>NC_090447.1:1320914142-1321217173 GCF_031143425.1 Pleurodeles waltl
ATCCGACTTCACCAGTCAGTAGGATTTTGTATTACCATTCTGGCCATACTAAATATGACCTCCCTGCTCCTTTCAGATCAGCAGCTGCCACTTCAACAGTGTATGAGGGCAGCCCCAATGTTAGCCTATGAAGGGAGCAGGTCTCACAGCAGTGCAAAAACAAATTGAGGGTTTTTTTACACTACCAGGACATATAACTACACAGGTACATGTCCTGCCTTTTACCTACACAGCACCCTGCTCTAGGGGATACCCAGGGCACGCATTAAGGGTGACTTATATGTAGAAAAAGGGGAGCTCTATGCTTGGCAGGTACTTTTAAATGCCAAGTCGAGGTGGCAGTGAAACTGCCCACACAGGCCTAGCAATGGTAGGATTGAGACAAGGAAAAGGGGCTACTTAAGTGGGTGGCACAATTCGTGCTGCAGGTCCACTAGTAGCATTTAATCTATAGGCCCTAGGCACCTGGAGTGCACATTACTGGGGACTTATAAGTAGATTAAATAGTTCAATCAGGTATGATCCAAAGTTACCATGTTTACAGAGAGAGAGCATATGCACTTTAGCACTGGTTAGCAGTGGTAAAGTGCGCAGAGTCTAAAAACCAGCAAAAACAGTATCCACAAAGTGGAGGGAGGCAGGCAAAAAGTTAGGGGTGACTACCCTAAGGCTGTCAGGTCTAACACATGCCATGGCCTGTAGCAGACTCCCAAGCGTAACACACACACAGATACTGTCTTTCTCACTCACATTCGCTCAGTCCTACTCATTCACTCAACTCCCTCACAATCACACTCCCTCACCCTCACTCTCGCATTCAACTCATACTCACAGAAAAGGTGATGTCATACTCACACACACACACACTCACTCTCACACATTGATTCTTACAGACTCTCTCACTCACAAAGACACAGAACAACAACTTTGGATTTTTTTAACTTACTTTGACTCCTCCATTGCAGCAGCAGAACATAGGATCCAGCATGGCATGATTTAAAGGAGAAACCAGATAGAGCAGCAGAGATCCTCTTCCAGGTCCTGGCAGCACTGGGCGCATTCATGGCAACACAAAAGCTGTGATTTTATGAATATTACTAAATCAAAAATAGGGCAGAGGCTATGGGCGTTATGTGGCGGTCAAAAAAGTGCAGGTCCCCCTTGTTTGCCTCTGGTGGTGAGCCGCTCCCTCTCCTGGATAGCATGCATGCATGCAATATTTTCTATACATTTCATTTTTTCCATTCAGAAATAATAATATATACACTTTGGACCCATTCCTCATCATCAAAGTACCATATCTCATTTCTAATTAAATTGAGGCATGTTTGTAAACTAACCAGATTTAAATAAAATCTCTTATGCTCCAGTATAAATGACTAACATCTATAAAATGGCAACACGTGTTCTTTGTTGCTCATTGATTCACCATCAAATATATTCACAAAATAATAATTATACATTTGAATGTTAACTAGTTGTGGACTGATGAGCACAGTCGGCAGCTGATGGAGTGGGAATCTGACTCGCAGAATACCACACATCCATTCCGTTCTTGCCCAATACGAGCAATAATTTTGACACCCTAATCCCAAAGAGAACCCCACTAGAAGGGAGAATTTGCATCACACTGGCAGGAAAATAGTAGGGGTATTGATTTACTAGACTTCCCAGTATAAAATAATTGGTTTTGGATCCGTTATGCACACCTGATGTACACTGGAGGACACACCCTGCATTCACCACTAGACTCTTCATTTACCTTTCAAGCTGAGGCACTTTTCCACAAGACACACAACATCAGGAAATAAGTAGGTTATGGTGCCAGTTAAATATATGCATGTTAGAAACCCATAAATCGCACCTCTCTTGTAAAGTGGACACTTAAATTCCAATTATTTGGTCTGGGAGCCTATTGATAGTTTACTGTTAGTGGGATGGAATAATTTCGCCAAAGTTATCCCAAAGGACGTGACAAAAAGTTTCGACAAAAAATCATTGATTAGCTGAGCCAGCAACGCGTTTATTCCTAAACCCGTGCCCTATTCTAGGGTCTGTTTTTTTGACGAACAATCAATGGTCCTAAAGCGCAGGAAGGTTTTTCAAAATGCTTACATTCTGCACCGAGGGAAGCCCATCATACAGAGGATGGTTTTAATATTTTTTTGTTCTGATGGCAGTGAAACTTACCGAAACGACTGTGAGCAATGTAGACGACTTAAAGACGGATCCGGCAAAGACAGCAATTTTCTCAATACTTGTAGGGCCAATCACACAAGCAAATTAACTCTAAGTAGTTAATGCATCCCTTCTCTGTGCACAATGTATTTAACGTGGAACATTTTCTCGGCCGCGATATATTCATATAGATATTAGATTTGCTAATTAGCCCTACTCCGAATTACCACAGTATGGCATGCACCACATAATCTTAAAGGTGTAGGGTTTTATAGTCACTTTCAGCTCTTCGCATTAAACTAGGCCACCGATGTGCCTAAAAACATTTGAAAAAGTCTGTATGGTGGTGTAGCACTCGACGTGTGTTGTTTCTAAGTGCATTGTAATGTGTCTACAGTGTTTGTTTATGTAGTGCATATGGGCCAGACATTCCTTGATACCATTCCTCTGCGCTCTCCGAAGACACATTTTCAAACAGGACCGGGTAAAAATGCTCCATTAAATGACAATGTTTATTACATTTGATAAAAGAAAAATATGATATAGAAATTAATTTGGTGTGTGTTTGTGTTTTAGCCTAAACACAATGTTATGTAACACTTTCATCCAGAGCAATTGAGGGACAATTTGGGTTTACCGCTATTGACATAGCAAGCAGAGCCTGTGACAATTCCAATAGCTGTCTCAAACACACATACTCTACTTTTAGGGGTAGCTCCTCCGCAATGTCAAAGGAGCATTGGCCCATTGGCTCAGAGCCAGCAGCTGAAAAATAAAGTGATATTTGATTACCATTTTATTTTTCAGCTGCAGGCTCTGAGCCAGCATGTGCAGTGAGGGGCGGGACAGGGCCATGGGAGGGGGGAGGAGGAATGGAGTCAGTGCACTAAGTGCGCCTGTCAGTTTGGCCGACCATCTTAGGCCGGCCAAACTGACATGCGCACTTAGGTTTCTTCAACCCTGCTGTGTTGCGCAGCCGGGCTGGAGAAACTGCACGGACTCTAATGCACTGTCTGAGTGGCAGACCAAGCTACTCAGACCAATCCTGGTGCTGCTCTAAGGCTAGGTTATAGCATGAGAGCACCACCAAGATTCCATGGGGAGCCTGTGCTGGTGTCCCAGGGACTGCTGAAACACTGGAGAAGAGGAGAGAGGTGGCTGGTAGCGGCAGCAGTACATGTACGTTTTTTTAAATTATTATTTTATTTACTCCTTTCCCGTCCCCACCCACCTCTCCGCCCCTGACAGAGCTTTGGTGGCTAATGGTGTCTGTAGAGATGGAGACAGTTAATTTAAGAGAGCTGGCCTCTGCCTGAGAGGGACTACTGTGTGGCATAGCCTTACAACAAATCAGCTGGAAGTCCCTGCCATGAGATCCAAGGTCCCTTGCTGATTCCATGTATTGCAGCATCTAAAGAAACCCAAAGTTGGACATATGAATAGTAGGATCACTTTGTGAGAGTTGTTATGGGATGCTGTGTGGCTTTGAGTCATTTTCTGATCAGCTGCAACCTTATGTGAAATGACCCGTGCCCAGTCTGGTTCATGTTTCAAGATGGTGGGCATTCAACAAGAGTTGATTCAGCCAGAGCCCCACATTGGTGACCGGGTTCTCCTATCACATGTAATATTTCAATTGCATGCTCGCACTCCCACTCTGACTAAACATATCACAGAGCGGCTTGAGCATCAGGGACTGGAGTGATTCGTTCTTCTGAGTTGCTAAACCAGAGGAACCCATGGTCTTTTTTACCCTTTCATGATGATGAATATGATTGCTAGAAACTGTATGAATTTGGGAATGAGTTGGGGTAGTGAGCAGTGAGGACAGCTGAGAGAAAGAACAAACCAGGGGCACTAATCTTCCACAAGTAAGCTGCTCTTCGAAGCCCTGAATGTTTATACGTGCATACATTACATGAATTAGTAACCTGACTACGACTCTGACAAGACATATATTAGTCTGGTTGGCTAATGGTTTCCTCCGATGAGGACTCTCGCCTGGGATGAGATTGTGACAAACTCTTTCTATCGGACAATACCTGATCATAGACACTAGGATTGTCTGAAGGTTTACTCCTATCAAATGGGGACTATTAGAGTGAATCAAGGCTACATGTGGTGTGAAAAGATTGGTGGTCTGTTTGCTCCAATTACACGGAGACCTATGGAGAAAATAAATGCTATGCATTGAGTACGATTTATGGTGGTCTGGTGTTATTGGGTTATTTCGGATTTCAGTCACACTGATTGACTGTCTGCTTATTCCTAGTACATTGAAATTTATGGATTAGGGCTACAGTATTATTGCTGATCGCAGAAAAAAAATTAGATTGCTAGTATTGTTGACATACAGTAGTATGGGTGGCTAATGGTTTCCTACAATGAGGACTCTGACCTTTGATAAGATTGTGGCTAACTTGTAGGATTGGATAATACCTGACTATAGATACTGGGCTTGTCTAAAAGTTTGCTCCTATGAAATGGGTAATAACAGAGTGAATCAAGGCTATGTGTGGAATGAAATAATTGGTAGCTTGGATTGCCCTATTACATTGCGGAAAAAACATTGCCTGTTGTAGAAAGGGAAGCTGATTTCGGGGTTTTGAGTCATGGAGTATTTTGATTGGACAATGGTTTCCTTAAATGAGGGGTTGCATCTATGAAGTGATTTTGGAGGAGTATGGTGTGGTAGCATGGAGTCACAGATACAGGTTGGTGTTGATAAAATATGAGGCGAAATTGGTGCTACAAGCAGAGTTTTGGATATGATTATTTTTTTTGTTTGAAAGATGTGGATTGGGATATGATTGAGTCTTTGTTTGCGGAAAATGTGTTTGGTTGGTTCATGTTGTAAGATTGGATATGCTTGTGGGATAAGGACTGTAGCAACATTTAGTTAATGAGGATGTTTCGTTTGTTGTTCTGGGGCAATGGTATGACTGTGGATACATTGCAGAAAATGTTTCTTGCAGTGGGGTTGGTTCATCTGTGCTTTGACTATGAATTGCATAATGTGGGGGGATTAGTAATTGGGTTACTTTATTGTTTTTAGTACTCACTTGGGAGAGACACTTTTCTACATGTATCAGACTCTTTGCCTGGGCATATTTGATGAGCTTGTGGAAAAGGAACAGAGGAATTCAGTGAAGTAATAGAAAGTGAGTGCAAACTTTTGATACCTAGAATATTAGATTATTTAGATGGTGATGTTTTTGGAACAGTAATAAAGAGAAAGAATTGTATTATCTTGACTTATGAGCAATGAGCAAAATTAATATCATTTGGGGAATTTCTCATGTTTGAAAAATGGGACAGGGTAGAAGGAGCCGTGGTGTTGTTGTGCTAAATGTAACAATGATCAATGCAATAGTAGATGGCTATGTCTACACGCCAATAAGATGTTTTCATATAGGTTTTTAATTGTAATTTTATATGTTCAATCTCAGCTCTGATGAAGCCCATCTGGGACGAAAAGTGTTGGCTGGGCTGAGTTGTTTTGTATGAAGATTTCAAATAAAGGAATTTGGACGTTACACTATGGATTCCGTCTTTTAATGGGTCTTGAAAGGAACACTGAATTAATCATAATCTACGGATACATAAATACTTAACTTTGGGACTACTATATACCTTCCCTTATGTGGGTTTTATTTATTTGGAAAAGGATGGTTTTGTGATTACTACACTCTAGTGTGGCTGTCTATGGTCTGCATTGCTTAGTTCTTTGGATCCCAACTCTGACAAGTGTTGGCATTTCAGGGTTGGGGAGAGATCTAAATGGAGCTTATACATGAGAGTAATATACCAATTTTGAAATAGTTTCAAAAGTTTAAACACCCGTCAACCCTGCACATCAAATTCTAATTTACTGGGATAGTTAATGCTATGGAGTTTAGTCAGTTTGAGGGCAGACATGACTGATTCAGTGGACCTGTGTCCTCCTCAGCAATGCTCACATACTGAAATGTAGAGTTTTCTGACTCAACTTTCCAACTACTCTTCTCAGAAGAAAGGAGTGGCCATTCTAGCAGACAATGGGGTAGATCTATGACTCAATAAATTCCATGGAGACAGTGAAGGCAGATTTGTTGCCATAAACGTAACATAGGGCTCCTGTGATTAGTTCATTTCTTTGAAATACAGTTTAAATCATGGGTATTCACAAACATGTTCCCAGGAGCCACAAAGTTTGGCTGCTATGTAACAGAGGGATGTATTGATGCCTGCAGGGTAGTGGTCGGGGAGGGTGGATTGGCAGTAAGGTGGGTTTAAGGGAAGCAAATCACTTACATCTAGTGTCTGAATTGCACACTGTGACACCAAAAACCTAGGATTCAACCCGGGCTTCACAATTTAACTAAATTGTGTGAACCTAGGCAATTGTTTTTTTCACTTTCTCTCCTTTTTCATAATCACATATGAGGATCTTGGAATACATGAATTTTGAATGTGTGCTGTACAAAACCTTCTACTGTGTTTGGTTTAATAAGCCATAATGTTGCTCATGTATAATATAAACCCAAGGCACCCAAAGAGTGCACATAACAACTGACTTACCTCTTGGTTCACTATTGGCACTGTTGCCTGAGTGTGGGGGGTGGAGAATGAAAGTTTCTAAATTCACCTTTGAAGAATTTCACTTAAAAGAAATACTTCTGAATGCACAGAATAATCTGATGTAATAAGGTGAAATGGTTCTGCATGTTAATGAGATACCCTTTTTGGATTTTGAACACACTTTATCATATTTTTGCACTCTTGGTTCAAGATGTCTTTACAAATATAGGTGTTTTTTTAATTCAAGCTGGCCAGGACACCCTAGTTACTTCTTTTAGTTAACTTAAATTAAGCTTTACGTAAATTCTTGCCTGTTTATTTCACATCATTTTAATGTTTGTGCAGATTCTAGTGCTACAGTTTACCACAGGGCCATTTTTAAAGGTCAGGAGTGCCGCATGAAGCCCCGACCTGTGCTTTGAGTATCATTGGACTAAACAACTTTTATGGTGTTTCAAATATCTGTGCTCGCTGTGGGTGGTTCCATGTTGGAGACTTCACCATGATGCTAAATCTGTAAATTGACAGGCCATCAACCTGAATTCCTGTCATGTGCAGCTTTCCTCACAGGCTACAAGAGTGAAACAACTTAGCTCTCACACATGGTTATCATCTTCTACATAACAGTGAGAAAAATCTGTCCATTTATTCTCACATTCATCAAGGATAGTCCAGAAAAAATAAACTATTTCAAGATTGATCAAGACGCATTAGATGTGACTGTATTATCAAGCAAGATACTCTTGAATTGTGCTCTTGTCTCAATAAAATTAGATTTGGTCTGACCTACAGTTATAAATGCTGCAGTACTATATGGTCTGTCTAAAATGTGGATATATCAATGTAGGAGACGATATCTGTCGGGCAAATACAAAAAGTCTAAGAATGTTTTGTCATCCTCTGTGGTTTATCGGACAGGTTGGAACATCTGGATCCAGAGAACTGGTAAATTACAAGGATTTTCTGCACAAGTTTTCCCCTGACCCCTCTCATCACATAAATCACATCGGCTCATTGCTTTAATTTCTTTCAAGTCATGCTTGAATCACTTAAATGATTGAAATTTGGTTGAATGCTTACAGTATGATCACACTTGTGTGTTTGTCATCGCTTGCTGAAAAAGTTGCTTACAAATAATCTGGTTTTCGAAAAATTATCATTGAATCGCATTTACTGTCTTGAGGGCATGCCTGGTTCCTACTTAAATTTATGGGACAGTGAGTAGGCTTGTTGGTCTTTGTCGGAAAAACACTGGTTTTGTTGTGTGGCCTATTCACATCCAAAGATGTTGGTGCAGTATTTGTTATTCTAAAATTTTAATTTTCAGCTCACTGGGTCTTCCAGCATTATGCTGGTAATTTCTGGAAAAAGAAACTGCTGGATGGGTATGGGTCACTCTGACTCCATGGAGTTTCCCATCCTAAAGAGTGAAGGATTTCATTGCTGCTGATAATGTCTTTAATGCTTTTAGTTAAGATTAGTAAGCATGGCCTCTTGAAATTATAATTTTCTATTTTTGGGCATTAGTCCAGACATCAGTGTGAGCTATTTTCGAAGCAGACACATCCTGTTCTATTCTGTGAGTAAGTTTTCTAGATGTGCAGAATATTCCCTGAATGTAACAGTAGAAAGTGTGGCTGACATAGGGGCTTATTACAAGTTTGGAGGTTGGACCGCCAGACCACCTTATTGGTGATCCTGAAATGACCAGCATGTTTGCAGTCTTACAGACCACAAGTTACATAGGCAGGACTGCCATCTGCCAAACAAATAAGGCAGACCAGCAGCGGTGTGGAGGCCCAGAAATAGGTGGTACAACCTCCAGAACTGACAGCGAAGCGACCAACCACTGACCATATTACAAGCCTAAAGTCATGGCGGTCAGCCAATGGTGGTCCGAACCACAGAGGTTCACAGTCACCGAAGTAATACCCAACTGCACATTGGATGATTTTGATAACAGCACAGCTGACACACATTGTCACACTGGACACAGCTGCAAAAGACACTAGAAAACACACCCCTTCACACACCATAATCCTTTGTATTTACACTGCAAAATACAGAAGCCAGAGAGATCTTTGTACACAGAACAGATATTAGGCACCACTTTTTTCTCACCATCTCTTTTCACATCCTGCACACACTTTTGACCAGTGACGCCCTTTTGCACTACCCCCTTTATTAAGTCACTGTCACTCTAATAAATTTTAAGTAAATATTTTTTTCCACCATGTCATGTTCCAAAAATCCCCGTTTCACAGATGAAGAGTTAAGAGTCATTGTGTATGAAATCATAAGAGTAGAGCAACAATTGGTTGGAGCACAAGTCCAGAACACTCCTCTCAGTAAGAAAATGGAAATGTGGGACAGATAGTCGACAGAGTTAATGCTGTTGGCACTACCCTGCGCACAAAGGAGGACATTAGGAAGAGGTGGAACGGCCTCAGGGACAAGGTCCACTCCCTGGCACCTGCTGGCCAAGAAGACTGGTGGTGACTCTCCCACTCCCTTTTTATAACTCCTTCCCTGGGAGAAGAAGGTCCTGCATCCAAAGGAATACCTGGGGGAGTGGAGTCTGGTAAATTACAACACTAAAAGTGTCTCCAAAATGCAATGTCAGGCATGCTCATTGCTCACATTTTGCCACCTTCACTGTCACTCCACTCACCAGCCCAGTATCCACCTGTACAATGACCCCTGTCTGGCATCGTACAATTGAAGTAGACTGACCTGGGGGAATAACATATGTGTATAGTGTGTGTATTACAGGGAGTTACATGCCTACAGCTCTTAGCAAGCACTATTCTACAACTCCAAACACTACACCAGTGTTTCCTTCACCAAATACTCCCAAATCCCAATTGAAGTGTATCCATTTGGGAATAACATTTACCAAGTGTGTGTAGTACAGGGACTGACATGACCACAACCCCGAGCAGGCACTGTTACTGCTACTCAAACCACCAACACAGAGTCACCTTCTCCAAATCTACTTGTTTGTTAACTCCCAATTGTAGTGTACTCACCTGGGAGGATAGCATACGCATAGTGTGTGTAGTACAGGGACTGACATGACTGCCAAAACCAGGAGGCACTGTTACTATCACCTCACTCAGTCAGCCCTGAAATACCCTTGTTTGGTAACTCCCAATCATAGTATACTCACCTGGGAGGATAACGTTTGTTTAGTTAGTGTACTAGAGAGAGCGACATGAATGAAACTCCCAGCAGGCCCAGTTTCTGTAACTCCAACTACCAGCACAGTGTTTTCTTCTCCAAAGACTCCTGTGTCTCAACTCTGTATTGGTATGTACTCACCTAGGAGCAAACCAGTTGTGTAGTACAGAGAGGTACATGACTTCAACTCACAGGAGGCTCGCTTATTGTCACTTCAACCACCAATCCAGGGTTCTCTTCTCCAAAATGCATGTTGTGGAACTCCCACATGAAGTGTATTCACCTGGGGGTGACATTTCTCATGTGTATGAGCTAGAGGGAGTGACATGACTGTCAAGGCCAGAAGGTTCAGTCCCTCCAAACACAAGCCCAGTGTTCACTTGTCCAAATACCCTTGTTTGGTAAACAGCAATGGAAGTGTACTCACCTGGGAGGATAACATTTGTATACTGTGTGTAATACAGAGATTAACATGATGGCAACTTCCAAGAGGGTCTGTCCCAGTAACTCCAATCACCAGCCCAGTGTGCACTTGTCACAGTGCCCCTGTTAGTGAACGCTCAAATGAAGTTTACTCACCTGGGATGATGCCTATTGTCAAGTGTTTGGAAGTAGAGGGAGTGACATGACTGTAAAGCCCAATGGTCCTCGATTTGCTAACTACAATCACTACCCCAGTGCCCACTTGGCATAATGCATCTGCTAGTGAACTCTCAAATTAAGTTTACTCACCTGGGAGGATACCTATTGTCAAGTGTTGGGAAGTATTGAGAGTAACATGACTGCAACTCCAAGGATGCACTGTTCAAGTGACTCCAAATAGCAGAACATTGGTCACTTGTCCAAAAACCCTTGCCTGTTAACTCTCAATTGAAGTTCATTCACCTGGGAGGGACCAAGATACAGATCATGCTCAACTCAGAGGTGTGTCTGGCCACCTAACTCCATACTGATTTGCTAAGCCAAGATTAAACCAGAGCCTGCTTTAGGGCAGTGTGAGCGGTGCAGATGCACTGGGTGCTGACCTGGATTGGGGGGCACTGACCTCAAGGGGGCGCTGTGCTTAGCAATAATGTACAAAACTTGTGGCTTCATAGCACCTGCTCAAAATGTCCTTGTGCTTCCAGCCTTCAGGAAGCAATTAAAATGTCAAGATACCTCTTGTGATTAATGTTCCTGCTAGGGAGAGAGATGGGAGTTTTGTCTAGCGGCAGCTTTGACTCCCCATAAAGTAGCATAGAGGGTTAATATTCCTGCTGCAATGAACAGAATTACATTTTATGTGGATTAGTAAAGCCAGCCTTTACAATTGCTTTAAAACAAATGAATACATGTGAAAAGGAGGCTATAGAGAGATGTGGGACACATTTGCCGGGTGGTAGTGAGGGAATCTGAGGAAGTGGTCATAGGGTGGGGTGTGTGCCAAAACAGACTGTCGCACAATGTGCCACCAGCGCTAAAGCCAGCCCTGGGTGAAACTATTGAGGAGAGGAAGGGTAGGTTACCCAGTGTGCAACAAAAATGATTCCAAAGGCTTCAAGATGTATCAGCAGATTGGTATTGGCAGGAGACACATTCACACTGCACTGACCACATGATGACTCCAATCATATATACAACAAACTCTGGGTCTGCCTGTATAACAATCAACTAGGCCTCAAAATAGCCAAAGCCACATCCTGCCTAGCCACTGTTTTGCCTGGACTGGTGGCAAGATGTACTTTTCAGACCATCCTCCCAAGTGCTAATGACCTGCACAATTCAGTAGCTGCTTGACTTTTATGGAATTTGCATGCTTCACAAATATCAGGTCAATACAACCAATAGCATGGGTACCTATCACAACAGGATAACCTCCAAATCAACTATGTACAAGGGCTTTGCAAAATGTTACTGTAAACGTTTGGAGGTAGATGTCACTAGACAACCAGATTGTATCTTTCACATCAACATGTCAAGCTGCCACTAGATGCACAGTGCCCACAGAAGAGACTGCCACTACCCCCATGGCTGAAGCCCTCAGTGAAGCAGACACTCCTGGATGTCTGAACGTGGAGTATGGTTCAGGCTCATCTGAACAACCTGGTAAGACCCCAATTGTGAGTCTAACTGGGGCCACATCAATACCTCCTAGCCCGGTTGCCTCAACATCACAGGCAGCCATTCGCCCCTCAACCGGAGTCCCTAGGACAGTGCCTACCATCTTGTGTCCCCCAGTCTAGGAACCTGAGTCACAGCACCGCATCTTGAGAAATGATGGTCCTGGAACTAGTGGTAAGGGGCATGCTGTGGCAAAGGTACAGGTCCATGGAGGTAGGGTGTGTGGAAGGATGTGATATGCCAGCGGGGTGAGGTCCATTAGGATGCCCCTGGGGGTCTAGCAGGAGTCCCAAGGCATAATGGGCTGGTACTTCCAGCTCTCCAGCAGATCAAACAGCTGCAGAGGGACATCCATAGGGATATGCATAAACAGTGGGGGGCACACAATACCAACATGGACTCCCTAACGGGTGTTGAGGGACATCAACTATTGACCCCTTCCTTTGGTCCAACAACACCTGGCCCTTCATCAGTGCCAGCCACTGGAAGGGAGGCCCTGTCAGGGAAAGAACCTCCCCAAGACACCCCTGCCTCTTTCGCAACAGATCACTCCCCCCATTGCAAGCGGGGATGTCCAGCAAGGGCTCCAGGAAGTACAGATGGCAAGACACCCACCACTGCCAGCAAGTCACGTCTTCCTGATGAAACTCCTTTGTGTGCCACATATTCACTCTGTTGACTGGTTCAACCACCTTCCATTTCCTATGAGAGGAGTATACTGGACTTTGGACTTCTAATTCTGTGGCATCTACTCCAATGATTTCATCCACCATGACTGGCCCAGACCTTGTTGATGCCACTCCAGAGGGTTTTTCCATTTACAGGCTGGATTGACCTATGAAACAGGGCAGCGGGTTGTCTGTTATCAATAGTAATTCTTTCCCAACCCCCTTTAAGCCGGTACACTCTGCACTCTGTGAGGCCTTAGATTTTCCCTTTGCACTACATGGCAAATAATGTTTCATATCCCACTGCTGTATGCTTTAGAGACATCTTCTCTCTCATATTCAAAGGAGGCCATTTCCCGGCGCTTTGGAAAAGGGCATCAATCCTCCCAATCATAAAAAAATTCCATTCTAAATGCACTAGACCCAAATAGTTATAGGTCTATTTCAAGAGTACCACTGGCCTCTAAGATTGTAGAGAAAATTGTGGAGAAAATTATGAACAAACAGCTAATAAATTACATAGATACGTATGACCTGCTTGATCCTACAGAGTTTGGTTTTAGACAAGGGCATAGCACAGAAATAGCCTGTATCAAAGCAATGGAAGAAATAAGAGCATCATTGGATAATGGAGACTGGGCAGCACTTATATTACTCAATTCATCAGCAGCTTTAGATACTGTGAACCATGAGCTGCTTCCCATCCCTCTTGCCGAGTTAGAGATAAAAGGCATGGTGTTGAATCTTTTCAGATCCTTTCCGCACGCCCGTGAACAATCGGTAGCCCTGGGTGATTTTGCACCTCACCTCTTTATGCTGCCGTGTGGGGTGTCCCAGGGATCCTCCTTGAGCCCTAATCTGCTAAACGTGTATGTGACTCCTTTGTCTGACCTGAAACGCTTGTTCGGTTTTTCCCTGGTTTCTTACACAGACAACACTCAAATTGTCGTCTCATTGACCAAAAATGACTCCCATATAGGACCCAAATTTCATGACTGCATGTTAGCAGTCAGAAGCTGGATGAATAGCAACTATCTGAAACTAAACACAGAGGAAACCGAAGTTCTGCTATTTGTTATCCAAACCTCTTTCTGGTCCCTGAGTTGGTGGCCACAAGAGCTGGGGGCACCCCCATCGCCGGTGGAGAAAGCCCACAATGTTGAGATTGTCTTGGATGACAAGCCAGAATTTACTGACCAGATGAATTTAGCTAGATATCTGTGTTCCGTGTTTTAAAAACAATAATGAAAATCATTCCCTTCATTCCTTTTAAATTTTAGAGTCTGGTGGTTACATACCTTGTTCTCTCAAACTTAGATTACTGTAATAGCTTGTATGCCAATTTGCAGCAAAAACTAATGAGCAAACTACAGGTTGTACAGAATGCAGCGGCACGCCTTCTTTTAAAGATCCCTCAATCTCAGTCAGCCTCTAAGGCCTAAGGAAACTACACTGGCTCCAGATTAATAAAATAATCATTTGTTAAGTGTTGTGTATCACTATTAAAACATTACACGGATCTGCTCCAGCATTCCTGAAGGAATGTCTAGAGTGGTATACTCTGTCCAGAACATGCCGATCAGCAACATCTAAATACCTCTGTTTCCCTAGAATAAAGAAAGTCTCATAGGGCGGAAGAAGTTTTCAGTTGTCTGCTACAAAGGAATGGAACTTCCTTCCTATGGAAATTAAGGGGTTACTTAGGCCCTCATTCTGACCTTGGCGGTCGGCGGAGAGGCGGCGGTCGGACTGCGAACAAACCGGCGGTATTAAAAATGGCATTCTGACCGCGGCGGTCAGAATGACCCCCATAGGCTGTCCATATGTCTGGACTCTCAAAGCCAAGAATGCCTGAATCATATTGTGACAAGGGACATATACCAAGATACAGCTCCCCAGACCACAGAAGGAAGGACCTTGTCAGACATTGCCCTATAGAATAGGCTAACAGAAAAGTGAATGGTGTCACCAGCTTGAGTCTTATCACCTACCACACCAAAGTAATCCAACATCACGTAAACCAAGGTACAGACAGGTGGCAGTACAACAGTCCCTGACGTCCATCACAATCCAATGACCTTGCATATAATATATGACACAAACATACGTCAGTTTTGTGGTACATGCACTGTGGCCTAAAATGATGAAACACATCTACAGCTACATAAGGTCATACAAGAAGAGTGTTTAGCTTATGTGAAGAGTGAATGCCATGCTTGCACTTGATGACAACATTGTTCATGCACACATAATCTGGCACATTATACAATCACACCAACACAGCACAATAAACAAGTACAATGTGCACTTCTGACCTTCCACCCAAACTCTGTTCAAGCTGCCATGGCACAGGTCACATACACCCCAAATCTGTGACCTACATTACCTGGAACAATCCATGTCACTTCCAATGTTTGAACAGCATCAGATGCCTGCCAATGTCACAGCTGTGAAATGCCCACATGAGGATGTCATGGTGAAAGTACCTGTACAAAGACAAAACAAGGAGTATAGGCTTAAAAAAATGCTATTACACAATTTATATGGCAAGCATCCTGAAAGGAAATTACTTTGCAATGAGACTGACACAAACAATGTAGCTACATCAAGGGAGGGATGTGTCATAGGCTATCCCTTCAAGTGCCCTTTGGCTGAATATTGCAGAGCATTAGCTCCCCATTTTTTGCCAAAACACTCTACTCCTCACATTCTGACAACTACAGTTCTTTATACAGTTACAGTAATTACGTCACATGACATACTTGCACTCAAGTAGCTATTGATGAGATCCTTCTGCAAGTCAGCTCCTTCCTCTTCACCACTCTCATCCTCACTTGCCATTTCAAGAGGCTCACCCAGTTGCACTGCAGACTGCCCCTCCTCTGGGATGTACGAGATATCCCTCCGCAGGGCAATGTTGTGGGTCATGCAGCATGCCACAGTGATCTGACAAACTTTTCTAGGTGAGTAGAGGAGGGCTCCACCTGTGCGGACCAGACACTTAAATCTATCCTTCAGGAGCCCAAAAGCCCACTTCACTATCCGCCTTGTTCTTCTATGGGCTTCATTGAAGTGGACTTCCCCTCGTGTAGTTGGATTCCTTACTGGCATCAACAACCAAGGATGGTTTGGATATGAAGAGTCTCTTGTTAAGGAATGGGACATATGTGCAACAATGAGTCCCTCTTATCAGAATAGTGGCACCAGACATTGCAAACACACAAACAGAACAGATGTGACTTACCAATCAGCCAGGCCCTTTCTAAGTACAGTTGTGACATCAGCTGGGGGATAGTGCTGTTCTGCATAATGAATGAATCATGGACTGAACCCGGAAAACAGACAGAGACCTGTGAAATGTTTTGATCTGCCAAACACACAACTTTCACATTGATGGAATGGAAGTTCTTTCTATTGTATACTGTGTTATACTTGTTCATAGGCATGCAGTGGGACCAAGCCAACATGTGTGCCATCAATAGCCCCCACCACATGTGGGAGGTGTGCAAAACCATAAAAGTCAGCCTTCACATGGGCTAAATCCTCACGTAGGGGAAACTGGATGTAGCCTTCCAGGTGTTTCAACATTACTGAGAGGACATTCATCAACACCAGCCAGATCATAGGTTAGGATATGCCAGCTGACAGGGCCACTGTATGTTGGAAGGACCCTGTGGCTAAGAAGTGCAATATCGACATGACTTGTACAATGGGTGGTATGCTGGTTGAATTATTAAGAGTTGGCATCAGATCCACGGTGGACACAGCCATAGGCTAACATTGTTTCCAGCTGCTGATGCGGGCCAATGGCTGTGTCCGCTGGCCATGACAATTGCGTACGTGGAGGATGTGACCACCATGTTCTGCAGAATCACTCACTAGACTCCTGACACTGCTGCCAGCAAGACCTCCACTGCCAAGCTGCTGTGTACAGCCTCTGGGAGCAATCATGCCATGTCCAGCAGATGGTAGGGCCCCTGCCTTCTTTTCAGAGGAGCTGGAGAGGCTAGTGGACAAGGTCCCACCCCTGTATGGACCGCTCTTTGATGAACCAGAGGAGCAGGTAAGTACCTCATGTGCACAGTTTTCTCTGTACTCCACCATCTTTTCCCTCCTCACAGGCTAGAAAGTGCCTGTGTGTGCCAAATTAACTGCTCATGTGCCTGTAGGCGCAGTCTGTGTGGCATCAATGGGAGGATCAACATGCAGGTATTGGTGGCCACTGCCATATGTTGAGTTCATTCACATTGTGGTATGTGTGTTTTTGTGTTCTAAGATCCTCCTTGTGCTGGATTCACATAACTAAGGCCCTCATTCTGACCTTGGCGGTCTTTTCGCAAGACCGCCGAGTTACCGCCGCGGTGAAGACCGCCGACCGCGGCGGTGTGCCGCTGTGCGCATTCTGACCGCTGGGAGCGTTCCGCCGGAAAACCGCCAGCAGCCACACTGGCGGTCGGCGGGAAAGTGGAGACTGGTCAACCTCCACCGCCACGCCAGCAGAACACCGCCCACAGAATTACGACCCACATTTCTGTGTGGCGGTCTTCTGTTGGCGGTCTTCTGTTGGCGGTCACGTCCCTATGGCTCCCGTCGCCTCCCGGAGGACCAACGCACAAGGTAAGTTGATCGTCCGTGAGGGGAGGGGGTGGGGGGGTGTTGTGTGATGTGGGCGTGCATGGGGGTGTGCGTGTGAGTGTGTAGAGGGGTGCTGCTGTGTCTATGGGTAATGTGTGCTGTTCGGCAGGTGCGCATGTCGGCATGTATGTGTGCGGGTATGTGTCCCCGTTGTGTATGTGTGTGTAGGGGGTGTGTATATGTGCATGTTGGGGGTGTGTGCATGTCGGGGTACATGTATGTACATGTCGGGGTGGGGGTGGGGAGGGGGTTCGTACCACCTCTGGGGGGTGGCAGGGGGGTGGAGGGTGTGGGGGGAGGACTCGGGTGGGTAGTGGGGGGTGGGGGAGACCCCTATCAGTGCCAGGGAAGGAATTCCCTGGCCCCGATAGTGCTTACCGCCATGGTTCGCACGGCGGTTCCCGCCCGCAAGAAACCGCGGCGGTAGGCAGGGTCATAATACCCTTGGCGGTCTTGGGACGACCGCGGGGCCGGAGTGCGCAAACTCCAGCCCCGCGGTCATGACCGCCGCGGCGGTCGGAGTGGAGAAGTAGCGGTCGGTCGCGGCGGGGACCGCCGCGGTCAGAATGCCATTTTTAATACCGCCGGTCTGTTCGCGGTCCGACCGCCGTCTCTCCGCCGACCGCCAGGGTCAGAATGAGGGCCTAAGTGAGGTGACATTAGAGCCTTTACACTGTTATCTCTTTCCTCACGATTGTTCTATATGTCAGACAACATTTATGTACATGACAACATGAACTGAGTATGCATGTTGTATGTGTCATTTGTGAGTGATGTAAGTAATGTGTATGTTGCCACGGAGATTTCTGCACACATCTGACCTTGCTAGATTGTTGTTTGGAAGGAATATCATCACTCTCTCTGCCTTCAGGTTGGCACACCACATGGCAATTAGCTGTTAGCTACATGATGTACTCTCATGCATGGAAGTGATGGGAATGTAGTGTCATGTAGGTTCTGTCTGATTAGCCTGCAGAGACAAGGGCTTGTCACATGTATCTCCCAGTATGGGTACTAGTCTAGGCTGGGATGGAGTCACTGTGGCTATGCAGCTATGGCTCTGTGCCCACCCCCTGTACCCCAGAAGATCCTGTTGTGTGGGCAATATGACGTCCTGGTGTAATATCCTGCCCAGAATGCCTTATTCCTTTGATCAGATTAGGAATGGGTGCAAACGTAAGTTACTGATCTATTTCACATGTGCGCTTAGCATCATTGTCAATGTGTATCTCTGACTCATGACAGGTCCTTTACTCCCACAGTCCTGTTGTCACCTTCACACAGGTCATATTTGTCCTATGCAGACTTATTGTGTAACTGACATTCCTACAGTGCAGACAGTATGTTGATTCCTGGGAGGCTATGATATGTGACTCAGTAGCTTGGTCACGTATCAGAAACTGTAAAATGCATGCCTTTGTTTGTTGGATGCCATATATTTAGGATGGGCACATATGTTCAAAAGTGTGTTCTGTGGTACAGGTACATAACACAGAACTCAACCTAATGACGTGCCATGAGTCTGCATTTGACAGGCCACATGTCCATACATGGACAGGATAAACACTTTCTGCACCAACCATGCCAGTCCCTTCATTATTACCCATGTGTGATGTTTGTGTTTGTACTCTGGCAGTAGCCTGTAGTGGCTGTATGCAGGAAGTCATCATCACAGAGTGTGAATGTGTTGGTCCTTTCATGCCTAAGGAGTTTACCCTTCAAACGCCACAGAGGTGTAATGTGTCTCATAGCGGCTCACATCTCAGCCAGGTTTCTAGAGCATGTCCCACATGATGCCAGGAAGCTTGCTTAGTCACTGTAGGGTCTGACCAAGATGGTGGGTTGGTCTGCAGAGTGGGCATTTTTTGTCTGTAGTAATGTCCCTGTACGTATTGGCTTGTATGTGTCACACTTGGGGAGTATTGACAAATAGGATAGTTCTAGCTTGATGTTACTGACATATGTGGCTCAACCATTTGTGATGAGACTTTTGAACATGATCTCTTGATGTGTCTTTTGCATCCATGCAGGTCCCCGCCCCTCGAAAGAATATGGAAAACCATTGCCAAGAAGGTGAGGACTCTGGGGGTCCACAGCCGGTGGAGCGCCCATTGCAGGTAAAGGTTGGAGGACCTGAGTGGCTGGGCCAGCAATATTGCAGAGGCCCAGCCTGGGCTATCCTTCCAATGTGGGCGGGGTGCCTTTTGGACCATGACCCGCCTAGGGCAGTGGCCTATCTGCAGCTTGAGAGGCATTTGAGGGCAGCACAACAGCCACAAGGGAGTGAGTACAGAGCATATTCCTACCTGTCAGTGATTGAGTGGGGTTCTGACAGCTCTGCCTGACAATTAGGGGTGATCTATGTGTCACACAGTAGATGAGTGATTGTATTGACATGTCATCTGCCTTGCCTATTGTCCAAGGGACCTAGGACAAAACTGGGTGGAATCCACAAATCACTTGCTCTGCAGGGATGATAAATGGCTGTGTACATTAATCAATCAAGTACTGTCTGTTTGTTGTTGTAGTGGTTGTAATTTCTATGCAACAGACACTACTCCTAAATGTTCCAGGCCAAAGGTAAGTAAGTGGTGGGTCACTGCCTCTGCCATGTGTCTGGTCAAATGTGTCTATAGGCATTTGCCACCCAGAAACTATTTGTCTTCAGGATATGATGGGTGTTGGTGCCTGATTGTAGTCTGTAATGTGAAGATTTCCAACATACATGTAACAGGGATTGCATTGGTCTTGAGATGCAGCTATGTATCACTACTTTTCCCTTGGTAAGTGGGGAATGTCCATTGACATGATTTAAGTTCCATCACCGTTGCCAACATTTCTTGTGCCTACATGCTGGCATGTGTTGCTTCTTCTTTATAAAGCATTTGTGAGCTGCAGTTTCATGCATGGTCTACCTATTTTGATGAGATAATGTCTGTATTTCCTTACATATATGTGCATGGCAACCTGTATGTGGAATAGGACATTTACAATGGGGGTAAATTTCATGTTGTGCCAGATACAGGAGTGTGTCACCATTGTTTATTGGCTGACACATACCCTCAGCCATCATACCATGTAATTTGGCATGTACAACTGCAGTATCAATGAGGGACATGACAGGTAGGCCTAGAGTTTAGAGCCACAATGTGACTATCTATGCCCTTGATGTGGCATCAGGTGGAAAAGTGCACTGCACATATGCAATGGTTAAGGTATGTACCCTGACTGTTGCCATGCATCATGGAGTGAGTTGCAGTTATGTAGAAATCACATGTATTTGGGTACAGACATTCATCCACAGACATCTGGGTTTGCATTACCAAAATGTGGAGACTGATGTAGCTTCCAATTTGGCAACATGTTGACGGCCTTCAACAAGTACTTGCAAATCTCAGGATCTATACAACATTCAAGGGACTAATGGCTTCTGCTGATGCTCTCAGAGTATGTCAGAGTAGAGGGTGCCAGGCATAAGTGGTGATTTCCATAGGGCTTGCTGATTCATAGTGTTGTGAATTTTAGGGACATCTCTCCCTGGCATATTGCACATGATAACTACAGTGTCCATTTCCATGTCAAAAGTGTGGCCTATCTGGGCAACATTAATACTACCTCCATGACTCTAATGGGACAAATCTCACTTGGTGAAGTGTACATTGTTGATATGTTTACATAATGGCATGTCACCTTCTCCAGGATATTGTACTATTGTCATCAACATGGCATGATTTTGTATCATCAGTTCTCATTGTTGGATCATCAGGTATGTGACAAAGAGGTGTGTGCATGACCTTGTGTGGGATCTGTGGAAATGCATTTTGCATTGACCTACTGTTGTATACGAACAGGTGGCTGTGGTCTGCTCCACGGGCCAAGGCTTTGAAGGTGATAGTGTCTCCTAATGGTTGAACAGTGATTGTGATTTCAGAACTTCAGCCATGCAGTTATATTTGTGTGAGATCCTGATTTTCCTGTGGGCAACCGTTGACAATTCCAGTTGGCATGCATGCATATGGATGGCACATGCATGGTCCAGTGGACACTCCCTAGTGGTGGTAGACTCATAGGGGCATCCCCCTGTACCATTGTCCGCCACCCCATCCCATCACCGCCCTCCCTGTTGCTCCCAACAAAGTTGGCCGTGCACGCTCACCCAAGAGGATGGGCATCTACTTTACCGCATGCACTTCCACCCCAGCCACTGTTACTCCTACTGCAACCAATGAAGAGGCTATTGATCTCCTAAGAAGTATCTCTGTGGGTCAGGCAGCCAATGTGAATGCCATCCAGGGATTGTCAAGTCTGCTACAATAGACCAATATATCCGTGGAAGGCACTCATGGTGCAATATCTGGCCTACAGAGATCTTTTCAGGCTCTTGCCTCCACACTGACAGCAACCAGTCACCCCCCACCTTCCGTCCACTTTCTACCTCCCTCTTCCCACTCCAAATCCCCCTTCCCCCTTCCTACTCAAAGCACATAGACAGACCTGGATGCATCCACATCAACACACAAGAGGAGCACACTGCAAAACACACTGGCATGCAAGAAAACAATAGCCACCCACAGACACAACAACAGTCACAACTTCCTAACACGCCCCCACCACCCCGACATCACACAAACTACATCCAGCATACCCACAGGCACAACACCAACAGTCAGTGACACACACACCACACCCATCATACCTGCCGACACCACCCCAGCAGACCCCCAGACATCTACCACAAGCGTCACATCTGCAAACACCACAATTACAGACACACAGACATCCACCACATCTAGCATACCCACAGTTGCCACACCAACAGCCACACACACATCCACCACTTCATCCTCTAACTCCTCTGCCTCCCAGTCCCCCAAGACACACAAACGCACTCACTCACCCAGCCAACAGACATACATCAAACACAAGCATACCTCCCAGAAGCATTCACCCATAACATCCACACCAACACAGCAGACAACCACTCCCTCAATCTCCAAATCCTGACCCATTTCTGCTGACCATCCCTGTGTCCCTGAAACATTTGTTTATGACCTGGACCTTTCCCCTGTTTCCTTCACCCCCGTCCCAAACCTGAGTCCTCCAGCCACCTCCCAGCCCCTCTTTTCCACCTATAATGCCTCACCATACCTCCCAGAAGCATGCACCCATAACATCCACACCATTACAGCAGACAACTACTCCCTCAATCTCCAAATCCCCACTCCCTTCTGCTGACTTCCCTGTGTCCCTAAAACCTTTTTGTTTTTTTACCTGGACATTCCCCCTGTTCCCTCCATCCCGTCCCAAAACCAAGAGTCCCCCAGCTACCTCCCTGACCCTCCATTCCACCTATAAGACCTCCTCTGGCCCCCTGCAAGCACCCATACCTCTCCCCTGAAAAAGAAGCCTACCCCTACCAAAAATAAGACCACCCCTCCCAAACCCAAGACCAACCCCCCCTCCCAAATCTGACTGCCCCCACCACACACGGATGGTCCCCGAGGGGCCTGCATGCCCCATTGATGCCCCTTCCTCTGGAGGTTCCCTGGCAGTTGGGAGTCAAGTTTTGGCACAACACTGTGCTATTGTTGGATTTTAAATGGACTGGCCAATGGTCTTGGTCTCTTCAGGTCCACTATTTAATAAATACAGAGTTGTTTTGATTTGGGTGCACATTTTTCCTGCTATTCCTTTTCTACCTTAATGTTTTTCCTGAGTGACATCTGTTGTGTTCCTGCAGTTGTGTGTGTTTTAGCCTGATTGCTGATCCATTTGTTGTTCTTTTCATGATCTATATTTGTGGGCATTGCTGGTGTCCCCCAAGAAAAATGTATATGTTGAGCGTATGGATATGTGGGTGCAAATTCAATGGTGGTGTCATGACATTGTGTACTGTTTGCTGTGGTATTTCATCTTGTGTTGTCCAATATGAGCATGTATGGCGTTACACTTGCCCCACTAATAAGGATTATGGCCCTCATTCTGACCTTGGCGGTCGGCGGAGAGGCGGCGGTCGGACCGCGAACAAACCGGCGGTATTAAAAATGGCATTCTGACCGCGGCGGTCACCGCCGTGACCGACCGCCACTTTCCCACTCCGACAGCCACGGCGGTCATGACCGACGGGCTGGAGTCTGCGCACTCCGGTCCGGCGGTCGACCCAAGACCGCCAACGCTATCATGACCCTGCTTACCGCCGCGGTTTCTTGCGTTCGGGAACCGCCATGCGAACCATGGCGGTAGGCACTATCGGGGCCAGGGAATTCCTTCCCTGGCACTGATAGGGGTCTCCCCCACCCCCCACTGCCCCCCGAGTCCTCCCCCCACACCCTCCACCCCCCAGAGGTGGTACAAACCCCCTCCCCACCCCGACATGCACATACATGCACCCCGACATGCACACACCCCCAACATGCACATATACACACCCCCTACACACACACATACACAACGGGGACACATACCCGCACACATACATGCCGACATGCGCACCCGCCGAACTACACACATTGCCCATAGGCACAGCAGCACTCCCCGCCCGCATGCATGCACTCACACACCCCCTCTACACACTCACACGCACACCCCCATGCACGCACACATCACACAACCCCCCTACACCCCCTCCCCTCACGGACGATCAACTTACCTTGTGCGTTGGTCCTCCGGGAGGCGACGGGAGCCATAGGGACGTGACCGCCAACAGAAGACCGCCAACAGAAGACCGCCACACAGAAATGTGGGTCGTAATTCTGTGGGCGGTGTTCTGCTGGCGTGGCGGTGGAGGTTGACCAGTCTCCACTTTCCCGCCGACCGCCAGTGTGGCTGCTGGCGGTATTCCGGCGGAACGCTCCCAGCGGTCGGAATACGCGCAGCGGCATACCGCCGCGGTCGGCGGTCTTTACCGCGGCGGTAACTCGGCGGTCTTGCGAAAAGACCGCCAAGGTCAGAATGAGGGCCTATGTATTCATCTGATGTGTGGCAGCTTGAGTTTTGTTTGTGCAGACATTGAGGGGGTCATTCTGACCATGGCGGTAATTACCGCCATGGCGGAGGTCGGCGGTAGCACCGCCAACAGGCTGGCGGTGCACCGCTGGGCATTCTGACCGCGGCGGTTCAGCCGCGGCCAGAAACGGAAAGTCGGCGGTGTACCGCCGACTTTCCGCTGCCCGTCTGAATCCTCCATGGCGGCGGAGCGCGCTCCGCCGCCATGGGGATTCTGACACCCCCTACCGCCATCCTGTTCATGGCGGCTCTCCCGCCATGAACAGGATGGCGGTAGGGGGTGCCGCGGGCCCCTGGGGGCCCCTGCCGTGCCCATGCCAATGGCATGGGCACGGCAGGGGCCCCCGTAAGAGGGCCCCAAAAAGTATTTCAGTGTCTGCCCAGCAGACACTGAAATACGTGACGGGTGCAACTGCACCCGTCGCACCTTCCCACTCCGCCGGCTCAATTCTGGCGGTGTTCTGACGGCGGTACCTGAGTGTGTTCAATTATGCAAGCTTTGTTTGCATTTGATTGTGCATTTGCCCATTTCACTGTGTGTGCCTCGCATCTAGTTCATGTAGATTTATGGCCCATGCAGTTGGAGCTGTATGTGTTTTGTTGACTTGCACTTCCACATTGTGCAGATAGGCATGTCATTTGTGTCTAGTACTGTTTGTCCCTGTGACACATTTAGGGCCGTTTCCTGTGCACATGTTGTTTGAGGGGCATGTGCAAAGTGATATGTGTCCCATTGCAGCCTCCTTCCCCGTGTGTTACTGATGCCCCATCCTTGTTGTACAGGTATAGTTAGCATGGTGCTCTTTGTCTGTTTGTCTCCCTGTCTATTTTGCATGTCATTGTCCTTCCATTGTGCTGTGATGTGAGTGGGGTGGGTGAAAATTGCAGGGGTACTTACTGGGAGTGTTTATTGTATTCCATACTACATCGATATATATGTGTGTTGTATGTGACAACAGTCCATGACCTGTGAGGAATGTAAGTGTGTGAGTTGTATTTGTAGATGTGATGTTTGTGTGTTGTTAGTGATGTGTGAGACAATATTGTATAACCTTCACTATCCCTGTGCCTTAGATGTGGGGATATGTGTTTATGTGTAAGGTTGCTGTGCAGTGTGAGTGATCTGCCCAAAGGGGGCCTACTGTGACTGTGAATGGGTCAGTCTTTATGTATGATTTTGACTGTGGACACAATGAGATGTGTATTTGGTTCCCGTAGTGTGACCCCCGTATGATGTGAATAACGGCACTACGATCTGTGATTACGGGAAATTACACTGGTAGGAGTGTGTACTTATGGTTGATTTTGGCCACAGCGGTGTGGATTTTGTGCTCCATCAATGATCAACAAAAGTGTCAGGACATGTGTGATGTGTTCCATGGTGGCATCGGACATGTAAAGCTGCCTGCAGGTGAGTATCTCCCTTTATACTTCTGTTTCCTGTTGCTGAGACGTTGTGGTTGGACGCCACGGTCACATTGGTGGTGTGCAACCTCGTAATGTGTCCAGCAGAAACACCGTGTCCGCCGGCCTGTTTGTGCTGGCTCATGACCGCGGCAGTCTGTGGTACCTGGTGGTGCTGACGCAACCGATGTGATCTTTGGTCCATTGGCCAGCATGACTCATAATATGGTAGTCTAACCACCGTCCCTACGGCAGTTGGACCACCAAAGCCGCCATAGAGGTCAACAGACCACCAAACTCATAATGAGGGCCATAGTCCGCTGCAATTTTCCTTTAGACCATTGTCGTACTCCAGTCAGGTACATATATTTAGATTCTTTAGTGTAATATTCCAGAACACAGTTTGGGAAGAGTAGATAACCATTCTATTTTCTTGTAGAAATATCTCTATTCTGCTACTGAAGATCAGCCCCAAGCAGATGAGAATCCAGTCTGCCCCTTTCCTTTATAGGGTTTCATTGTTCTCCAACTATTTTATTAGTATAAGAAGTGTTAACATAAGTGGGATTGGTGGTCTAATCTGTGAGAGTAGGAGTCACTAGAAAACTCTGGCAGGATTTGGTAAGGCAGCATGAGTTACAGTGAGGTCAAACTGTGAGTAATTGTGGCGTACATTAAGGAAAATATATATACATAAATAGACCCGTTCAAGGATAAACAAAACTCCATCTTACCTGATGCAACAAACTCTTTTCAACTGAACTCAGTCTTGATATGTACACTATTCATCATCTCATCAGCCCACATAACAGCAATCAGAAGTGTTGGAGTGCTCATTAACTGCCTCCAGGTCTTACACAGAGCTGAGCATTACAAATTTAAATATGTTCAGTGTTACCGAAGACAAATGGAACACTTCTACCAAGTAAAAGTTATATTTTTTGAGTATCCAACTAGTACATCCCTTCTAAGTAATGGTAGGATGGAGTTAAACCATCTTCACGTTAAGTGTTTGGATCTAATTTAATGGTAATGGTTGTGATAAATTGAAATAATAGTAGGATAAGGTTAAGAGCCCTCATGTATTTTTAAGGAACTCTTTTACATTATTTATACCTGTTTTAATTGCTGTGTTGCTCTCTTTTGCCAGTGCACAGTACTGCTGCAATTAGCTCTTCGGTATTGCCATGAATATATAGGAGACGACACAGCTGCACTTGCTGCCTCTTCAGTTCCTGATGTGTGTCTAATGCTGCCCTAACAATAAGAGACACTCATGGCATTTTAGAGAGAACACAATTCGCAAAATACATACAGTTTATGTACAATCGATTAACAGAGCACGCAGAATTCACTATATTTTGTGGCACATAGGCAGATCTGTGGAGCACAGCATTGCAGAAAATGTCTTAAAGTACAACTCTCAGACCTAATAATGAGGTTCGGTGACATGTTTATAATTGATTTCCCAACAGGTATGTAAAAGTCATGTATGCACCCGACTCCTGAGTACTTACTGGGCAGCAGCAGAGCAAATATTAAAAGGTATATTCACAAAGCTAAAATTCCATGTCAGTAAATCTACATGCGTGAGTTTTACTTTTACACTTTTTAGTAACTTTACTACTGTAGGAGGATGGCCGGGCTTATAGTGGGTACCCTGGGTACTTACAACAGGTCCAGTTATCCCTTGTTAATGAATGTAGTAGTGTTCTAGCAGCTTAGGCTGATAGAGGTAGCTATAGCAGAGCAGCTTAGGCTGAACTAGGAGACATACAAAGCTCATGCAATACCACTTATAGTTACACAGAACTTACACAAGTAAAGACAATACTCAGTGTTACCAAAAATAAAGTTATTTATTTGGGTGACACAGTACCAGAAATATCTTAGAGACAATACTCCTTCTGGAGGTAAGTATTATACACAATATGTACACTTGTCACCAAAATTAGACAAGTGAATAGTCATAGAACAATGCAAACAGCAGGAAATCCTATAAAACACAATTGGAGAAAATAGGTCTAGGGGCATGTAACGGGTTCTTTATCTCCAAGTGGAAAAGATATTGGAATAATTCGATAGGTACAGTTTTGAGGGGGATAAATGATTTAATTAGCTGTTATTAAGGTTGGCTTTTTATCTCTCTTTGTTCCACAGGGTAACTTCCTGTTACGTTCATCCAGTTCCCCTTTCTTTTTCTCAGGCTCCGTTCGCGGTCCCGCTGTGGTCTGGTCCTGATTTGGAAGGGGTCCAGTCTTTTCTCAAGTGGAAGTAGCAGAGGATTCCCCAAAATAAAAGCAGAATGGAAAATAGGTCAATGTAGAGGTAAAGTAAGGTCTATAGAGGGTTAATAGGGGTGAGAGGATAGGTATATGTGGGGTTGTGGTGGGATAACCTTCATTCAATTGGTGAGTGTCACCTTCCCGTGAGGTTCCTAGGTTTTCTCCCTTTTCGTGAGTTTCTTTCTCTTCTCTCTCTCCTTTGGGCTTTCCCGTGAGGTTAAGGGGGGGGAGTTAATGTGGCTGTCCTTGTATCACAGGGTTTCCCCTTCCTGGCAGGACCTTCCCTCTATCCTCCCTGTATTCCCTTTTATTGCTCGTGTCCCCCTTAACCACTTTGGCAAGAATTCCCAGTTTCGGTACGAACGTACCTGTAGGGGCCACGCCCCTCCGGGGACGTGGCCGGCTGTTCCGTGGTCTCCCGACTTCACTTCGGCAGGGGTGGAAGGCCCCCTGTTTTTTTTTTCCTTCTCTCGCGGTTCTCCTTTCGCTTTGGACTTCGCTCCGCCGCTCTTTGGCTTTCGGCTCCTACTTTCTCTCCGTGGCGTTCCTCCAGTCTCCTCCGTCTCTCGACTCTCTCCGCCGTCGAGTCCGTTGTTTCTTTCTTTTTCTCCCGCGACGCCTCCTACGTCTGACGTCACGTCCCCGAGGCTCTCTCGAGTGCCCCGAGGTATGTCAATTCGGCCCCTGTAGCCGTACTTGGACCGGCATCGACGCACGTCCGGCTACACATTCCCTCCCTCGAATGGGGCTGTTCGATACCCAGAGGACCCGGGAACCAGGACAAATAATCAGCCTGACCCATAAGATCACCAGGGAGATGGCAAACCTGGAAGGAGAAAGGTTGAAGCTCCATAAACCATCTCAGAATTCGGACGTTGGTATCTTTATATCTCGAGAGCCAGGTAAGAGGAGCGTGGTCCGTATACAACAAAAAAGATCTTCCTAGGAGGTAATATTGTAAGCTTTCGATCGCCCACTTGATGGCGAGACACTCTCGTTCAATTATTGGATATTTTTGCTCCCGGGGAAAAAGCTTGCGACTAATAAAGACTACCGGGTGGCTTATGCCGTCCTTATCTTTCTGAAAAAGTACAGCCCCCAGACCCACGTCCGAGGCATCGGTTTGCAGGTGAAACAGGAGATCAAACTCAGGACACTTTAAAACCGGCTGGGTAGTAAGACACCTTTGTAAGGTATGGTAACTATGGGACTGGGCTGGGTTGAGACTCGTAATATTTTTGGGCTGACCTTTTTTCAGTAGATCTGTCAGGGGAGCTGCCAAGGTAGAGTAGTGCAGTATAAATCTCCGATAGTACCCCGCTAGGCCTAAAAACGAATGGATCTCTTTTTTCGTAGTGGGGGTATTTATGCATAAAATGGCCTCTACTTTATTCATTTGTGGTTTAATGATACCTCTCCCTATGTGATATCCCAGGTAGGAGACCTCATTAAACACCAGCCTGCTTTTGGATGGATTGGCTGTCAGTCCTGCTTTCTGTAGGGCTGTAAGTATTTTATTTAAATTCGACAAATGGTCACCCCAAGATTCGCTATAAATGACGATGTCATCCAGATAGGCGGCTGCATATCCGGTATGAGGTCGTAAGATGGTATCTATGAGACGTTGGAAGGTGGCGGGTGCCCCATGTAACCCGAAAGGGAGAACATTAAAATGATATAGGCCTGAGGAGGTAGAGATGGCAGTTCTTTCTTTATCTGCTTGTGCTAAAGGAATCTGCCAGTACCCTTTAGTAAAATCTAGGGTAGACATGTATTTGGCCTTTCCTAATTTCTCTAGGAGTTCGTCTACCCTTGGAAGGGGATACGTGTCGAATTGAGATATGGCATTGACTTGTCTGAAATCAATACAAAAGCGTATAGACCCATCCGGTTTTGGCACTAACACCACCGGAGAACACCAGGGACTTTGGGAAGGCTCGATAATACCCAGATCTAACATCTTCTCTATTTCCTTTTCTACCAGAACCTTTCTAGCTTCGGGGATGCGATAGGGCCCCAATCGAACTATCTTACCAGGTTGAGTTATAATTTGATGTTGTACTAGGTTGGTTTTACCCGGTGTCGGTGAAAACACATGGGTATGATCGTTGAGGAGTTGGGTTAATTGTCTGTTCTGTTGAGAAGTGATTTCAGTATTCCTATGGGGTTCCTCGTCTTCGGGAGGCCGGTCAGTGGGACACCATCCTATTTCTAGTTCCTTAACCGTATTAACTAAATATCCAGTGATCTGGCCTACTATAGGTTCCTCCCATTTTTTTAGCAGATTGACATGAAAGATCTGTGATCTTTTGGGATTGGTCGTGAGTTGGATATTGTAGGTAACAGGAGTTACCACTCCTATCACCTTATATGGCCCCTGCCATTTTGCCAACAGTTTGTTGTCGGAACTGGGGAGAAGCACCAATACCCTGTCCCCTTCTGTAAAGGTTCGCATTTGCGTGTTCCTATCGTAATATCGCTTTTGTTTATCCTGGGCTCTCTCCATATGTTCCCTTACGTTTTCCCATACAGTTTGTAACCGGGATTTTAAGTCGCTGGTATATTCTAAGAGGGCTTTTTCCCCGTCCTCTTCCTCCTCCCATAGCTCTGCTGCCATGTCTAATAACGTCCTAGGTTGTCGGCCGAATAACAATTCAAACGGACTATGTCCCGTAGAGGCTTGTTCATGTGTCCTGATGGCGTACAATACTAACGGGAGCTTCCTATCCCAGTCTTTACCTGACTCTGAAATTGATTTCTTTAAGAGAGTTTTCAGGGTGCGGTTATATCTCTCCACCAACCTATCCGTTTGAGGATGATAAACCGCAGTCCTCAATTGTTTAATCCCCAGAAGTTGACAAATCTGTGCCATTAAATTGGACATGAACTGGGTACCTTGGTCTGTTAAAATTTCTCGGGGAAAACCTATCCGGGAAAAGAATCCTATCATGGCATTGGCAACACTCTTGGTGTTAATACTGGTGATGATGATGGCCTCGGGGTATCTGGTGGCGTAGTCTACCAATACTAGTATATAACGGTAGCCTTTAGAAGAAGGGAGAAGAGGACCTACAATGTCCATTCCTATCCTTGAAAAGGGTACGTCAATAATGGGAAGGGGCTGCAATGGGGCTCTTTTCTTTGGGCCGGGATCGATCAATTGACATTTAGGGCACTGCTGACAGAAATTTCTGATATGAGAAAAGACCCCAGGCCAGTAGAACCTCCTTAACAGGTACTCTTCCGTCTTTTCCCTCCCATAGTGACCACCCCCTGGTTGACTGTGGGCCAGGTGTAGTACCTGCAGCCTATAAGGTTCGAGTACTAGTAGCTGTTTCTTTTCTTGCCTGTTAGTGCCAGTGATTCGATATAACAGATTTCTATCTATCGTAAAAGACGGACCCTTATCGTTGGGGGTCTGGCAGCTTTCCAGGCATTGATCAAACTCGGATCTTCTCTTTGACAACTGCGGAAGCGGGGAAGACCGGTAAGGGTATGGACCCGTGTAATTACACCATCGTGGCTTGAGTTCCCTTGCCCATAGGATTTCCTTGCTTCTCGTTTTTCTCTTTTCATGGGTTTGTATCGAACAACCGGGGGTTGTATTTGTAGGTCAAAGAAGGGAGCGCTTCTCCACCAGGTACTCATGTCTTCTTTATTCCTTGTACTATCCAAAAGTATCGAAAAGTCCTTAAAATCCGTTCCTATGATGGCTTCTTCAACCAGTCGTTCAACCACACCCATCCTTATGGGGGTCTCTTTTCCTTCCCATGAAAGGTTGGCCCAGATTAGGGGATATTCTCTTGTTTCCCCATGTATACAACAAATGGATACAGTAAGTCCTGGAGTGAAGGCATGGCTGTCTATTAAATCGGCCCTAATTACGGACTGACTGCAACCTGAGTCGATGAGGGCCACTGTTAATCTCCCATTGATGAACAGTTCCTTCTTGTACTGGGTTTCTTTTCCCCCTGTAAAGAAGACCCTCTCCCTTGTAACTCCTATTTCCATAGGTTCTGGTTTTTCAGTTTTCAGAGGACAAACCTGGGCGATATGACCCCACTCTCCACAACTAAAACATTGAGGTTGCTGTATGTATGGTCACTCAGCCCCTCAGGGTTTTCCTAGGTCCTCTACCAGTCTTCGCCCTAGGGACGAGGTTTGTCTGAGGTTCTGTCGGATGGGGTTATGCGGTGTACGTGGGAGGGGTGTCTTGAACTTGAGGGAGCGGTGGAAGGCACAGGCTAACTCAATGGTAGTGTTGGTATCAGGGCTCAGGTGTTGTTTGATCCAGTTGCGAGTATTGGTGGGTAGGGCGTCTAGATATTGCTCTAAGAGGACAACCTCAATGATATCTTCCCTATTAGTCCCAATGGGTCCTAGCCATTTGAGACCCAAATCTTTAATCCGAAAGTAAAACGCCCTGGGATTCTCAGAGGGTCCCCACTTGGCTTTCCTAAACGTGACCCGGTAATGTTCTGTGTCAAAGCCCACCCGCTCCAGGATACTTTTTTTAATGTCCTGATAGGGTGTTGTGCCACCCGGGTTTACCGCTTGATAAGCGGCTTGGAGGGTCCCTGTCAACAAAGGAGCGATATACTGGCCCCATCGATCCGGAGGCCAGGTGGCGGAAGTGGCAACGTGTTCAAAGTTGGTAAAAAAGGCGTCCGGATCTTCGCCTTCCTGATACCTCTGTAAGACTGAGCTGGGTACGTTCGGATGTACCCAAGTGGCCGCAATGGTATCCGTGAGGGTTTTTAGTGCATTCTCATCTACCAACTGGTTGCTGGCCATGATTGTGGCCTGACTTTTGAGGGCGCTTTGTAGTGCCTCCCGTTCCACTTTTGCTTCTTTCTGCTGCTCCTCCCACACGATCTGCAGGTGTCTTTGTCCCTCAGCTAATTGCTGCATCATGTCGGTTATTGTGGGAGTACCCTCCATGGTCTCAATCAATCCTGTCGCCTATTCCAATATCCCACTTCTGACACCACTGTAACGGGTTATTTATCTCCAAGTGGAAAAGATATTGGAATAATTCGATAGGCGCAGTTTTGAGGGGGATAAATGATTTATTTAGCTGTTATTAAGGTTGGCTTTTTATCTCTCTTTGTTCCACAGGGTAACTTCCTGTTACGTTCATCCAGTTCCCCTTTCTTTTTCTCAGGCTCTGTTCGCGGTCCCGCTGTGGTCTGGTCCTGATTTGGAAGGGGTCCGGTCTTTTCTCGAGTGGAAGTAGCCGAGGATTCCCCAAAATAAAAGCAGAAAGGAAAATAGGTCAATGTAGAGGTAAAGTAAGGTCTATAGAGGGTTAATAGGGGTGAGAGGATAGGTATATGTGGGGTTGTGGTGGGATAACCTTCATTCAATTGGTGAGTGTCACCTTCAAGTGAGGTTCCTAGGTTTTCTCCCTTTTCGTGAGTTTCTTTCTCTTCTCTCTCTCCTTTGGGCTTTCCTGTGAGGTTAAGGGGGGGAGGGAGTTAATGTGGCTGTCCTCGTATCACAGGGTTTCCCCTTCCTGGCAGGACCTTCCCTCTATCCTCCCTGTATTCCCTTTTATTGCCCGTGTCCCCCTTAACCACTTTGGCAAGAATTCCCAGTTTTGGTACGAACATACCTGTAGGGGCCACGCCCCTCCGGGGACGTGGCCGGCTGTTCCGTGGTCTCCCGACTTCACTTTGGCAGGGGCGGGAGGCGCCCTGTTTTTTTTTTCCTTCTATCGCGGTTCTCCTTTCGCGTTGGACTTCGTTCCGGCACTCTTCGGCTCTCGGCTCCTACTTTCTCTCCGTGGCGTTCCTCCAGTCTCCTCCGTCTCTCGACTCTCTCCGCAGGCGAGTCCGTCGTTCCTTTCTTTTTCTCCCGCGACGCCCCCTACATCTGACGTCACGTCCCCGAGGCTCTCTCGAGTGCCCCGGGGGTATGTCAATTCGGCCCCTATAGCCGTACTTGGACCGGCGTCAACGGACTTCCGGCTACAGGGCAACACAAACCATATACTAAAAAAGTAGAATGTGAATCACGAATTCCCCCCTAGACAAGTGTAAAGTGTGCAGAATCGCTGGGAGAGTAAGAATACAGTAAAGGTAAGTAAATGACCACACCCCAGAGCCCAGAAAAGCAGTAGTAAAGTACTGCAAGTTTCCTTAGGACACACTACACCTCGTTTTTGGGATTTTTCAGAAGCCAACCAAGTCTGCAGAGAACAACTGCTGGATTATTGGACCTGAAGACCTGCGAAGGAAGGCAAAAGTGCATTTTTCATCAAAATGGCGCTGGATGGACCCAGGAGGGACCTGGGGCCTCAACTCTGTGTGAGGAGGATGACGGGGTTCTCAACACTTTGTAGAGCCCTCAGGATGCCAGCCATCACCCCCAGAAGCTGCAGGATCTGGGTTCAAAGGAGGTGCAAAATGCAGTTGATGCAGCACAACAAAAGAAGGTCCCACACCACCGGAGAACAACTCAGCAAGTTGAGCGTCGCAGAGTAGAGTGCTGGGGACCTGGGCAAGGCTGTGCATGAAGGAATTTTGCAGAGAGTGGACAGAGGCCTCAGGAGGTGAAGAAGACACAAAACACAGGGGTACCATCGTTCTTGGGGAAGACAATGTCTTACCTCCTCTAATTTGCGTCAGCAGGACCTCAGGACAGTCTATGTCGATGATGTCCGCCCTCGGTGTCCTTAGGAACATGCTTGTTGCCGTGAGAGGAGTACCAGCGTACCGGTTGTCGCCTTGGAAGGTGACTGCTTGGAGGAGGGGGGTGATTCCATCACTCCACGGGAGAGTTCTTCGGTTCTTCTGGTGCAGGATGAAGACAGGGAGTCCCCAGAGCGGGCACACCATGGAAACTGTTGCAGTTGCTGATTTGGGGCTGAGGTTGCTGAAGAAAAGTGTCTCTTGTAGACACTTTGTTGCAGTTACAGCGTTTCTTGGAGCAGGCTGCAGATGATCCACGGTCAGAGGATGCTGAAGTTGTTGCAGAGGATTCCTGAAGGAAACTTGCATGCAGAATCTAAAGAGAACCCACAGGAGAGACCCTAAATAGCCCTGAGAGGGGGATTGGCTACCTTATCAGGTATGGACCTATCAGGAGGGGTCCCTGACGTCACCTGCTGGCACTGGCCACTCAGAGCCCTCCAGAGTGCCCCCACACATTTCAAAGCAAGATGGCTGAAGTCTGGGACACACTGGAGGAGCTCTGGGCACCACCCCTGGGGTGGTGATGAACAGGGGAGTGGTCACTCCCCTTTCCTTTGTCCAGTTTCCCACCAGAGCAGGGGAGAAGGGATCCCTGAACTGGTGAAGACTGGTTTATGCAAGGAGGGCACCATCAGTGCCCTTCAAAGCATTTCCAGAGGCTGGGGGAGGCTACCCCTCCCCAGCCTGTAACACCTATTTCTAAAGGGAGAGGGTGTAACACCCTGCTCTCAGAGGAAATGCTTTGTTCTGCCTTCCTGGGACTGAGCTTCCCAGACCCCAGGAGGGCGGAACCCTATCTGTGAGGTGGTAGCACCTGTAGCTGTAGTGCAAGCCTCAGAGAGCTGGTTTGGCAGTACTGGGGGTCCATGGTGGAGCCCCCTGGATGCATGGAATTGGCTCCCCAATACCAGATTAGGAATGGGGGGACAATTCCATGATTTTAGACATGTTACATGGCCATATTCGGAGTTACCATTGTGAAGCTACATATAGGTATTGACCTATATGTAGTGCACGCACGAAATGGCATCCCTGCACTCACAAAGTCCGAGGAAATGGCCCTAAACTATGTGGGGACACCTTTGCTAGTACAAGGGTCCCCTCACACTTAGTAACTTTGCACCTAACCTTCAGCAAGTGAAGGTTAGACATATAGGTGACTTATAAGTTCATTAAGTGCAGTGAAAATGGCTGTGAAATAGTGTTTGCACTATTTCACGCAGGCTGCAATGGCAGTCCTGTGTAAGGGTTTGTCTGAACTCCCTCTGGGTGGCAAAAGAAATGCTGCAGCCCATATGGGTCTCCTGGAACCCCAATGCCCTGGGTACCCAGGTACCATATGCTAGGGTCTTATAAGGGGGGTCCAGTGTGCCAATTGAAATTGGTAAATGAAGTCACTGGTCTACAGTGACAAATTTGCAAGCAGAAAGAGCATAAGCACTGATTAGCAGAGCCTCAGTGACACAGTTAGGCACTACACAGCCATACACATTAGGCCACAGACTATGAGCACTGGGGTCCTGGCTAGCATGATCCCAGTGAGACAGGCAAAACACACTGACATATAGGTTTTTATCTATGGGAACTGGGGTCCTGGCTAGCAGGATCCCAGTGACACAGTAAAAACACACTGACATACACTCACAAACAGGCCAAAAGTGGGGGTAACCATGCTAGAAAGAGACTACTTTCCTTCAACTACTGTAGGCTGTTCACCGTTTGTGAATACAAACGTAGTCTAATGTGTAGACTTACATTTCTCAATCTCTGAATTCAGGAGGTACAGTCTAATTATTGAGTATAATGTTACTTTTTGTAACTTTTCACTCATAGGTTGAGATCCCAGCCACTGGGGTGACGAGCTCACTAATGTAAAGTTTAAAATTTGAATCAAGGTTTTAAAAATTTAGAAAAAATATATTTTCTGTTAAATAGTAATGGTAATTAATTTATGTTACAGTATATTAGTAACGTAATTTGAAAGTAAAAATATAAATTATTTGTTGTATATTAAACTTAGAGATATTCATGTATGTTTTTGAAGCTTTAATCAAAAAATTTCACACATAATGTAAAAATATAATATTTTATTATGTAATTAAAGTTATTAAAAGAGATGCAAAGCATTAATTACAATAGTCTATTTTTAATACATGTTACTATTACACACATTTTTATATTTAAAACGTTCATAACACTTTTTAAAATCAATTATTAATTATTTAATTTTCAGATTGTTTTTAACAATACATAACATGTAAATACATTTTTAAACAGTTTAAATAAGTTAATTCATGTTAATATTATTTCCTATTGGGATTTTGTTTTAAGTCCATAACTTCACTGTTTCATATGGGAGGGTTTTGCATTACTAGTTGTTGGCCTTGTGTGGTATTGGAGCTACTGTAACTCTGAGCAGGAGTGCATATACAACTGTTTTGGGTCCTTTTTGACTAGCTTTAGAAGGACAATTTGTGAACAGAGTAGGACTTACTCTTTTGTGGATCGGTGCAAGTCCGTCACTAAATCTCTCCCTAAAACTTCCTTAACCATCTTGCTCCTCACTTAACCCTCCCTTTTAGTAGTAAGTTTTTCCCACTTTCTAGCCACTCCCCTCTGTCATCCAACAGTTCTTATTGTTAAGTAAGCAGATTTGCAGAGGGTATCAGGTTGCTCTGTATAGAAAATCCTATGGCCTAGTGAAAATACTCAAAAAGCCAGAATTCAACATGCGGTATTCAAGAAGTGAGGTGGATGCTCTTCTGTATAGCGGCAGGAAGTTTCTTGCTTCAGGAGCAATGTAGGAGAATGCTCGACTGCCGGATCTGATTTTCTGTATGTGTTGGATGTGTGCAAGAAGGAGTCTTGATGAGCGGAGTTGTGAAAACAGATTTCATATGCTGGGCAGAGTTATATAGTGCCTTTAAAGTGTGGGTGAGGAGTTTGAATTGTGCTTGTTTGTGTATGGGGAGCAAGTGGAGCTCCTTTAGGTGTGATGTGATATGGGTTTGCCATGAGAAGTTGAGAGTGGTTCTGCTCCGCTTGCAAAGTCTTCAGAATTAGGTCACTTCGTGCTACATGAAATAGCACAGACTGAATTCCACCATCGGACACAAAGCAGATTTTTTTTTCAGTTCAAACATGTTACATTTGTTTTCGGTGCATGCTTGTGAAGGCCACAATATTCTCAAACCTCTAGTGAGCTCACATAAGATTTTGTGCCCACTCCGCAGCTTCTGGCTGCTACTGCACTAATATAGTGCCACTCGTGAGTGCAAAGTCGATTTTCTACTCCTTTAGCAGCTACATATACTTAAAAAGGGTTTTTGAGTGGATTTTCTTCTGCAACCGACTGTTCAAGTTGTTTTTTATTTCAAGTAGCCCTTTTAAACATTTTTTCTGACCGGCAAGCTCTTCCCAGTGCTTTGTCCATCTACTGATCACTTTTCACTAGGATTTCAAGGTGGAAGGATCCATCTCTTTGTCTGCTGTATATATACCTTAAGATTTAGGGACTTTGAGTCTCATTACAAGTTTGGTGGTCCGGTGACCGCCATGTTGGCGTTGGCGGTCCAACCGCCAACAGTCTGGCTGAGCTGACTGCTACATTATGAGATTGGTGGCATAGGAAATAGGAGACCACCAGCGGTCCACCACCACCACCAGGCAGCACACATCACCACGGTCTTCTGGAGCAATAAACAGGCCGGCGGAGACCATGTTTCCACTGGACCTATAACGAGGTTGCAAACCACCAATGTGACCGCCTTGGTGCACCAGGTGGAAATGGACAGTACAAAGGGAGACACTCACCTGCACACTGCAATACTCGCCCGGAGTCACCATGGAGCCATACCTCAACATCATGCCACTGCTCCTGCTCACCGAAAGACAACAAAATCAACGCCGACATGGACTACAACAAATGTAAGTACACACCCCTACCTGTATTTGTTTCATACATATCAAACTTGTACAGCTAGCAAACAAATCCTCAGGGATGGATGTAAAGGCCACCGCCTTCAACTATCATTCATAACACACACACAGTCACATACTTCAATATGGACACCGCACATTCACAACACGCACACTTCAGCCAGCACACACACACACACTGCATGACAATAATACACATATACGCACAGCTACATTACTCTTGATCATGGGTACCAAATGGCACACAACATACACACATACAGCAACAACAACACAACTAATGCACATATGCAAATACATTCCACACAGTCACACACAACACTGGTCAGGGACAGCACACATATTCACCCATCTACCATGGCACACACACAACACCAACATTAAAGAACACAGCAATCGACACACACATGCATAGCACAATGCATCAACTATGCCATGCACAATACACTTAGAGACAAACACACAAAAAACACAAAGCGAACCACCACAACAGCACCTGCACAGCTGCAATGGGACCAACTGGACCATACATGGAAGGAGACTGCATTGGGGCACATATCATGTTGGGCAAGCTCCCAAACAACATGCACCCAAGAAATGGCAACAATTGGATCTCAGGGACAACTTATACTAATAATAATAATTGCCAAGTACACCCTTATAATGGGGCAAGGCAACAAAGCACACACAATTCACAGTCCATGGGGACATACCCCTACACCAACCAGCTGCCAGAAATACACACCTAAATGTGCTCAAATACAAAGCAAACTACCACAACTCCACACACTCCAGGTTTGCACTGACAAAAATTAAGAACACACACACAGCACATATACACAATACCCACATCAGGGGAACAAGTCATACGCCATATATGCCCACATCACACAACATAAAAAACACATACCACTACAAACATAACACAATGCCATTAACCAACATTCAATCTACATACACATACCCATCACACAACACACACCCTACCCTGGGGAGACAACAGCACTGCACACAAACTCACAGACTACAAAAAACATGACATGGAGCAGCAAGCAGCACAAACACACAATTGCACACACAAACAATGTCAGCCAGGATCATTAGAAACCTAGGCAAGGAAATGCAGGACAAAGGTGTAACACAAACCCCAACAACAGGTTGTGTTTATTTTTAGAAACAATAAATAATGACTAAACAAGTCCAAGGCTTGTTTAGTCATTATTTGGCAGGGGAGGGGCATGGGTGTCTGTGGGTGGGGCAGAGGAGAACTTGGAGATGGAAGGGATGCCTTGGGGAGGGTAACTGAATGCTTGAGGATGGTACAGGGGTGGGAAAAAAAATTTAGACACACAGGAATGGTCATCAGAAGGGGGAATGGATTTGGCGGTTGAGGGAGTGGTTGTATGACCAGTCAGGGCCATTGTCTTGGGTGCATGTTTCTGGGAGGTGTGATTGTGTGTGGTGGGTGTTGGGTGGGTGAGTGAGGGCATTTATGTGTTTGGGTCTGAGGTGGGTGGAGGTGCTGGGGGGATGCTGTGGTGGGTGGGAAGGTGTCTGTTGGGGTGGAGGCTGCAGGTATGGTGTATATGCTGCATGTAGGTGTCTCTGACATAGGTGGGTGGCCTGGTGGTGGATGCCTAATCATTGTAATAGGATGTGCCTCAGACTAGGGATCGTTATACTGTCCTCTCTCAGTTTCATGGGGTTTGTCAAGTTGGATAGACATGGTTTTTAGTATGGAATAAGGGTCAAGCTAGGGACAATATTTACCTATCTGTTTGCTTTTCCTTTGATACAGAGTCTGACATAGCCCTTTTTTCTATGGTCAGGTGGACCGTACTTTGGGAGATCTGCACAAGTAAATCAATGTTTAGTAATTCTTGCCAGTCCAGACATATTTGAAGCCTATTGGCTGTACAGTGCCAATACATCATTTTTGGATGACAGACCACTTGTGTTTTTGTGTTAGTATTTATACTCAGCCTGACCCAGCCTGTGATCTGACCCTCTTTACATTGACATTCACACATGTACCTCATTAACATAACATGCTTTTCAAATTACACATCCCAAAAACATTCCCAAAAACACTACTGGACATAGTTAGAGTGCTCATTGTGTTTATTTACAGGTGTTCTTAAGTTAAAGGTGCAAAGTAATGAGAAAAACAAACAGTGAAGGGACCAGTTATGGTGGATGTCGTTATCAGAGTAGCTGCCACAACATTTGAAGTCCAAAGTTCAGTGTCCTACTATCCTGGAAAACAGAGTGAATGCATGGCACACAATGAAGTTCCATCAGACAGAGGTTGCTCCTTGGCAGTGATTGAGGCCTTGGCATCGGCACCTCCAGGATTCTTGGGTGGATGTCCCTGCTTGCAGGGGTCTCTTCAGCTACAGAGGCATGGTGTCAGAGAACAGGGCTGATTGCAGAGGCCCCCTAACTTTTTGCCCCCATTTTCCACTTTTTGCTGGTGTTTTCCTGACTCTAATGGTGCCCTGGGTACTGCTAAACAGTCCCAGGGCCTGTGCTCTATATAAAATCAGTATGCAAATTAGGCTAATTATAATTGGCTAAGTCAACCTACCTATAAGTTCCTAGTATTTGGAAGGGCATGTAGGTTTAGGGACCCCAGCACAGGTAATGCACCCATAGGTGCACTGCTGAGGTGCCCAGTGTCATTTTAAAGGCAGGCCTGCCTTGCTGGCTGCTTTTAAATTAAAGTTATATGCAAATTCGACTTTGGAATTAAAAGTAGTTCTAAAGTCTTTAACAACCTTATTTTTAAATATAAGTCACCCCTAAGGTGTGCCCTATGTGCCCCTAGAGCTGGGTGCCATGTACCTATAAGCAGGGACCTTATAAAAATAGTTGTATAAGCCCTGGTGAGGTAAAAACAGCCACATTTGTTTTTCCCTCATTGTAGTGAAATGCCTCCATAGGCTAGAATGGGGAGACTTTATTTTAATTTTAAAAGTCCCCTTAAGTAACAGATACCGGAAGTTTGGTATCAAATTAATTGTTATAATAAATCCCACAACTTCCAGTTGTGGGGTTTAATATAACTTGTTCAGGTAAAGAGTTTTAAATTTTACCTGAAAAGTTGCCAACTTCAGCCCTGCAGTATTTTTTCTGCTGTGCTCTGATTGGCCAGCCTCTGGCAGCCTGGCCAGGCTGCATTGATGAGGTGTGAAGTGGCCTGGCTTCACTCAAAGAGATGTGCCTGGCTTCACACAAAGAGATGTGCCTGTGGGAGGAGATCTCAGATGGTGAGGCAGGAAGGGGGAGGGCTGCCAAACTGGTCTTAAAAGGCAGAGAAGGACAATTGGAGCAACCCATCAACACCCCCACATCCTGCAAACCCAGACAATTAGGTGTCCCCTTGATTAGATTAGGAGAGGGGTGTGTTTAGGATGTTTAGCCACACCAGTGGGTGGGCTCAGCCAGATGTAACCTCCCCAAAATCACTTTCAGCCATTATAGATTTTTTAGGAATGTTGCTCCCTGGGATTGATTTTTGCCACACTTCCCAGGAAGTTGTCATCACAGGGGGAAGGACCCTACACCTGATTGGAGAACCAGGACCCCCCTGTTTTTCACCCAGGAGCAGGGATACAACTGGCAGACCTGCATCCACCCTTCAGTTCCCTACCAGATCCCTACCGGGAAGAACTACAGAAGAAGAAAGACTGCCCTGCCTGCACCTGGACCCTGCACTTTGAAGGACTGCGCCAGCTGCACACTTGGGCTTCACCACAAGAAAGACTTTGCCTGGCTTCAACTGGTTCAAGGAGGGACCCCCTGTTTGCTACAGGTGAAAAATTACTAACCAGAGTTCCCTGCACCAACTCCTGAAGAAACCAACCAGCTGACCACTGTCCAGTGGCCAAAAAAGAGTTTGTGCCAGGTGCATTCTGGGAGTTGTAGTCCACACCCCCAAGGAGCATCTCAGAGCTTCAGGAACGTTGGGGTGAGCTGTGGACCCCAAAAGAACCTTAAAGGAACATCTGGAAGAAGATCCAGAAGTTTGGAGAAGTTTGGAGAACTTTTGAAAGAAAGCTCCATAGAGGGACTGACCCGCCGTCGCAACTCTAGCCGGCTTGCCTCAATTGCAACCAGGCCTGATTTGCAGGTTCATCATGGTGAAGAAAATCTCCGAAAAAGAGACTAAGGGGGTCATTACAACCCTGGCGGTCGGTGTTAAAGCGGCGGTAAAACCGCAAACAAGCCGGCGAAAAAAAATAATGGAATCACGACTGTGGCGGAAACCGCCAACAAAGACAGCCAGTTTAACACTCCGACCGCCACGGCGGTACAAACAAACAGCGCGGCGGTCACCACCAACAGACAGACGGAGGACAATGTACCGCCCACAGTATCACAACCTACCAAGCTGCCACCTTTTCTGGGGCAGATTCACCGCAAACAAAAACACAGCGGAAACAGGACTTCGAAGGGAAAACGCTCACCTCTACACACCCCACGAGGAATCAGGACGCCATGGAACCCGAGCTCCAGATCCTGCCAGCCCTTATCTTCTTGCTCCTCTACCAGGAGCACGAACGCCGGTGGCGAAAACTACGGTGAGTACTGCACCTACGACACAGGGGGGGGGGGAGGGAAAAAACAGGGACACACACACGCAATACGCAACACCCCCGCCCACCCTCACCCACAACAACACACACACTAATACATATTGATACATTACAGTTACACCCCCCAACCCCTCCGGAAGAATGCAAAGAGAATCAATCAATCAATCAATCAAAAAAAATTGTAGAGCGCGCTACTCACCTGGGAGGGTATCAAGGCGCTGGTGGGGGGGAAGTCAAGAGGGAGTAGGCAGGGAGGGTCATCGATCGAACAACCATGTCTTGAGGTTCTTTCTGAAGACCAGGAGGTCTTTGGTTTTGCAAAGGTCGGTTGGGAGGGAGTTCCAGGTTTTGGGGGCGAGGTAGGAGAAGGACCTGCCTCCTGTGGTGGTGCGTTGGATGCGGGAGACTGTGGCTAGGGCATGGTCGGATGATCGGAGGTTGCGTGTGGGAGTGTGGAAGTTCACTCTTTCGTTGAGGTAGGTTGGGACGGTGTTGTGGAGGGATTTGTGTGCATGGATGAGGATCTTGAATGTGATTCTCTTGTCTATGGGGAGCCAGTGAAGGGATTTGAGGTGTGGTGAGATTTGTTCGTGGCAGGGGAGGCCAAGGACGAGGCGTGCAGCTGTGTTCTGGATTCCCTGGAGTTTGCGTTTGAGTTTGAGTGTGGTGCCGGCGTAGAGGGCGTTACCATAGTCCAGTCTGCTGCTGATGAGTGCATGGGTGACTGTCTTCCTGGTTTCTGGGGGAATCCATTTGAAGGATTTTTTTAGAGTGCGAAGTGTGTGGAAGCAGGAGGAGGTTAGAGCATTGATTTGCTGTGTCATGTAGAGGGAGGGGTCTAGGATTATGCAGAGGTTGCGTGCGTGGTTTGCGGGGGTGGGTGCGGGGCCTATGGCGGTGGTCCACCAGGAGTCATCCCATGTGGTTTTGTTGGGGCTGGAGATGATGATCTCGGTTTTGTTTGAGTTTAGCTTGAGGTGGTTAGTGGTCATCCAGGTGGCGGTGTTGAGGAGAGCAGCGTGCAGGTTGGTTTTGGCGGTGGTGGGGTTGCGGTTGAGGGAGAGGATGAGTTGGGTGTCATCTGCATAGAAGAGGATAGTGATTCCGTGTGCTCGGAGGATGTTGGCTAGGGGGGTCATGTAGATGTTGAAGAGTGTGGGGCTGAGGGAGGACACTTGGGGGACTCTGCAGGTGATCTTGGCAGTGTTGGAGTGGAAGGGTGGAAGGCGGACTCCTTGGGTCCTGTCGGTGAAGAAGGAGGTGAGCCAGTCTAAGGCTTTGTGGCAAATTCCTATGTTGTGGAGGCGCGTGCGGAGTGTGTGGTGGCAGACGGTGTCAAAGGCTGCGGAGAGGTCTAGGAGGATGAGTGCGACGGTCTCGCCTTTGTCGACTTTGGTCCTGATGTCATCAGTGCATGCGATGAGGGCGGTTTCCGTGCTGTGGTTCTTTCGGAACCCAGATTGTGAGGGGTCCAGAGTGTTGTTTGCTTTGAGGAAGTGGGATAGGTGGGCATTGACTAATTTCTCTGCAACCTTGGCAGGGAAAGGGAGGAGGGAGATGGGGCGGTAGTTGGAGAGGATCTCCGGGTCGCCTTTTTTTTTTTTTTAGGAGAGCAGTGATTTCCGTGTGCTTCCAGGGGTCTGAGTAGGTGGCGGAGTAGAAAGAGGAGTTGATTATGTTGTAGAGTATGGGGGCGATGGTTGGGCTTGCTTTGTTGTATATGCGATGTGGGCAGGGGTTGGAGGGGGAACCGGAGTGGATGGAGTTCATGGTTTTTTCAGTTTCTTCGTATGTGGTGGGGGTCCAGGTGGAGACTGTGGTGGGGGGGTCATGAGTGGGGGTTGGGTTGGGTGAGTGAGCGGTGTGTGTGGTGGGCGTGTGTGGTATGAAGCTGTTGTGGATGTCCAGGATTTTGTGGAGGAAGTGGTTGGAAAGGGCGTCACATAGGGGCTGTGTGTGTGCAGGGTCTATGTTGCTGGCTTTGGGTTTGGCAAGTTCATTGATGATGGAGAAGAGTTCTTTGCTGTTTTGAGAGTTGTTGTCGAGGCGTGTCTTGTAGTGATCTCTTTTGACGGTGCGTATGAGTTGGCGATGGGTGTGGATGGTGGTTTTGAGGGTGGAGAAGTTGGTTGTGGAAGGTTCTGGTCGCCATATTTTCTTAGCTTGGCGGCATTTGTGCTTGGAGTCTTGGAGTTCAGGGGTGAACCATGGGGCGTTCTTGATGTTGCGGGTGGCGATGTGTTTTCTGAGGGGGGCTAGTGTGTCTGCGCAGGTAGTGATCCATTTGGAGAGGTTGTGTGCTCCTGTGTTGGGGTCGTTGGCATGGGGGGGTTAGGGGCCAGTTGGGAGTTTAGTCGTTCTGTGGGGATCTTGTCCCACATGTGGTAGGGTGTGGTGTGTTGTTGGTAGTGTGTGGGGGGTTTGGTGAAGGAGATGTGGACGCAGTGGTGGTCAGTCCAGAGGAGTTTGGTGGTGTGGGTGTAGGCTATGTGTTGGCTTGCGGTGAAAATTGCGTCGAGCGTGTGTCCTGCTGAGTGGGTGGGTGCGGTGACCAGTCGTTTGAGTCCGAGGTTGGTGAGGTTGTCTATGAGGGAGGTAGTGTTGTGGTCTTGTAGTTTTCTAAGTGAAAGTTGAAATCACCGAGGAGGATGTAGTCTGTGGAGGTGAGGGCGTGCAAGCTGATGCTGTCGGTAATGGTGTCGCAGAAGGCAGGGCGTGGTCCTGGTGGTCTGTAGATAAGTGTACCTGTGAGGGTGGAGTTGCTTTTAATGTGGATTAGGAAGTGCATGTGTCCAGTGTTGTCGATAGTGTCTTGGGAGCTGGTGGTGACTTTGATGGTGTCTCTGTGTAGGATGGTGATGCCAGCACCTGGCTTGTTGAGGCGGTCTTTGCGTTGGAGGTTGTATCCCTTGGGAGTGGCAATGGCTATGTCAGTTTCTGAAGAGGGCTTGGTCCAGGTTTCCGTGAGGAAGGCGATGTCAGGTGAGTGTGATGTGATGAGGTCCCAGAGTTCTGTGGCATGTTTTTGAAGGGAGCGGGTGTTGAGGAGCAGGCAGTTGAGGTGGTTGTGGTGGGTGGCGTTGGTGTGGTGCGTGAGGGTGTTGTTGCGGGGTGTGTTCTGGTTGTGGGCTGGTGTGCGGTGGTTTTGGTAGGTGGGGGCAGGGCGGGTGAGTCTTGCATTGGGGTGTTGTGTGTGTTGAAGGTGGGGTCGCTATGGTTGGTGTGTGGTGTGATGGATGAGGAGCAGGAGAAGTGACAGGTGTGGCAGGTGAAGGGGCCATGAGTGTGTGTGGGGCTCGATGGAGTGCATGTGGGGCGGGGGCCTGGGTTGAGAGAGTGGAGGGTGAGGGGGGAGTAGGTGTGTCTGAGAGGGCCAGAGGGACTGGCGCTTTGCGCGGTGTTGGCGCGGACGGGCACAGACGGGCTTGGCTTTGGTGCGCCTTTGGAGCACCAGTGGCGCGGTCGCGCCGTGGGTGCCATAAGAGTAGGGGAGGATGGGAGTGGCAGCTGGGAGGAGGGAGGGCTTGACGAATGAGAGGGCTGGGGGGGTGGGGCCGCAGGGGACGCAGCGGCAGGGAAAACAAGGAAAAAAGGACAATGAGGAAAAAAGAGACGGTGAGGAGGAGGGGAGAGGGGCCGCAGGGGACGCAGCGGCTTGGAAAACAAGGAAAAAGGACAACGAGGAAAAAAGAGACAGTGAGGAGGGGGGAGGCGGGAGGGGACGCAGGGGACGCAGCGGCAGGAAAATGGAGTAGGAAAAAGGAAGTGGAGGTGGTGCGGATGGCGGAGCGGGGAGCGACCTGCCTGCAGAAGCTGGGTCAAAGGTTGCTCCCTGCTACCGTGCCGTGGCTGCCATAAGAGTAGGGGAGGGTGGGAGTGGCAGCTGGGAGGAGGGACAGCTTGACGAATGAGAGGGCTGGGGGGGTGGGGCCGCAGGGGACGCAGCGGCGGGGAAAAATGAGGAAAAAAGGACAACGAGGAAAAAAGACACGGTGAGGAGGAGGGGGAGTTGTGAGGAGCCGCAGGGGATGCAGCAGCGGGGAAAATGAGGAAAAAAGGACAACGAGGAAAAAATAGACAGTGAGGAGGAGGGGGGACAAAAGGAAATGAGTGTAACCATTGTAATATATTAAAATCCAGGATGCAAAAATATATATATACACTATAAACAAAATATACACCAAGAATAGTAGTCCAGGTAGTGCTCCATTGAAGTCTGTGGAACACTGGGCCCACACGGTATGGGCGAGGCCCACACTCAATCCCCGAACATGACGGAGAGAACACTGCAGGAGCATCAGATAGCAATAAAACAGGCACCTCAGGGGGAAGGGAAAGGGGGAGCACCTCAGCTGGTTGAGTGCACGATGCCAAATCCACGCAGGGGCCACATGCCCACTGTTCCATCCTGGGGAGTGCAAAGCCACAGTCTCTCAAGTATCACAAGTGGGTGGTTTGCCCACTGCTTTATCCTGGGGAGTGCAAAGCCACAGTCTCTCAAGTCTCTACAGTGGGTGGGTTGCCCACTGTTCCATCCTGGAGAGTACGAAGCCACAGTCTCTCAAGTCTCTACAGTGGGTGGGTTGCCCACTGTTCCATCCTGGGGAGTGCAAAGCCACAGTCTCTCAAGTCTCTACAGTGGGTGGTTTGCCCAATGTACCATCCTGGGGAGTGCAAAGCCACAGTCTCTCAAGTCTCACAAGTGGGTGGTTTGCCCACTGCTTTATCCTGGGGAGTGCAAAGCCACAGTCTCTCAAGTCTCTACAGTGGGTGGGTTACCCACTGTTCCATCCTGGGGAATGCAAAGCCACAGTCTCTCAAGTCTCTACAGTGGGTGGGTTGCCCACTGTTCCATCCTGGGGAGTGCAAAGCCACAGTCTCTCAAGTCTCACAAGTGGGTGGTTTGCCCACTGTTCCATCCTGGGGAGTGCAAAGCCACAGTCTCTCAAGTCTCTACAGTGGGTGGTTTGCCCACTGTTCCATCCTGGGGAGTGCAAAGCCACAGTCTCTCAAGTCTCTACAGTGGGTGGGTTGCCCACTGTTCCATCCTGGTGAGTGCAAAGCCACAGTCTCTCAAGACTCACAAGTGGGTGGTTTGCTCACTGTTCCATCCTGGGGAGTGCAATGCCACAGTCTCTCAAGTGGATAACAGTCTCCACTGGTTATGGAGGGGGCTTGGTGCCCAGAGTGCTTCATCCTGCCAAGGACAGAGGTAGTGGATGTGATACTCCTTTGGTTCTGGAGGGGGCTTGGTGCCCAGAGTGCTTCATCCTGCCAAGGACAGAGGTAGTGGATGTGATACTCCACTGGTTCTTGACGGGGCTTGGTGCCCAGAGTGCTTCATCCTGCCAAGGACAGAGGTAGTGGATGGCAATATCCACTGGTTCTGGAGGGGGCTTTGTGCACAGAGTGCTTCATACTGCCAAGGATCGAGGTAGTGGATGTGAATCTCCACTGGTTCTGGAGGGGGCTTTGTGCCCAGAGTGCTTCATCCTGCCAAGGACAGAGGTAGTGGATGTGATACTCCACTGGTTCTGGTGGGGGCTTTGTGCCCAGAGTGCTTCATCCTGCCAAGGACAGAGGTAGTAGATGGCAATATCCACTGGTTCTGTAGGGGGCTTGGTGCCCAGAGTGCTTCATCCTGCTCGTGACGGACTCAGTAGCGTCAGTGCCCTTGGCGCTCATGGGCCAGCGGTGCTAGTGGCGGCGGTGCCCTGTTCAGCGGTGCTAGTGGCGGCGGTGTCCTGTTCAGCGGTGCTTGTGGCGGTGGTGCCCTGTTCAGCGGTGCTTGTGGCGGCAGTGCCCTGTTCAGTGGTGCTTATTGTGGCGGTGCCCTGTTCAGTGGTGCTTGTGGCGGTGGTGCCCTGTTCAGCGGTGCTAGTGGCGGCGGTGCCCTGTTCAGCGGTGCTAGTGGCGGCGGTGCCCTGTTCAGCGGTGGTTGTGGCGGCGGTGCCCTGTTCAGCGGTGCTTGTGGCGGCGGTGCCCTGTTCAGCGGTGCTTGTGGCGGCGGTGCCCTGTTCAGCAGTGCTTGTGGCGGTGGTGCCCTGTTCAGCGGTGCTTGTGGCGGCGGTGCCCTGTTCAGCGGTGCTTGTTGCGGCGGGGTCCTTTGCAGTGACTCAGCTGCTGGCGGTCCTGTCTGGCCCAGCGGGGCTGGTGCTGGCGGTCCTGTCTGGCACAGCGGGGCTGGTGATGTTGGTCCTTCATGGCCCAGCGGGGCTGGTGCTGGCGGTCCTGTCTGGCCCGGCGGTATCTTGGGAGGGGGCATCACAGACACACTGGGAGAGGACACAAGGGACGTGTGAATGGCAGCAGGGGTGGTGACTGCACGTGAGCGGGGTGTGGTGGTGGGTGTGCTGGTGATGGAAATAGTGGCTGTAGAAGTAGTGCATGTACGTGTGAGTGTAGACGAGACAGGGAGGGAGGAGGGAGACGAGGAGGAGGGGGACACAGTGGAGGCAGTGGATGTTGGTGTTTCTGCATGTGTGTGATGCTTGCGTGAGTGACTGTGGGATGTGTGGTGCTTATGTTTGCCAGAGCTTCCCTTGTGTGTTGACGTGTGTGCATGCTGGTCTGAAGGTGTGGTTGGGATAGGCTGAGGTAGAGGGGATTGGGTCTGGGTGGAGGAAGTTGGAGGGGGGAGGCTAGAGACAGTGACAATGGCTGCCATCAGTGCTGAGGCCAGAGTCTGAAAAGCTCGCTGAAGGGCCGCCTGACCAGAATGAATGCCCTCCAGGAATGCATTTGTTTGTTGCAACTGCCTTTCTACACCCTGGATGGCATTCAAAATGGTAGACTGCCCAATAGTGAGGGACCTAAGGAGGCCAATGGCCTCCTCACTGAGGGCAGCAGGGGTGATGGGAGAGGGCCTTAGGTGCCTGGGGCGAAGGTGATCGCCACCCTCCTGGGTGAGCGAGCACTGGGCAAAGGCTGAGGGGCTGCTGGGAGGGCGGTGCTGGTAGGGGGGGTGGCGGCTGTACCTGTAGATGCGGGGGGGGCACAGATGTTGCCACCACCACAAGGGAGCTCCCATCAGAGCACGAGTCTGTGTCACTGGTGTCAGCTCCTGTCCCCGCGTGGAGCTCCCCTTGCCCTCCGTCCCACTGGTGAACTCCGAGTCCGTAGTGTCGCCCTCCAGGGCCATGTGGGATGCAGCTCCCTCCTGCTCAGGTGCCACTGCTCCTCCGCCCGATGATGCTAATGCACACAAGAACAGGGAGACCATAAAAAAGGGGGGGAACACAGAAGAAAGACATGTTGAGTGCATGCATTACCGCTACCGTTGGCGGACACGACAGACACAGAAGCCCCCTGCACTACGCCGCAGACTTCGCCTCCACTGTTCAATCCCTGGGACATGGCCTACAAGGTTATGGACGACATCTTCACACATGGATGACACAGGAGCCTGACTAGGTGTACTCGGCACTGTACACAGATGGGTTTGGTGTGCCACAGGGTCTGCCAGAACAAGGGGACCTAACTAGCACACTCGCCCCGGCCTAGGGAAACCACAAAAGCCCACCTCTCCCACCCAGACACCCCCACTGCGCGCAGAATCAGCAGAATGAGAGTGTACTCACCCCCTTGTGGCTGCTGTAATGCCCTCTAGCGCCAGCGCCCATCCAACTTCGGGTACGCCACCGCCAGGATCCTGAACATCAGGGGAGTCATGGTGCGACGGGCACCACTCCCACGTTGGGAGGCCATCCCCAGCTGGGCCTCCGCCATCTTCTTGCTCCAGCGGCGAATGTCCTCCCATCTCTTAAGGCAGTGGGTGCTCCGTCTGTGGTAGACCCCCAGGGTCTGGACGTCCTTGGCAATGGCACGCCAAATATCTTTTTTCTGGTGGGCGCTGACCTACATGAATTGTACAGGGGGAAAAGAAAAGTTATTACCAAATGCACCGTCACAGTCATTGGCCCCCATCCCTACCCTTGCCATGATGCACATGCAGTCACCGTCGTTTCATGCACGCCTCAATCTCCCCCCCCATCTTTCATCCACCCCACTCCACACAGGCATAGCCCATACAGCATGCTCCCAGTGTATTTACCTATTTGTCCGTAGGACCGTAGAGTAGCGTGTACTGGGGGAGGACCCCATCCACGAGTTTCTCCAACTCCTCCGATGTGAAGGCAAGGGCCCTTTCCCCAGACGCACGAGCCATTGTCTCTTCCAGACGAGGTCACAGCAGCACTTGCAGTGTAGGTCCTCTCCTGTCGAAGATCAGGTATTGAGTGATTGAACAGATAGAAAATGGCAGTCACGTCCGCGGCAGTGCGTACCGTCACCGCCGGCGTACATCGTCATTGGCTCCTGGCACCCATAGGGTCCAATGTGAACCAATACAGCATTGCGCCGCGGTCTTCGACCGCCTACCGCGACGGTGTCCAACACCAGCGCAGTTACCTCACATCCCATTGTCCCAATTTACAGGTCAGGCAGCCTCCATTTCAGGGGCCCACATGGCTTAATTTTTAACTGCATCACACATACCTAGGCCTTGCCTCACCACTCATACAGGCCAAATATCGGATTATGATTAGTGTTCTGTGTAAGCTGTGGGTACGTACCTCTGAGTTGGTTGACTCTATGCTCTCTGTTTTCCTTCATAGGCACCGTCCGCTGGGACATGTGAGAAGATGGCAGCATCCTCCGGTGTACAGACCGCTGGTGGACCGGTCGACAATGGAGAAAAGACATGTGATCATCACCTACAGGCTTGACCATGCCACAATCCTGGAGCTGTGTGCCCAGCTGGAGCCAGACCTGATGTCAGCTATCCGCCATCCCACAGGAATCCCCCCTCAAGTGCAGGTGCTGTCAGTACTCCATTTCCTTGCAAGTGGGTCATTTCAAACAACAGTGGCCATAGCAACAGGGATGTCCCAGCCTATGTTTTCCAATGTGTTGTCCAGAGTGTTGTCTGCCATGCTGAAACACATGCGGAGCTACATCGTTTTCCCTCAGGTGGAGGATTTGCCTACAGTGAAAGGAGACTTCTATGCCCTGGGACATATCCCCAACTTCATAGGTGCCATTGATGGGACCCATGTGGCTTTGGTACCCCCCGCAGGAGTGAACAGGTGTACAGAAACCGGAAGAGTTATCATTTCATGAATGTGCAGATGGTGTGTTTGGCAGACCAGTACATCTCCCATGTTAATGCCAAGTTTCCTGGCTCAGTGCATGACGCTTACATCCTGCGGAATAGCAGCATCCCTTATGTGATAGGTCAACTCCAGAGGCACTGTGTGTGGCTATTAGGTGAGCACCTGGAAGCAAGTCTGTGGGAATGGTTGTCTGGGTCTGGGGATATCCCTACAGGTTAGTGCATGTCTAACAGTTGTCCCTCGCCATTTGCAGGTGACTCTGTTTACCCCAACCTGTCATGACTACTGACCCCAGTGAGGAATCCCAGGACAAGGGCAGAGGAACGCTACAATGAGGCCCATGGGCGAACTCGGCAGATAATAGAGCGGACCTTCGGCATCCTGAAGGCCAGGTTCAGGTGCCTCCATATGACAGGTGGATCCCTATTCTACTCACCAAAGAAGGTGTGCCAGATCATCGTGGCCTGCTGTATGCTTCACAACTTAGCTTTGCGACGACAGGTGCCTTTTCTGCAGGAGGATGGTCCAGATGGCGGTGTTGTTGCAGCTGTGGAGCCTGTGGACATTGAAGACGAGGAAGCAGAAGAAGAGGACATAGACAACAGGAACTCGGTGATCCTGCAATATTTCCAGTGAGACACAGGTAAGAATGCAAACCTGCCTACTACATGTACTTTAACACTGCTACCTCTCTACTGTCTGTCGCTTTCACCCAGTGTATGGTCACTGAGTTGTCACTTTCCCTTACGATTTCACAGATGTGGGTCCCACTGTGTGACATCTGCTTTGTTTCCTCATGGACTAGAGCTGTGTGACATAGGTATGTTGACATTACATATGAAAGAGCATTTTGACACTGTAATTGCTAATACACTATTTCAAAATCACAGGCTGACTCCAGATTGTTTTGTGCTTCAAGGGTGTTTATTTAAGTGCTCAATATTGGAGGGGGCTGTAAAATGGTGAGGGGTGATGGTGGAGGAATGTCCATGGCAGAGACCAGTCTATTAGTCTCACAGGTGCATTGCCCAAATGGGCATAGGAAGTGGAGCTGGGGCAGTTTGAGGATGGACAGGGTGACAAAGTGGGACAGACAGATGACATTCAGGGTGGTCTCATTTCTTGGCGGGAATCTTGGCATCATTTTCTGTCTTTGTCCTGGATCTCAGGGACCGCTTGCGGGGTGGTTCTCCCTCTGCAGGGGGTGGGGTGCTGGTGTGGTGGTCCTGTGGTGGTGCCTCCTGTCCACCAGCGCCGGCGAAGGTGTTGGGCAGTTCATCGTCCAGGCTAGTGTCAGGGGCCCCTTGTTGTGCAACAGTGTCCCTCCTGATGTTGAGTACTTCCTTCAGCACCCCTACGATGGTGCCCAGGGTGGAATTGATGGCTCTGAGTTCCTCCCTGAAGCCCAAATACTGTTCCTCCTGCAGGCGCTGGGTATCGTGAAACTTGGCCAGTACCGTTGCCATCGTCTCCTAGGAGTGGTGGTAGGCTCCCATGATGTTGGAGAGGGCCTTGTGGAGAGTGGGTTCCCTGGGCCTGTCCTCCCCCTGTCACACAGCAGCCCTCCCAGTTCCCCTGTGCTCCTAGGCCTCCGTCCCCTGGACCATGTGCCCACTACCACTGCCCCCAGGTCCCTGTTTTTGTTGGGGTGGTGGGTTATCCTGGGTTCCCTATAGTGGTGGACACACTGCTGATTGACGTGTCCTGGGGACAGAGGTATGGGCCCGCTGGGTGGGTGCTGTGCTGGTGTTTCCAGAGGGTGGAAGATCTGCAGTGGCCTGTGACTGTGTGAGGGGAACCGACTGTCCCTAGGTCCCCGATGGGCCAGGCTGATCATCTAGATCCAGTTGGACAGAGCTGCTGTCATCACTGTGGGCCTCTTCTGTTGGTGGTGTGGACATGTGTGGACCCTCCTGTCCGGTGACGTTGGGTAGGGGTCCTGCAGGGGTATAAAAGGATGTTTATTACATCTGTGTGTGCCATGGTGTGCAATAGGTGGGTGACCGTGTACCCCAGTGTTTGCATTCCTGTGTGGGACCTTGTGTGATGGTGGTTTAGGGGGGTGTATGGGTATGTGCAGTGGCCATGCTTTGGTGATGGGTGTCCATGCTTTGTTGTTGCATGCAGGGCTTGGTGTTGGGATGGGTGGTTTGTGATGTTGGGATATTTGTGAGGAGTTGGAGTGATGGGGTGAGGGTGGGGGTGGGGATATGTGTTGGCATGCAGGTAGGGTGGGGGATGTAATAGTTAGGGTTTGACTTACCAGAGTCCATTCCTCCATCTACTCCTGCGAGGCCCTCAGGATGCAGAATCACCAAGACCTGCTCCTCCCATGTTGTTAGTTGTGGGGGAGGAGGTGGGGGTCTGCCGCCAGTCCGCTGAACCACAAGGTGGTGTCTTGAGACCACGGAACGCACCTTCCCCCGTAGGTCGTTCCACCTCTTCCTGATGTCATCCCGATTTCTTGGGCGCTGTCCCATTGCGTTCACCTTGTCCACTATTCTGCGCCACAGCTCCATCTTCCTAGTTATGGAGGTGTGCTGCACCTGTGATCCGAATAGCTGTGGCTCTACCCGGACGATTTCCTCCACCATGACCCTGAGCTCCTCCTCAGAGAACCTGCAGTGTCTTTGCCGTGCCATTGGGTGGTGTGAGTGATGTGTGGAGTGGTGTGTGGAGTGATAAATGGGGTGATATTTAGTGGTGTGTTGTGTGAGGTGCGTGGAAGTTCTGTGGGTGATGGTATTGTGTGCCTGTGGATGCTTGGTAGTTGTTTGTGGTGTCTCTCTCTGGCCTTCTCTCAGTAATTGTGGTCGTAGGGGTTTGTGGGTGATGTGGCTGTGTGTTTTATATTGTAATGGGTGTGTGGGAGTGGTGTGTGTATGTGTATCAGGTGTGTGTGTTTCAAATTGTCCAATGTGGCTGTGTTTTGTAAATGTGTGTGTATTTTGAGCACAGCGGTGTGTACCGCCAATGGAATACCGCGGTTGAAAGACCGCTGCGTGGATTCGTGTGTTGTGATAGTGTGGGCATATTTCTGTTGGCGTGACGGTGGAGGTTTTGTTTTCGCCAGTTTATCACTGACCTTTGGTGTGGCGGACTTGTGTGGGTGTCTGAAGTTTGGCAGATTCCGAGCTGTGAGTCATAATAGCTGTGGCGGATTTCCACAGCTGCGGCGGTGTGTTGGCGGTCTTCTACGCGGTGGTGAGCAGCTTTTACCACCAATGTTGTAATGAGGGCCTAAGTCCGAACGTAGAAAGTTGACCGGGGCCATCCAGCCAGCGTATCCGAGGAGGGCTCCAAGGACGTCGGATCAAGATCCAGGTTTGCCCCGGTCACTTTTCACCTCGAAAAAATGACTACATCCGAGTGTAAAAGTCTCCACCGAGGGCTCCCGTGACACGTATCCAGAGAAGAGTTCCAGGAGATCGGATTGGACTGGCAGGTTCGTCCTGCTGCAGAAAATCTTCAGAAAAATGACTAAGACCGAAGGTAAACTTTTGACCAAGGCCTCCCGCGGCCTGTAGCCAAGCCGGGCTCAATCGCGGTCTGCCTTAAACTTTGACTTTGCCCCGGTCGAGGTGCGACCAGATGACCCGATTTGCGCTTTTTATTTCTAGGCGCTAAAAAAACAATAATGTTTTAGAAATTCATACCTCTGGTTCCCCTTATCAGATTTTATTCATTTATGTGTCATTTTAAAGATAAAAATATAATCTATTTCTATAAATTGGTTTTGGATTTTTAAACTGTTTCCTTTGTTTTATTTAATTACTGTTTTGTGATATTTGAATGCTTTACACTCTGTCTCCCAAGTTAAGCCTTGTCGCTCATTGCCAAGCTACCGAGGGTTGAGCTGGGTTTAATTTACTGAGACCTAACTGGACCTAAGTGGAGGTTAGTGGCCTATTGCTAAGTGTAGGTACCTACCTGCCCTTACCAATAACCCATTTTCCAACACTTGGGGTGTCTGAGGTAGGTTCTTCCCCTGGCAGGGCCTCCCTTCCATTGGCTGCCCCAGACATTGAAGGGGCTGATGTTAGGTGGCCAGTTGAAGGGGTGTGTTGTTGTCCCCTATAACTGCTCAAGGTGGTGTTGATGTTCCTCAGCACCCCTGTTAGGGAGGCCAAGGTGGCATTGGTTGCCTCCCACTTTTGTAAGATTTCAAGGTAATAATCCCTCTGCAGCTGCCTGATCTCCCTGACTTCGATAAGTACCTGGCCCATCAGGCCTTGGGAGTGTTGGTATGCTTCCTAGACTTTGGTGATGGTGTTCTGACCATCCCTATCCCCAGCAGCCTCATGCCAGTGGCCCACTCCATCCCTCCTACGCACCCTACCCCCAAGTGCCTGCACCACCGACACAGTTTGCGTCATACCACTGGGCCCAGGTCCATCATTGTCTGAGTTGTCCAGATGAGACTCAGGTACCTGAACTGGAGAGCATACAATGGTAGAATGGTCCTAGGGACACAGTCTTGGTGGTGAATGGTTGCCTGGGATGTTGAAGCAACAGGGCTGGGAGGAGGGGACGTGGTTATGGTGAGGCTGACTGGTGTCGTCCGACCAGGTTCCCCAGATGGGCCTGTGCCCTCCTCAATGTCCACACGTTCAGGAGTTGCATCCTCACTGAGAAATTCATCCAGGGGGGAGCGACAGTCTCTGAAGGAATCTCCATGTTCTCAACCGCAGATAGACCTGTTGAAGTGCTGGACAGGATGTTACAGGTTGTATTGTGACATGTACCTCCAACAGTTTACAGTGACATTTGTTTCATGGCAAATACACGTTGGCTTTGCATTTCTCTCTTTATGTGAGAGGCATACCTGCTATCAACTGTTTGGACCTGACATTTGAGGTAATGATAAATTCTATTTCAAGTCACCTTGCTACAGGTTGTGTGAGTATCTTGGTTCTTGGGTAACTGTTCATGGACTCCTATTATTCCAGAAGTGCAGTGGAATCAGTGGCTGGGCATGATGTGGCTTAGGTCATCATGGGACCTAGTAGACTGTCATGCTTGAAGACCCAGGACCATGTAGTTGAACATGTTACTTGTCAACAAGTGGTCAGTGCATTGTGTATTTGTATTCTACCTCATGCATTTAGATGAGGCATCTTGGTACCTTTGTTTGTCTGTCATCGATTTTGCATGCAGGTTGGGCTGTCCTTATTTTCCGCGCTATTTTCTTCTTGGCTTCTCTATTCAAGATTAATCTAGTTGATTAAGCACATAACAGAGTATACCATGACCAGTAAGTAGTAAGTTGGTCTCTCCCAGGTAGGTAAGTTTCAATAGTGAATTGACTGACAGCAACACAATATCACTGTGGACACTGGCCTCGTGATTGGAATTTCAACAACTGGTCCTCTGGGCTTTCAAGTAATGTTACACCAGCTACCACAAACAGCATACATAAGTCATCCTCTCAGGTCCATACATTTGTATTGTGAGTGGATGTGGGAGGATGTTAGTACAGATGCACAATGGACAGGTATTTTGGTTTGGGTAAACGGTGCCTTCTGGCCTTAGCATTGCTGTCATGTCCTGTCCTCCCCACACAGTATACAGATGAGATCCCCACAGGTGAGTAAAGTTCAGTAGCTGAGTGGAGGGAGAAGGGTCATGGTAGATGAGTATGCAGCTGTGGCTGAGTAGAGTGTCATTCCCATTGCCTTCTGGCCTTAGCATTGCTGTTGTTACCTGTCCTCTCCACACAGTATACAGATTGTATTACCTCAGATGAGTACAGTTCAGTATCTGAGTAGAGGGAGAAGGGTCATAGTAGGTAAGTACACAGTTGTGGCTGAGCGGAGTGACATTCCCAGTGCCTTCTGGCGTTAGCATTGCTGACAAGGCCTGTCCTACCCACTCAGTATCCATTTAAATGCCTCTTAGGTTGGTACACTCCAATGTGGAGTGGTTAAAGGTGGGATTTTTTTCAAAGGGTACTGGTGATAGCAGCACTGTGCCTGCTCGGGGTTGTAGTGTTGTCAATCCCTGAGGTACATCCGGTTTACTGGTATGGTATCCACCCAGGTGGGCCTCATTAAAATGTTAGAGGCTAGACAGAGGTCTATGGACAGGTGGACACTGGACTTTGATTGGGGTGACATTGTTGGTGGGTAAAGGTGAACAGTGGGCATTTACGACAATACATGTGGGGGACACATTTTGTAGTTGTGACTTAACGACTCCACTCCCCCAGGTATTCGTGTCAAGCCCTCAGGATGCAGGATGGCCAAGACCTTCTCCTTACATGATGTGAACTGTGGGGGAGGAAGTGGGGAACCACTGCCAGTCTTGTGCATCCCCAGCTGGTACCTGACAGCCATGGAACAGACCTTCCCCCTGAGGTCATTCCACCTCTTCCTGATGTGTCCCTTGTGTGCGGGCAGATGCCTACAACATCTGCTCTATTGACTATTCGTTGCCACATTTCTATTTTTCGAGCGATTGTAGTCTGCTCGACATGACTCCAAATATATGTGCTCTAGTCTAATGATTTCATCTACCATGACCCTTAACTCCTATTGGTAAATCGTGGGTGTTTTTGTGGTGACATGGTGGTGTAAAAAAAAGTGAGGGAATGGGAAAAAAATAATAATTTATAGGCGCTGTGTGATGAGTGGGCCGCATGCAGTGAAGTGAGTGATGATGTACAAATATGTGTTTGGGGATGCAGTGTGATTGTGGGATGTGTGGCTTATGTGAGGTGGAGTGGTGCCTGTCCTATTGCTTGCAATACTTTTGTTGTGTTCTGTATTGTTAAGGCAAAGGATTGTGATTTGTGAAGGGATGTGTTTTATAGTGTAGCTGGTGGGTGTGTCAAGTGTGTGTATGTGAATCAGCTGTGTTGGTTTTAAATCAATCTAATGTGGTGTATTGTATTACTCTGGGGACTGCTGCGGTTATTACTGCCATTGGAAGATTGGCATGGCAGGACCGCAATGAAGATTTTTGAGTTGTTATGGGTTCGGTGGTTGGTTGGTAGGCTGGTGGTCTCAGTGATCGGACCACCTCTTTCCTACCCTCTAGGGTCCTGGCAAAGTCGGGATTTTGGCTGGCTTTTGGCAAGCTTGGCTGGGTAACCTGTAATAGGGCGGTCTGTATGACCACCAACATGACAGTCTTTTGGCTGGTGCCACTACAGCAGTCTTGCAGTCAGACCTCCAAACTCATAATCAGCTACGTTGTTTTTGTGATATCGCACAAGTAAGTAAAAAAAGTATTGTACAAGGGTGTTGTTTGTTCGATAGGGCATCCACCACTATTTCTTTATACTTTTATTTGATTTTTAAATTTCGTTGTGGTCTGGTCCTTTTTTGCATTTCATTTTTCATCTTTTGTAAAGGAAAAATGTGCACAGCTCAGTACCTTTTCTCCATATTTGTCACATTTGCAATATTCATTTATTATACTATGTGGCCTAGACTTCAAATGGGTCATCTAGTCAGTAGTCCCAGTTCTAGTCGTCAGTGCACAAAATAAATGTTTCTGTGGCATATGTTTTTAAAACTTCATTTAGGGCAGGGATGGCATTGGATTACATTGGACGACATTAAAAATGTTGGCTATTGTTTGTGGTTTATTTTTTTCCGCAAAAGTGTAACTGTGGGGCTATATTTGATGCCATGTGAAATATTTATATCTCTGTTACTATCCGTATTTTGCATTGCAGAATTAATGGTAGTGCTTTCTTCAGTGTTACCACCATGCCTCTTTTTTCTGGTCAGTGTGTGTGTGTGTGTGTTTAAGACTGTGTATGTTGTGTGTGTATGTGTGTGTGTCATCAGCCACCATTTGTCTTTGTTCTCCATGTCATGTGGCCATTGGCCATTTTGTGTAGTTTGTATCAATAGGCCTAAATGTGTTCTTTGTTCCCCATGCCTCCTTTTCCACTGTTGTTGATTGACCATGCGGCCAGCAGCCATTTTGTGCAGCAAGCCAGTGTGCTTTTGAGATATACGCCTCAATGTGTTCTTCTTCTTTGTTGCCCATGTTGCCTTGCTTGTTGTTTGACTATGTGACCGGTTGCCATTTTGTGTAGCCAGCCAGTGTGCTTTTGCCATAGGCTTGCATTGATTGATGTGATATCAGTTTAACAATATGGTTGAGGATCATTGTTTGACTATGTGGCTGGTGGCCATTTTATACATCCAGCCAGTGTACCTTTGTGAGAGGCTTGCATGTGTTCTTTGTTTTCCATGCTTCCTTGCTTGCTGTTGTTGTTTGACCATGTGGCTGACGGCCATTTTGTGCATCAAGCCAGTGTGCTTTCGTCATAGGCTTGCATGTGGTCTTTGTTCGACATGCCTCCTTGCTCAATGCTGCTGTTCGACCATGTGGCTGGTGGCCATTTTTTGCATCCAGCCAGTGTGTCATTGCCATATGATTGTATGTGTTCTTTGTTCTCCACGCCTCCTTGCTCGCTGTTGTATGACCATGTTGACAGCAGTCATTTTGTGCATCCAGCAAGTGGGCCCTCGCCATAGACCTTCATGTGTTTTTTTGTTCCCCAGGCCTCCTTGCTTGCTGCTGTTAGCCCATACCTCATTACTCCTAGTTGTTGTTTGACCATGTAGCTGGCAGAGGGTTTGTCCATCTAGCCAGTGTGTTTTTGCCACAGGCTTTTATGTGTTCTTTGTTCCCTATGCCTCCTTCCTCGCCGTTCTTGTTTCACCATGTGGCTGGCAGCCATTTTTTTGCGTCCAGCCAGTGTGCCTTCGCAATAGACTTGTATGTGTTTTTGTTCCCCATGCCTCCTTGCTTGCTGCTGTTGAGACGGGGCCACTCACCTGAAAAGCAGAATGTCTGCAGGGGCGATGGTATGCCCCGACCTCCTGGAACACCTCTCGGCACTTCCTGGTGTACATAGAAACCCCAGCAGGTGTCCCAAAAGGAAAGGAGAAGTGGAAGAGAAAGAGACAAAACACTGCCACGTCTTGTCAGTCCAGCCAGGCACCCTGTATCTTCGGGGGGCAGGTTGTTGACAGAGTGATAGTAGAGTTAGTGCACTCAACTGCCTTGAAACTGAATCACTCTTTCTGATATGGGCACAGGAGTGGTAGAAGAAGACCGGGATGCTCCAGCACTTTTCTTGGATAATAATAACTATTGCCAAAATTACTAACACTGCATTACCAAAAACCCAAACTGGGTACCATAACAATTAAGCACTGCAACACTAGGGCTGGCTTCACAGAGATTCACTGTTGCACACTACAATTAGAACTGTGGTTGCACTTATCATGCACAAGAAAAACAAACAATAATTATATCACATATAAATATCCTGCATGCATACGGTTAAACTTAAAGGAACAAAAACAATCCAAGAAATACAAGTGTCCACTCTGGGTTTAAATAGTTATGTTGGCACAGTTTGGTTTGGTTCATTGTGTGTGTGAAAAACTCTTCAAAAGCAAATTCCTCTAACCTGAAACACAGGCATGAATGACACAATTTAAATCCAAGAGTTATGCTATTAGATAAAGAAAAGTCACGTAAATGCTCTTTTAAAATTGCACTGTCATTTTTTGTAGTACTTGAGCTCAAGCAGATTTCCTGAAGCACATGTAGGCCAGTAACTACAATAATAAAGTAGAATGTTCAGAAATGCATTTGTCTCTTCAAGATAAGCACTCTGCCAAAATACGAGGTCTGAAATACACCATCTGTTCTAGGAAAACGTGGCGCTCAAAGTACAAACTCCCTGGAGAATACTAGTCACTTAGCTGCAGTCTTTCTGGAGTGCTGGAGGAATGCCTGGTGTCAGCTGGTACAGGAATGAAGAAAATAATTGCCTCAAAAGTCCTGAATACGAGGATGACAGCAGGGGCTGGACTGCCAAATCAGATAATGAGATCAGGAAGCAAAACAAAGGCAAGCAGGGAGGCATGCTTCACTCTGCTATTTATAGCCATTCAGGAAAGCAGATGAGTTTCCACATGTGGATGAGTCACCACACCGAATTAGAAGCACATATCTACACCACACCCATTAAGAAGCACATGTCTACACCTGCTCACATTAGCAAACAAGCATTGGTAAAACAAGCATTGATAAAACCAATTGTGTTACAAAGCACATTATGTTTACTTAGAAACATGAAGGTTTAACCAAGAACAGAGATGTAATTTAACCGTAATCCCTGGGAGGCTGACAGATAACGCAGGAGGCATCTTGGGGATTCCTGACAGCTGCTGTTTGACCATGTGACTGGCACCCAATTTGTGCATCCAGCCAGTGTGCCTTTGCCATATGCTTGCATGTGTTCTTTGTTCCCTATGCCTTCTTGCTCGCTATTATTGTTTGACCATGTGGCTGGCAGCCATTTTGTGCATCCAGGCAGTGTGCTTTTGCCATAGATTTACATGTGTTATTTGTTCACCATGCCTCCTTGGTCGCTGTTGTTTTTTGACCATGTGACTGGTGGCCACTTTGTGCATCCAGATAGTGTGCCTTTGCCATAGGCTTGGATGGATGGATATGATATCAGTTTAATAATATTCTTAAGGATTATTATAGCACATGTATATTTTGAATATGATTTTTTTTTTCATTTTTTATTTTGCACCTCTTTGACTCATAGTAGGTTTCTTTTCATTCTCCTATACAAACATCAACAATTATTTATCCTTTTTTTATTTTTTTATTTTATTTCATTATTTTAATTTTATTTTTGTAATTTTTGTTTTAGACATTTAAATTTTTTATTTTTTGATGTATTTATGTATTTTTTGCATTTGCCTTGATCCATCCATTCATCCACTATAGGTGCACAACCGCACAACAGCATTCAGTTTTTGTTGGTTTTATTACATTTCCTTATTGACCCTTTGCCTGCAATGCACTGCAGACACCTCAGCATCATTCATGTTTAAATGATTTGTCTAATTCCCCCGGACCACATTGCCTGCCTAGATACACACTAACTTTAATTTAGTTAAATATTGCTCCATTTACCCATGCACTTTCCTGGCTGGCACAGGTGTCTCCTTTAGAATAGATGGACATTTATGGTATGGTCGTGTGGTTTGACTTTTAAGTGGTTGATTTTTTATTTCCTAAGTAATCAACTGCACTTATAGTGCCTTTGTACTAATTCAAACTGCAACAATGCCACATTTCACTAAATGTTTTTCTTGCTTGTTTGCTTTTAGGTTCACAAGAGAAGAAGAGACATCACCTGTAGTACTGCCAAACACAAGGCCTATAGTGACAGTCAGTCAGTCCCCCAATTTCTTCTGCTTGTACAGCTTAGTGGCACTGCCAAATGAGAGCTTTAAGATGGGCCAAAGAAAGTTGCTTCCAAGAAAGTGGTCAGTGAGAAGAACAGCTTCCATCAGGGCGTGCCAACCGCAACTTTTTTTTTTAAAGATGTGTGCCTGCCACACAGGCCTCTGGGGAGAAACTTAAGAGCAGCACTCCTTCACCCACAGCACCACCCCAACCCAAAGTAAAGACCATGTCTATCGATGATGCAGCCACTGCAATCTTGGTGACACCTACGAGCAGGGACTCTGAATCGGATTTGTCCCTTTCTCAAAGTACTACCCAATCGTTTCACGAAACAAAGCAAAGTAGACAGCATCCACAGCCAACAATAGTAGATCTTTATTAAGTTGGGGCAGAAAAGGAGGCTGAGCTTCCTGCCAAGCAAGAACTTCCTGTTTTAGAATCATTGGCTCCCGAATCTCTAGCAAGGAAAAGGAAGCATAGTATTCCACCATCTTCTCCAAGCATCACTTCTGATAATAATGATAGGGACATAGAGTGGACCTGGCAGAGTCCAGGAGATGCCAGGATAGGCAAGGTGTTGGACCTTGCCCTTTTACAGGGTCATTCCCCAGACTTTTTGCTTTTTGCCTCCTTATTTTTCTGACCTTTGTTGGCTGACGTTTTGACTCTGAGCACTTTTTCATTGCTAACCAGTGCTAAAGTGCATGTGCTCTCCCTTACAAATTGGTATGATTGGATTATACTTAATTGGCATATTTAATTTACCTATAAGTCCCTTGTAAAGTGGTATCCCTATACCCAGGGGCTGTAAAATAAATGCTACTAGTGGGCCTGCAGCGCTGCTTGCGCCACCCACTCAAGTAGCCTGTCAAACCTATCTAAGGCCTGCTAGCGCAGAGCCTGTGTGCGCAGTTTCCTGCTACAGGGACCTGGCATCTAATTTTACTTGCCAAGCCCAGAACTCCCCTTTTACTACATGTAAGTCACCCCTAAGGTACGCCCTAGCTAGCCTTTGGGCAGGGTGCCATGTATGTAGAAGGAAGGACATGTGCCATGTTGTGTGGCCTGTCCTGGTAGTGACAAACAGCCTAACGTGGTGTCTCACTGCAGTGAGTGCTGCCTCCTCATAGGAGTGCATTGGAAATGCCCTGCCTTATGTGTAAGGGGTATTGTCGGATTTATGAGGGGTAGCGTAGGCATGTTTGGTATGGTTGTGATAGTGGTGAGAAATGCTGCTTACCGGTGTAGGTGTATTTTTTATTACTATCACAGAAATGGCACTTCTAGAAAGTGCACATTTATCTGTGCTTATGACTTTGGTGTTTTGCAGCTTGCCTCCAATCCACGTCTGGGCAGACTGACAGTTGGGGCTTTGTGCATACTTTTCAGACAGCCTAAACACAGGGAGGGTGGAGGTGTCACAGAGGTGCATCTACATATTGTAAAGCCTTCCTGGGCTGAGAGACTGGAGGGAGGCGGGGCACACCTGCATTTGTAAAGGCTGTGACCTGGCGTCACACAATAGGGTCGTTAACCCCCCACTGATGTTTGGAGCCTGTGCTGAAAGGAGAGAGGGGGCACTCCCAGAATCAGTTGTAACTGGCTGGAACCTCCTCTCCCTGCCATTGTAGAACACACTGTAAACCCACTATAAGTACAGGGGAATTTTCCCCACAATTTGAACATTCTTGGAACTTGAAACTGGACACAGAACGCTGATGAATGGACTCACCAGGAAACCACCTTGGACTGCTACTGCTGACCTGTGACCTGCCTGGTCACTAGAAGGAACTGCCACCATCTGCACCCCTTGTGCTGGCCTGTAGCTGGGCCCTCAGACCTGTGCTTCTTCTTATTCTCTTTGTTCCCAGGGGCAGGGTGCTGTGGCCCCTGACCCCTGCAACGATCCCTTCAGCTTAATTCTTAGCACTGAGAGAGCACTCCCTGGTGCCCTGGTGCACTTCGAGGCACCTTCTTCACCTGGAGGAATCAAGCGCTCTTTGGTGCCCAGGTGCACTTCGAGGCACCTTCTTTGTTGCAGGAATCACCGTCGCAGCCCGGGCTTGGGGAAGTATCCTCACGCTTTCCTAAGTGTGCTGTTCTCTTTTGCCCGGATCACCACCGCAGCACCGGGGAAGCTGTTTGGTAAACACGGGTGTAGCGCGCCTCCTTGTGCCCCTGGGCACGTGAACGGAGCAAGCGTGCTCCTCTCGGCACCCTCAAGGCATGTCCCACTCCTGGGAGCGCCCCCAGGGCACCAGCCGCCTCCAGTTCCTTTAGAAGCCTCCGGGCGGCCCGGGAACAGCTTCCTACACTCGCGCACCACATCGGGTGCGGGCGAGTGTCTCCTCGGGCCCCCAGAGGGGTCCGAGCTTCACACCGCATCAAGACAGGACTCGGGGAAGGCGCAGGGAGGACACCCCTTCCCCGGCCTCTGCGCTAGGAGCAGGACGCTCCTTTTCTTGGCAGTTTTGTTTGTCCCCAAACAGGGACAGGAGACCTCGACGGAGGCCCCCCTCCTTCTAGCCCCCATAATTGCTTGTTGGGCTGTGCCCGACCCCCACCCCACGGACAGGGTGTGAGGAGGCCGAGGCAGGCCCCCACCAAGAACGTGGGACCCCGGAGGGCCCGTTCACCGCGAGGAGAGGGTGCCGACTGCCCCTCTCCCCCAAAAGCACCGCGTGGCCCCCGTTTTGCGCACAGGAGCGCCGGGGGCCCTCTATGCTCATCTTCCAGGCACTGGGAGTGCCTCCACTACGGAAACCAGGTACTTTTTTATGGAATCTGGGCTCCAGGAGCCTAGTATAGACCTTTGGATGTTTTAGATTTCCTACCTGCTTTCTGCCACTACATATATGTGCTAATGTTCCTTTTATGGGCATGTCTAGCTGATATGTATTTGTATGACTTGTGAGATATTCTCTAATGTTCCTTTTATGGGTATTTGGGAGTTGTTCATGACAAGTGCATATAATTCTTATTGTAATTCCTGACTACTGCTTATGTTGCAGAATCCTGAGCATTTATGTATTCTAATGTGACAACTGCACATTCTTGCAGAGTATTAGTAACTTGTGTAACATTCTGACAACTGCTAAGGTAGCAGGGTATTACTTCCGTGTAATGTTGGTCTAATTATGTTTTGTGCAATACAGATTATTTTTACATAGCTCAGTGTTGTGTTTACTTTGTGGTGTACATTTTGCGTCACATGTGTTGTGTGTTGTGCAGTTGCTATACACATTGCCTCTGGGAGAGGCCTGACTGCTCGTGCCAAGCTACCAAGGGGGTGAGCAGGGGTTATCTTAGACGTGTAACTCCCTTGCCCTGACTAGAGTGGGTAGGTTCTGCCTGGCTGAGGTGCATACCCTAGCCAACCAGAAACCCCATTTCTAACAGAAGGGAAAAGAAAAGTTCATGAAAGCCTTTGAATTATGGAAGGGGATAAAGGGGAGGATGACGATGGTGAGCCAGTCATTGTGGAGGCTGGCAAGGAGGATTTTGACATTACTATTCAAACCTGCTTCAAGGGATGTGGCACAGGTAGCACCACCATCTCCCATATTTGTAAATCCACAGCTGAAACATTCACCAACCCCTACCTCTGTAGATCTATTCACTGCAGGAAGGCAATCAACAACACACCCAGCTACTTCTAGTTTTTCTTCAGGCATTGGCTCACTAAGAAAGTACTCCTCCCCTGTTTGGGACTTTTTTACACTTAGCAAACAGAAGGAGAACAGTGTAATATGCTCCATTTGCCACGCAAGTGTTATTTGAGGTAAGCCTGGTTCACATATGGTACTGGAAGCCAAACAACACATGTGAAAAAACATCATGCAATTCGGTTTTAAGAGCGTTCAATGGCATGCAACTGTGGCCATGTTCGCCATGGAAAAATCACAGACAGCTGCAAACATCTTGGATGAATTTAACAGCAAGGTGTCTGAATGGGCGCAAAAGGCCTCAAATTTTGCTGCCTCAGACAATGGCAAATGGTGGCTTTTTCATGGTCCTGTGTTTGGTGCATTGCTTCAACCTTGTTGTGCAAGACTTTCTAAAAAAAGAAGACATAGGGCCTTATTTAGAATTTGGAGGATGGGTTTACCCCATAACAAACACAATGGATATCCAATCCACCATATTACAATCCAATAATAGCCTATGGAGATTGTGATATGGAGGACAGGATATACTCATGTTTGTGATGGAGTAACCCATCTGCCAAACTCTAAATCAGGCCCTAAGTCAGCAACATACTGACCACCTGCAGAAGAACCTGCACTCATTTCAGCCATTCTTTCAAAGCCTGCAAGCAGTTGCTAATTATTCAGCAGGCTAATAGAATACGAGTCAAAGCCTTGATACAGGCGGTGCTAACATGTTGGACTTCAAACTATTACATGTTGCAACGTCTGTTTGAGTAGTAAAGACAGTTCAATGACTATGTCATTCAAAGAGGAGGATATGCAATTGGGAAAGCTATGACCATGGATTTGGACAAACTGGGCCTAGTTAAATGCCTGACACAGATGCTACTCCCTTTTAAGGTTTTGACAGGAAGTTAGCAAGGAGGACAGTACAATCGGTCAAGCTATCCCTTTGTTGCATCTGCTACAGGACCAGCTAAAGAAGGTGTCTGAAAGGTTCACACTTGGAGGTGTGAATGAAAACCCAGAAGCGCATGCCTTGGTTGAGAGCTTAAACTTTCGATTGGCTTGTAAAGCAAGGCTGCAAAATGGCACCATCTCATCCAAAGAGTACATCTGTGCCACACTACCGGATCCACTGTACAAAGATTTTTCCCACTTTCATTCTTTTTGCTGAAGGGGATGTTTTAAATACAAGAGAGGGGTTGTCGAGCAAGCTGGAGAGCTGGAGGAAGAACAGCTGGAACTTAGAGTCACACTACACAGTTCTTGGATGTCGCCTTCAACTTCCAGAGAGGACAGTCTTGTCTCACAGCAGCCAACACTAGAAACAAGAACACAGGCAACAGCAGCAACAGAAGAATCAGACCCAACTTCCTCATTGGCTTAGTTTCAAGTGGAAGGACTTAATTCCAGTGCAGAGGTGAAGGCACAAGAGGTTGAGCAAGTGGCAGCACCAATGACCGTTCAGATGATGTTCCAGGAGTATCTCAATGACCTAAAAGAGGCCTATGTAACTATAGGCAATATAGGGAATGGCAGCATACTCTCCTGATTGACATACACTTTGAGAAATACATTAAAAGAATAGGCTGCCCAAAAGGGCATTAGTGCAACGTTAAAGTAAAACACAAAAAAACTTCAGACATAAAGTGGATTATAAAGGTTTCCCCTGTACTAAGATATAAAGAACAAAATATAAAGCATACCCTCTCCATCCACAATAGTCCCACCCCTTTCCCACATTTTTTCCCACCCCCAACCAATGTCTAAAATAAACATATAAATGTCCATGTCCAAATAGTCCATAAAGAAGAAAAATGCCTTTCCCAAATTCCCACCCTCTCCACCCACAACAACTCCTTCTCACCAAAACAAAAAATTTAAAAAGGGCTACTAGAAGGCATTCTCTATGAGGGTTGCCATGTGTTAAATGTGGGCCTCAAGGCGTGCCATCCTATGAGGCGATTGCGGAGCCAGTCTGAAAGGGAGGCAGCACGGTGACGGGCAGCTACCAGCTGCCAGTGACGCTGTTGTGGCCTGGAGGGTGGAGGCGCAGGTTGGTTGGCTGATGAAACTGAGCCCAGGGGCATGTGCTGGGCTGTCCCCGTCCACCAGCTGCTGGTAGTGTGATCTGATGGTCTCCAGCCTCTGTCACCTGAGCCGGGCCAAAATCTCCTGCCTGGTAGGTTGGTGGTGATGGTGGGCCAGTAGGAGTAGCTATGTCAAGAAAGAAAAAAAAAATAATACTTGGAAAGATTGCTTGGAGCTAACACTTATTTTTTAAATGACATAGTGGCACAGTATAAGTACATTGCTTGTCCCTGAGGCCCATTGCAGATTTTGATGTGATTAGGAAAGTCAGTCACAGGGAGGGACATGATTTTAACAACACATGTCTCACATAAAACCACTGACTGACTGAAAGTAATCGGCATTTTTTGGTAAAGGATTTTCTAAAAAATGAAACCACACACTTTGGGCCTCATTCTGAGTTTGGCGGGCGGTGGGTCAGAAGACCGCCACTCCGGTCTTCCGCCTGCTGGCCCTACTCTGAGTTTCCCGCTGGGCCAGCAGGTAAAAACAGCATTTCTGCCTACTGGCCCAGCAGCAAGGTCACCACAACATTGACGCTGGTTCGGAATTGAGCTGGTGGCAATGTTGTGGTGCATTGGGTGCGATGTTTATGGCAATATATAGTCTATGTTACTGTAGGCAATATAGGGAATGGCAGCATACTCTCCTGAGAGACATACACTTTGAGCAGTAAAAAGCATGAAGGGCTGTCCATGGGGGCCAAGTGCATGGGCAGTGCAAGGGTCCCCATCGGGCCCCCAGCATTCTGTATCTACCAGCCTTTGCATGGTTGTGGAACCGTCATGCAAAACCTGGCGGACACAGGACTTGTAATCCCCAGGACTGCGCTGCTTGCAGCGCTGCCCTGACGGATTAAGACCGCAGGCACTGCCAGGCTGTCGCCCAGCCTAAAAGTGGCATGCCAGAAGCCTGACTGTAGCACTTTCGCCACGGTCCTAATGTGGAGGCCAGACCCTTTGGTGGTGGTCTGAGTGTGAGTGTGGCGGTCATAAGACCATCACACTTGTAATAAGGGCCTTTGTGTGGAAAAAATTAAAATAACTTTAATGAGTAAGGCATCATCCTCTATGGAGTACAAGCATTCTATTCTTGTTGTTGTAAAGGACTGGAGGTGTGCTAGCTAGCTCATTGGGTTCACATTTGCTACACCCTGCAGGCTGCAGCTGGCGCAGCTGTAATGGATAAAAAATTATCTTTGATCCCAATGGCTCTGCTCTTCTCTAAATGCCTTTCAATTCTGCCCTAACTCCAAAGAGGCAGATGATGATTAGTATGTAACACTCTTCATGTATAACATGCGCATAATAGATATCCTGTCTGGTGTAAGTAGATGTAGGGAAAAAAGATGCACTGCAATACAGGGACAGGAAAAGGATATATAGATTTTATTGAGTATGTTAATCACAGAGTTCCTCATCCGCAAAACATGAAATCACAGACACTTAATCCCACTCTGCTTCCTTACCTCAAACACAAACTATTTAAATTGAATACATTAGCTTGACAGTGAGGGAAGGAAACTTGACTTAGGGACTGATTTAGATCAGAGTTTGTCAGAGGGGTTACTCAGCCACAAACGTGATGGATTTCCTTCCCCCATATTACAATTTGAAATACGGTGGATAGGATAACTGTCACACTTGTGATGGAGAAACCCCCTCCGCCAAACTCTAAATCAGGCCCCTAGTCTGCTCCAGTAGGGTAAGGTACGGAGAAAAGGTTGGGTAGGTAAGGTAGAGGTTTTGCCATAGAATAGTGGAAGGGGGTAGTTCACTGCTGATGTAGCTTAGGCTTAGTCAGTTGCTGTAGTTGAAACTGAAAGTTGATGAATGTCACACTTGAACTGGGGTAGATCCATTATGGAAGCCACATGAACCATTCGATCAGGCTGTAAGATGTGGCACATGCCAAAAACCTTTTTTCAATGAGAACAGAACTTAGGAATGAATAAAGGAGTGAGGTTCAAGAGTTGACTGGGCACTGGGGGGAAGATAAAGACATCTTGTTTTCATTTTGGTTTGTAATCCATTGAACGCTTTGTGAATGCTACATTAACAGAAGCAGATGCACATTGCACAGCCAAACGTACAGTGTCGGACAGAACCACGCTGTGGTTGGGTGGGGTCATGGCCCATGGGTCACGACTAGTAAAGTGCCATGACTCTACAGAAACCTAATAGACAGTAATGTTGATCAATAATAATCTGTGCCATGCATAGGATTTACATGACAACTGTCTTGCCTTCTTACTTCACTAACATTTCATGTTTAAAAACGATCATTTTTAATAATTACTGTAATGTGAGGTATTAATGTCAAAGCTTCCACATTATAAAGAAATACATTTTTTAAACTCTAAAGAAGCTTTATCATATTTTATGTGAGGTGTGTTATATGATTTACATAGCTATGAGAAAAAGTCAAGTAACCCTCCAAAAGAGTTGCAACACTCTCAGATTCTGTACCAACATCTTTTTCTTCCTTTATCACTTTTACTGTTGATCAAGTTCAGGATGTAATCTTAACCACTCTTCTGGGTCACCTTTGGACCCTTGTCCACCAAATATCTTGCAGTCAGCCGTTAAGACCATTGCTCACCATTTCAATGAAATATTTTGGCAAGGACATTTTCCAAACTATTGGAATGTAGCTTCTATTCTACCCTTGCTAAGAAAAACTCATATCAGCCCTTGGCATTCAAGCAATTATCGTCTCATTTCCCCCTTTCCCTTTTCCTCTAAGACTGTGGAGAAGGCAAGAAATGAAGAACTCACTCTTTTACTTTAATCCAATAAATTATTGGATCATACACAATTCTGATTCAGAGGCCAACATAGTACTGAGTCTGCCTTGATAACAGCCTCGAAGAATTGAGAGCTATCCTGGTCAAGGGTAATTCTGCGCCTTTGATCCTGTTAGACCATTCGGCTTGTTTTGACTGAGTCAGTCATAAGGTATTGGTTGATCGTGTCGAGTTTTTGGGCATCAGAGGCTCTAGCACTGCTTTTCTTTCCGAAAGAGAGCAAATTGTAGTCATGTATGGTTTCTCTTCTAGTTCATTTTTTCTTCTTTGTAGGGTACACCAGGGCTCATCATTGTGCTCTACCCATTTTAATTTGTATGTGACACCCCTAGCCACTCTTGTCAAAACCTTTGAGCACTCTGTGGTGAGCTACACAGATGACACCCATATTGTTGTTTCCATATCGGAGAAACAGTAGGAATCAGCCACCAATTTTTCAACTGGATAAAACGGATTAGCTACTGGATGACCAATGACTGTTTAAAGTTTAATTCTGGCAAAACACAAGTTTTTCTTTTAAACAGCAATACTTCCTTTTGGTCTCTAGATAGGTGGCCATCAGACTTAGCAAACCCACCTGTTCCTGTCCCTGAAGTAAACAAGTTGGGAATTGTATATGATGATCACCTGTCACTTGATAAACAGACAAATGCAGTAGACTCTTCATATTTTTTCACGCTAAATATTTTAAGAAAGGTTCTCCCCTTTATTCCGCTAGACCTGGGGAAAGTAGTTATAACTCCTCTCAGCCTTTCAAAGTTAGAATACTGTAATGCCCTGTATATTAATCTGCAGAAGTGTTGACTGAATAAGTTACAGATCCTGCAGAATGCTGCTGCTCAGCTTCTGCAAGGAATTCCTAAGTATCAATCAGCATACAAGTACTTAGTCCAACTGTAAAGCCTTGCATGGCTTAGGACCAGAATACCTAAAAAATAAATTAATCTGGTATGTTCCACCTAGATCTTTGCGATCCTCATCAGCTCACAATTTGGTTGCCTCTAAATTTAAGTGATCCCATTGGGGTGGAAAAAGCTTTCTTTATGGCACCACTAAGTGGTGGAACTCCCTGCTAGTACTATTAAAGAAATGCACCTCTCTGTCCTCTTTTAGGAAAAGACCTGGCCTTTTAATTTTTAGATTTGTTTCTTTTTTTTCTTCTTCAATCTTTTCTTCTGTTAACTGGATCCTTTTACAAAACCATAGAAATTTACCTGATATAGTTAGAGTTATCTCAAGTAACTATAACTTGTGCTCTAAGGTAACTATAACTAACAACCCTTGGCATGCACTGCTAAATAACCGACAAATTATGACACTCATGACATCTTTGATAACATCATTGATAATATCAATGTAATATTTGCAGTAAAATATTTGATGAAAAAACTGTGCATGGCAGGGCTTGAGTTATATTTACCTTAGAGCATAGACCACGAGTTATAGGTACTTAAGATAACTCTAACTATAACCAGTGAATTTCAATGGTTTTGCACGTTTAAAATATGAGCCTAACTATAACATCCCTGTAACCTTTGTTTTTTTCAGTGAATATAAATATATTTATATATAGTCACTGAAAAAAACATAGGTTATCGTTAGACCTTTCATCTCTTGGCGTGCTTTGCTCTATTTCTTTGCTTCTGACCTCCTGTTTTTGATCCTGCACTGAATTTTGTTTTGCTGGCTTTAGGACTCTGGGCACTTTACCACTCCTGACTGGTGCTAAAGTACTAGTGCTTGCTGTCTAAATGATATTGGTGATTGGGTTATCCATGATTCGCATATTTGATTTACTAGTAAGTCCCTAGAAACATGAACTATGTGTGACCAGGGCCTGTAAATCAAATGCTACTGGTGGTCCTGCAGCACTGATTCTGCCACCAACAAGTAGCCCTGTAAACATGTCTCAGACCTGCCAATGCAGTGTCTGTGTGTGCAGTTTTAATCCATCCTTCCCTTTTATTACAGTTAGGCCCATGGCAGCCAATTTCGCAGGTTGAAGTGTATTTTAAAGTTAGGACACGCAATTGTGAAATACTGCTAAATTCAGTTTTCACTGTTGCAAGGCCTACCTCTCCCATAAGGTAACATGTGGATTGCCTTGAAATATTTTTCAAGTGTAATTTCCCATTGGGAGCAGATAGAGATATGGAGATTGGGATCTCTGAACTCATAATTTAAAAATACATCTTTTGGTGAAGTTTTTAAATTGTAAGATTCAAAATGCCACTTTAAAAAATGGGCATTCTCTTGATTAACCATTCTGTTCCTCTGCCTGTCTGTGGAATACATGTCTGGGTCAGGATCATAGTTGGGCTGTTTGTGAATTCACTCTTGACAGTCACACAAAGGGAGCTGAGATGTGCCCTGTACATCCTGATGGGTCTTCTTGGGCTAGTGTGGAGGGAGGAGCTGACATTGCGCCTGAATAGGACTGTGTCTGTACTACACAAAGCAGTCTCCACCCCCCTGGGGTGTGTCCGGGGCTAGGGTAGGAAAGGCAGGGTGTTATGCCCTACAAAGACTCTACTTTGAAGTTTGCCTACTTCAAAAGCAGAAATGAGTATAAGTATTGGGCCTCTGAAACCACAACTTAAAAACATTTATGGACTGAGGACATTCTGCCAGGAAGAAGATCTAGATGCTGTAGGAAGGACTGCCACTCTGCCTATTGTTTTGCTGTGCTGGCCTGCTGTCTCTGTCATGGGAGTGAAAGGGCTGGGCCTTTCTTTCTACATCCTGCTTCCAATGGCTCTTCAAGGATTTGTACTGAATTTGCATCCTGTTAGAAGTCTCAGGGACATCAAAGACTTCATCTGCCAGCACCTGGGCTCTCTTGCTGAGAGTCCTGATTCACCAAGTGGTGCCAAATCCAGTTCCTGGGTCCTGGGGAGTGAGTTCTGGTACAATCAAAAATAAACCAAGTGCAATGACTCCAGAGTAACTTCAGAACCGGAGCCATTGCCCGCTATCTGCACCTGAGCCGTCCCTGCTGAGTGCCATGACCGTAACTGAGGCCTCAGGCCTGGCACCGTTGCAACTCCTCTGAAGTCCCATCACAGTGTGAGTACTGAATGCAATGTCCCCGACATCTGGGACACCCGACTCAGACTCCGCTGTAGCACCTGAGATCCCATGGTGTGATTGCGACACCATGAAGTTGACGCCTCATGTCTTGACCTGCTGGATTAATCAACCCTGCCAGATCGTGAGGAACTGACACCTGACCACTGATGCCACATCACCTCCCTTGCAACCATAAGGAACCGATGCCTCACTTCCCCTGCCTCACAGTAAGGAACCGACGCCTCACCTCCCTGGTAGCAGTAAGGAACCAACGCCTCACCGACTCCAGCAACGCCTCACCTCCCCTACTCCATGAAGTGTCTTTGCTTCATCGTTTTCCAACGGTATTGTGCCTGGGGGCCGTGCAACTCCGTGACTGCCCCACACTCCCTTGCAAGTGGCGCTGGACTGTTGGGAATGACTCCGTCAATGACATCATGAAAGTCCCAGTTAGAGCTATTGTGTTTCTAGGCACTTTACTGAGATCTACTCTTTAAAAATGTGTATCTTAGCTTGTGTATGTTGTTGTTTTGGTCTTGTTTAATTCAAATAAATATTTGCTATTTTTCTAAACTGGCGTAGAGTACTTTTATTATGTTTTTACTGTGTAACTTTGTGTGTGTGTGTGTGTACCAATACTTTATACATTACCTCTGAGATAAGCCTAACTGCTCGTGCCAAGTTACCAAAGGGGTGAACAGGGGTTATCTTTAGCTGTGTGACTACCTTACCCTGACCAGAGTGAGGGTCCCTACTTGGACAGGCTGCAAACCACTGCCATCTAGAGACCCCATTTCTAACAATTACAGGGACATTACAGTTAGGAATTAGAATTTAAAATAACAATAGAACTTCACTTAAAAAAACAAAGGTTACTGGGACGTCTTAGTTAAGTTCCTAATTTACTTGCACAAAAACAGACAAACTCAACAGTTATACTTAGATTTATTCCAAGTAACTATTACTCATGGTCTAAGGTAACTATCACTCACACCTCCAGCATGCACAGTGTTTCTTCAACAATTTGAGTTCTAATGTTTCATTGATATTTTTATTGACGATCTAAAAATTGTCACGAGTGCTGTAATATCTGGGGTAATCAGCAGTGCATGGCAAGGGTGCAAGTTATAGTTACCTTAGGCCATGAGTTGTAGTTACTTGAAATAACATTAACTATAACTGCTGAATTCCTCTGGTTTTGTGCAAGTAAATTCAGAACCCAACTATAACGCCCCTCTAACCTTTGGTTTGTTTAAGTGAATTTCTGAGGTTTTTTGGTCCTATTTCCTAATTATAACATCCCTTTAGCCATTGTTTTTTCTGTGAATTTCTATGTTTTTTTTTACGTAAGGTAATTTTCATTACTATAAGTTAATCCAACCAAAGTGAGAGTAGGTGTGAGAGGGTTTATGTGGGTGTGAGAGTGGGTGTGAAAGTGCCTGATTGGGGTCCATCTATGAAAGATGCATTCACCTCCACAAAGGATTTCAAATCATTTTTCAATTTGGATCGTGGAGCAAACACACTTGCTTTGCCTTGGCCAAGTCCATGAGTTAGGCTCATTTGTCCTTTCCAGAAGTGAAGCTTCAACTGGAGCATGTTGGAAAGTGGATTATTGGTGAGAGCAGGTAGGTACCTACACTTAGCAATAGGACAATTGGAGGACAAACTGTTTCCTGTGAATAAGGCTCATTAAATATACAGCAGCACAATGGTGTCCCGGCTTTTCCTTGAACAAAAGGATTTGGTACTATATATATATATATATATATATATATATATATATATGTGTATACACGCACACCCATATATATATACATATTTATTTACATTTTGAAGGAGAGAGCTTGGGAGCTTGGTTTACACTTTACAATTCTCAGCATCTCCTTGGACTAAGATGAACACTCACAATGTTGTTCCCAGTACTGCTCTTCACAAACAGTAGGACATGGAGAGAACAAGGCTCAATGAACTGTCGTTCATTTGAGATGTCAAAGTTCACTAATGCCTCCCGGATGTTTTGTGAAAATTGACCTTCCACTTTCTGTGATCAAACTTCTGTGACAGTTTTCATAAACATCACATATAGGTTAGGAGACTTCCAAAATGTTAAAGAGCAGAGCTAGGCTTTTCAGCTCTTTGCCACAGTAAGTACAAGAAACTACCACATTACTTTTAAATGAACTCCGCCCAAAGTGCCAAAAATGCTACGAGTTCAAGAACACAGGAGATTAGAAATAATTGTAGCTGTTCAGTTAATCATATTGTAAACAAGTAGTTCGTCCTTTAACCCACTTGGGTGCCAAGGACGTAATGGTTACGTCCATGGAACGGCGCTGATGTGCCACGGACATAAGCATTACATCCTGCACCTGGCCATCGGGGGGAGCGCTAGCACTCACCTATGGGCCTCCCACCCAACCCTCTGGGCATGGATGGCAAGGGAAGCACTTCCCCTTCCACTCCCGACCCCCCCAATGACATCTGATGATGTCACTGCGCAATTGCACGCTGACCTCATCAGAGGTTGCCCCTATTACCCTGGAAGCTCTGCTTCCAGCACGATCTGAGGAGAAACTGATCAGTTACTCCTCAGACAGGGGAAGAGGTCAGGCCAGAGAGGCATCGGAGGAAAGGAAAGGCTTTTCCTTTCCTTCAACGTCTTTCTGAGCATTCCTGCAGCACGATTGCATAGCGATCATGCTGCAGGAATGCCCGCTAGACACCAGGGATTTAGTTTAACTTAGGTAAACGAATAAGGCGAGCAGCCCCTTGGGCAAAGGTTGCTCCCCAAGGGGGGGATTTTTTTCTAGGCCATTTCTGCCCCCCTGTGGGGCAGATCCGCCCATGTTAATTAGGCATATCTGCCCCCAAGGGGGGTAGAAACTGCTAGACACCAGGCATATATATATATAAAGATTTTTTACAGGGGGAGCGGCCCCTTAGGCATGGGTCGCTCCCCTGGGGGCCAATAATATTTTAGGCCATTTCTGCCCCCTTGGGGACAGATCAGCTTATTTTTATTAGGTCAATCGTCCCCCTGGGGGGGCAGAAACCACTAGATACCAGGTTTTATTTCTTTTACATTTTACATAAGGGGAGAAACCCCCTAGGCAAGGGTCACTCCCCAAGGGGGGGCATATTATATTAGGCCATTTCTGCCCCCCTTGGGGGCAGATAGGCCTACGTTTATCAGACCAATATGCCCCCTAGCAGGGCTGAAACCACTAGATTCCAGGTTTTCTTTTCTTTTACAGTTTACATAAGGGGAGAAGCCCCATAGGCAAGGGTCACTCTGCAAGGGGGGCATATTATATTAGGCCATTTCTGCCCCCCTTGGGGGCAGATCGGCCTACTTTTGTCAGACCAATATGCCCCCAAAGGGGGCAGAAACCCATAGACACCAGGCCATTTCTGCCCCCCTGTGGGGCAGATCCGCCCATGTTAATTAGGCGTATCTGCCCCCAAGGGGGGCAGAAACCGTTAGACACCAGGCATATATATATATAAACATTTTTTACAGGGAGAGCGGCCCCTTAGGCAAGGGTCTCTCCCCTGGGGGCCAATAATATTTTAGGCCATTTCTGCCCCCTTGGGGACAGATCAGCTTATTTTTATTAGGCCAATCGGCCCCCTAGGGGGGCCAAAACCACTTGATACCAGGTTTTATTTCTTTTACATTTTACATAAGGGGAGAAACCCCATAGGCAAGGGTCACTCCCCAAGGGGGGCATATTATATTAGGCCATTTCTGCCCCCCTTGGGGGCAGACCGGCCTACGTTTATCAGACCAATGTGCCGCCAAAGGGGGCAGAAACCACTAGACACCAGGCCATTTCTGCGCCCCAGTGGGGCAGAGCCGCCCATGTTAATTAGGCGTATCTGCCCCAAAGGGGGGCAGAAACCGCTAGACACCAGGCATATATATATAAAAATAAATTACAGGGGGAGCGGCCCCTTAGGCAAGGGTCGCTCCCCTGGGGGCCAATAATATTTTAGGCCATTTCTGCCCTCTTGGGATGGATCAGCTTATTTTTATTAGGCCAATCTGCCCCCTAGGGGGACCAAAACCACTAGATACCAGTTTTTTTTTCTTTTACATTTTACATAAGGAGAGCGACCCCTTAGCCAAGGGTCGCTCCCCAGGGGGGAATATTCTATTAGACCATTTCTGCCTCCCTTGGCCCATCTGCATCCAAGGGGAGGAGAAACCACTTAGGCACTAGGGATTGTTGTGTGTGTTTTGTTTGGGGGGGTGGCCTGTTGGGCCAGGGCCGCTCCCCATGGGGTCACATTACTGTTGGCCATTTCGTCCCCCCATGGGGACATATTTTTATTAGGCTTTTCTGCCCCCAAGGGGGGCAGAAAGCCACTAGATACCAGAGAAGAATAAAAAAAAAAAAAAAAAGTGGGAGTATGGCCATACTCTCACCCCAAATAAATGGGGACAAAGTTGTTCTGCCCCCCAGTGTACGGATGGGGCCAATACCCTGATCCACTACCAAGGGGACAGAAAGCCTACAAGAAGTCAGGGAATTTAAAACAAAATAGAGGGGTGGGAGCTGCCAACCAGTAAGGGCATGGTTATGCCACCCAGCCCAACTGAAGGGGCTATCAGTTTTTCAGCCCCCCCCTGCAAATTAAAGGATCTTATCCCAACGGCAAGCAAGAGGACATTGATTATTTTGGAGTTTGATTTTACATTTGGGCCAAAAGAGCTTGGCTCACTTTCAGTATCATCCCACTTAGAATGGTGAGCAGCTACATGTTTTGGACTTTGGGATGCTGCCACCTCGAAAAATCTACCAGACCTACACACATCTGAAAACTAAACATCTAGATGAGCCCAGGGCGGTGTGCTTCACATGCACTCCACACCGTTTTCTTACCCACTATGCCCTGCAAACCTCCAACTTTGCTTGAAATCATGCATTTTCCCTACATTTTTGTGATGGACCCTTCCAGAATCTGCAGGAATCCACAAAATTCCTACCACCCAGCATAGTCACATCTGTACCGATTCTGCCCAACTTGTCAGCCTAAAAACATTTTTTTTTCAAACTGCCCCTTTGGGCCCACTTTGGTTCCCCCTCAAATTTGACATGTTTTTGGCCTTTCCCTATCAGAGGCACTTGGCCCATTTACACAAGTGAGGTATCATTTTTATTAGGAGACTGAGGGGAATGTTGGGTGGTAGGAAATTTGTGCCGGTATTATGATCCTACACAGAAATGTGAGGAAAATTTGATTTTTTTAGTTAAATTAGAGGTTTGCTGAGGATTCTGGCTAAGAAAACACTGGGGGATCCACACAAGCCACACAACTCACTGGCTTGCTCAGCCCAGGACTGAAAAAACGAGTCGTTTTGTAATAGATAATTTTGATGTGTCCATGTTCGTTTGGGGCTTTTTCTGTAACGGGCACTTGGCCACACAAGTGAGGTACCAATTTTATTGGACGACTTGGGAGAATGCTGGGTGGAAGGAAATATGTGGCTCCTCTCAGATTCCAGAACTTTCTATCACTGAAATGTGAGGAAAAAGTGCCACATTTTGAGGTTTGCAAAGGATTCTGGGTAACAGAACCTAGTGAAAGCACCACAAGTTACCCCATCCTAAGTTCCCCTAGGTGTCTAGTTTTAAAAAATGCACAGGTTTTCTAGGTTTTCCTAGGTGCCAACTGAGCTAGGGGCCAAAATCAACAGCTAGGCACTTTGAAAAAAACAGGTCAGTTTTCCTTAGAAAAATGTGATGTGTCCACGTTTTGGTTTGGGGCATTTTCTGTCGCGGGCACTAGGCCTACCCACACAAGTGAGGAACCGTTTTTATTGGGAGACTTGGGGGAATGCTGGGTGGGAGGAAATGTGTAGCTCCTCTCAGATTCCAGAACTTTCTATCACCGAGATATGAAGGTAAAGTGTGTTTTTACATAACTTTTGAGGTTTGCAAAGGATTCTAGGTGCCAGAACCTGGTGAGAGCCCCACAAGTCACATCATTATGAATTCCCCTAGGTGTTGTGTTTTAAAAAAATGTATAGGTTTGGTAGGTTTCCCTAGGTGCCAGCTGAGCTAGAGGCCAAAATCCACAGCTAGGCACTTTGCAAAAAACAGGTCAGTTTTCATTAGAAAATTGTGATGTGTCCACGTTTTGTTTTGGGGCATTTCTTGTCACAGGTACTAGGCCTTCCCACACAAGTGAGGTACCATTTTAATCAGGAGACTTGGGGGAGTGCTGGGTGGAAAAAAGTTTGTGGCTCCCCTCAGATTTCAGAACTTTCCTTCACTGAAATGTGAGAAAAAAGTGTTCTTTTTTCCAGAACCTGGTGAGACCCCCACAAGTCACCATATCCTGGAATCCCCTAGGTGTCTAGTTTTAAAAAATGCACGGGTTTGCTACGTTTACCTAGGTTCCGGCTGAGCTAGAGGTCAAACTCCACAGCAAGCTACTTTCCAAAACACACATCAGACTTCAATGTAAAAATGTGATGTGTCCATGCTGTGTTTCCTGTTGCGGGCACTATGCTTACCCACACAAGTGAGGTACCATTTCTATCGGGAGACTTGGAGGAAACACAGACTAGAACAAGTGTTATTGCCCCTTGTCTCTCTCTACATTTTTCCTTCCAAATGTAAGACAGTGTGTAAGAAAGAAGTATATTTGAGAAATGTCCTATAATTCACGTTAGCATGGGACCCCCAAATTCAGACATGTGCAAATAACCACTGCTTCTCAACACCTTATCTTGTGTGCATTTTCGAAATACAAAGTTTTCCTTTATACCTATTTTTCACTCTTTATATTTTAACAAATGAATTGCTGTCTACAATGAAAACCCATTGCAAGGTGCAGCTCATTTATTGGCTCTGGGTACTTGGGGTTCTTGATGAACCTACAAGCCCTATATATCCCCATACCCAGAAGAGTCCAGCAGATGTAACTGTATGTTGCTTTCAAAAATCTGCCATAGCTAGAAAAAGTTACAGAAGAAAACGTGGACAGAAATGGCTGTTTTTTGTAACTCAATTTCAATATTTTGTTAATTTCAGCTGTTACTTTTTGTAGGATAACCTTTAAGGATCTACACAAATGCCCCTTTACTGGATTCAGAATTTCATCTACTTTTCAGAAATGTTTAGCTGTCCGGGATCCACCATTGGTTTTATACCTATCAAACCACAAAACTGAGTAAACATGGGGTATGTCCCAAGAAAATGCCAAAATTGTGTTGAAAATTTTGATTTTCTGATTCAAGTTTGCCTGTTCCTGAAAGCTGGGAAGATGGTGATTTTAGCACCACAAATCCTTCATTGGTGCCATTTGCAGGATAAAAAACACATGCTTTCTTCTGCAGCACTTTTTTCCTATTTTTCAGACAAAAACCTAATTTTAGCTGTATTTTTGCTAATTTCTTGGTCTCCTCCAGAGGATCCCACAAACTCTGTGTACTTTTAGAATCCCTAGGATGCTGGAAAAGAAGGATGCAAATTTGTTTTGGATAGCTTATGTGGACAAAAAGTTATGAGGGTCTAAGCGCGAACTACCCAAAATAGCCAAAAAAAACTCTTCACACAGGAGGGTGAAAAGGCCTAGCAGTGATAGGGTTAACACAGAAAAATAGATTTACACAGAAAACACCTGTAAAGTGACTTCATTGCACTTACATACAAAAAACTATGACTTTTTAATTGGATTTCCATGCAGTTGTATTCTTAGCGAACAGATGTAAGTAACACACTGCAAAAAAAAAAGAAAAAGCATAAACTATCTTTTTGGGACGACTGCACAGATTTCAGTGGATGCCCCATTTCATGGCAGGTATTTTGGCACTGTGTGTAAATGTTAATATAACATGTATGCAGTGCTAAAGCGAATGATCTAGCATACTCTTGAACACAACAGCATACTTGCTGTAAATTGAAGGCCAACTCAACAGGCCCTTTAAGGGTTGTCACCCATAATTGAATCGCTATCTTGAACTGGCTGCAAGCACATCATACTCAGAAAATTTGGCACTTGTGGAAAATATTTCTAGAACAAACCCAAAAATGTGTCAAAAGTAAATTGCAAATCATTAACAAACATTGGGGTCTGAAGTTGAAAGGTGTGATACCATAATTGGAGATCCCACTGTCTCCATAAATGGAAAATGAACAGTGTGTAAAAATGAAAAAATGTAGGTAGGTTAGTTTTGTGAAAACCACTGATTACTATTATAAACTTAATAACTGGGACAATAACTGAGAGAACGAAAGGGTTTTTCATCAGGGCAGTTATTTCAGAGTCAACAGCTGAGTGACAGGTTGCTTACGCATTGCATATTTAATGTTCTAGAAAATAATATAGGGCCTGATTTAATGTTTGGAGGACCTGACAGTCGTGGCTTATGCACAGGGGCTGTTGAATGACACCCCACCACCCATGGCCCACCAGGCAGTGCCCCTGCTTGCACTGAAGGGCAGAATACATGAACACAGAATCATGCAAACATGAATGTGCTTTTATGCATACTGGCAGAGACCATGAGCCTAAAGTCCTCCAGTTGATGTCCGAGGTGGAGGAGAAAGAGGGAATGGGCACGGCTGAGGGGCTTGAAAAAACATCCATCTCCAGATTTCTGTGTTAAGTGCAGGGCAGTCCAGAGATGGCTGTGTGGACTGCCCATGTGAAGGGCTAAATTCAGCTACATTCTTGCACAGAGGTACGATACATATAATTTAGCAGATGTGCTGCACAAGCCTACGGCATCATTGTCCATCTGCAAAAATTAGTATGTTGGGGAGTTCATCACTTTCATCCCTTCAACCAAGTGGATGTTAGAAATGGGGTCTTTGGTTGGCAGTCAGGGTACCCCCCGTTCAAGCAAGGACCCTCACTATAGTCAGGGTAAAAGCGAATCACCCTAAGCTAACCCCCCTTGGCAGCTTGGCACAAGCAGACAGGCTTAACTTCATAGTGCTAGGTGTAAAGTATTTGTACCAACACACACAGTAACTTAATGAAAACACAACAAAATGACACTAAAAAGACCAAAACGACAAAAATCCAACACGTCAAGTCATCAATTAAAAAGCAAAAAGAGTCTTCATGTAATTTTAAACACAACGCTAACGCTGCTAGTGTGGAAATGTACCTGGGTGTGTCAAAAAAATAACCCAGCACGGGCGAGTGTTCATCAAAAAGGGCTTGCGATGCGTCGATTTCAGTCACGAGCTAGACCATGCGTTTTTTCTCCTTCAGTTGAGTTGACCTGCGTCATTTCTTCTCTTCCCAGGAGAGCGATGCGTCAATTTGAACCGCACTCTCGGGCCTTGTGTTTTGTTTACATGCCCAGCGGTGTTTGCACCGGAAATCCTGCCGCACAATGATCCGGAAACCATGCAGCTCGGGTTGAGATCTCACCAGCCTCCGTCAGTGATGGTGCGCATCGTTTCTCCTGCCGCAGGCATCGATCTTCCGGTCGTGTTGCAGGCAAGCGATGATTTTCAGCTGAGAAGCCGGCAGCACGTCGATTTTTCAGCCGCAGATAGGAGTTGCGTCAATCTTTTCCCCACATGACAGTTTTATGCCACTGTGCAGCTTTCAAATAGGAAGCCCAATTGAACAGGATGATTGGAATCTAAGTGATTCAAGCCCTGTTCCAACTTCAGATAGTGCTGTTTGGACTAGCCCTATCAGAAGCTGAAAGAGGTCATAGGAACACTGTTGGAATTTGCCCTTTTGCAGGGTCATCCCCAATCTTTTTGCCTCCTTCCTCCTATTTTTTTCTGACCTGTTTTTGTTGGCTTCAGAACTCTGAGCACTTTAGCACTGCTCACCCTTGCTAAAGTGCATATGCTCTCTGTGTGAATTGTATGTAATTGGTTCATCCATAATTGGTATATTTGTTTTACTAGTAAGTCCCTAGTAAAGTGTACTAGAGGTAACCAGGGCCCGCAAATCAAATGCTACTAGTGAATCTGTAGCACTGATTGTGCCATCCACATGAGTAGCCATGTAAACATGGCTCAGACCTGCCACTGCAGTGTCTGTGTATGCACTTTTGACCTGCCAATTCGATCTGGCAAGTGTACTCACTTGCCGGGCCCAAGCCTTACCTTTTCATACATGTAAGGCACCACTAAGGAATGCCCCTACTAACCCCATATTTTACATGTTCTGAATTCGGTTTTCACTGTGGCAAGGCCTATCCCTCTCACAGGTTAACATGGGGACTGCCTTTAAATATCTTTTAAGTGCAGTTTCTCTTTGGGAGCAGATAAAGATTTGGAGTTTGGGGTCTCTGAACTCACAATTAAAAAAAAAAACATATTTTGGTAAAGCTGTTTTTTAGATTGTCAGTTGGAAAATGCAACTTTTGGAAAGTGAGCATTTTCTTGCTTAAACCATTCTGTGACTCTGCATGCTTGTGTATTCCCTGTCTGGGTCAGACTGACAGTTGGGTTGTTTGTGAATCTCTACTAGACAGTGACACTGGGCTGAGCTGGGGTGTAACCTGCACATCCTGATGGGTCATCTGGGCTAGATTGGAGGAAGGAGGTGACACTTACATCTGAATGGGCTATGCCTGCCCACACACAATGCAGTCTCCAACCCCCTGGTGTGTCTGGGGCCAGGCCTGGGCAAGGCAGAATCTTGTGAACAATGGAAACTTTCCTTTGAAGTTTTCCTACTTCAAAGGCAGAAGGGGGTATAAGTAGGGAACACAAAACCCCAGATTTTTAGATTACTTCTGGACTCAAGAGGAACCTCTGCCAAGGAGAAGAGCTGAAGAGCTGGAGAAGGAGTACTGCCCCTTTGCCTGTGACTGTGTTTTGCTGGGTTGGCCTGCAGTTTCTGTTTCTGCCTGAAAGAGGACCAAGACTGAACCATGTGGAATATCCCTGCTTGTGAAGTTTCTCCAAGGGCTTGGACTGAGTTTACCCCCTGTTCTGAAGTCTCAGGGCTATAAAAGACTTCCTCTGCCAGCACCTCGACTCTCTGCTGAGACTCCTACTCTGCCAAGTGGTGCCTAATCCAGTCCCTGGGCCCTTGAAAAAAGAAGCTGGTGGAAATCCAAGAAGAACCAAGTGCACCTACTTCGGATGACTCTGGACTGACGCCCGATCCCACAACGCCACCTGCAACTGAAGCCGTGGTCCTCGATGAATTGCAACGACCCCGCAGGCCCAACGCCACCACAGCCTCACTGAACTCAGCGACTTAGTGGGTGCCGAAGTGCAAGTGTCACCGACGTCAGTGACACCCAACTTCGCTGCACCACACTGTGACCGCCGGATATCGACCCTGCCGGAGGTGCATGGATTCAGTGCTACACACAAACACCTCCTCACCTCCACAGCTCCACAGCAAGGACCCAATGACTCCACTTATTCGCTCTGCAGCACTGTAACCAATGCCACACTCGATGCAGCCTCCATCCCGACTCCGTGCACCAGCTTGTTTCCTCATTTCCACAAGGTACTGTACCTGTGGGTCCGTGTGACTCCGTGACTAGCGCCATTAGTATTGAATTGTTGTGAACCACTCAGTCACGACACCGTAATATCACCAAATTGAAGCATCTGTGTTTCTAAGCTTTATATTGAAGTTTAATCTTTAACCCCTTCACAGCCAAGGATGTAAGTTACGTCCTTGGCTGCGGTGCTGAGGCGCCAAGGAAGTAACCGTTACCTCCTGGTACCGGCTCATGGGGGGAGCACTAGCGCTCCCTCCATGAGTATCGCCTCAGCGCCCCCACTGTAGGGATGGAAGGGGAATCGTTTCCCCTTCCACCCCTGTCCCCCACCCCACCCCTGTGGGCCTTTCCTCCCCTTTTATACCTCTCTCAGCATTTCTGCTGCCTGATAGAAATGCAATCGGGCAGCAGGAATGGCAACTAGACACCATTTTTTTTTTTGTTTTTGTAACTGACATGAGGGAAGCTGCCCCTTGGGCAAAGGCCGCTCCCCAGGGGCCCAAATTATTTTTAGGCCATTTCTGCTCCCCCTGGGGGCAGATCAGCCTAATATAATTAGGCCGATCTGGGCAAAAAAAACCTAGACACCAGGGATATATATTTTTTGTTTATTTTTAGTTCTTATAAGTGGGGAGCGACCCCTTAGGCAATGGTTGCTTCCCGGGAGGCAAAATAAATTTTAGGCAATTCCTGCCCCCCTTGGGGGCAGATCGGTCTAATATAATTAGGACGATCTGCCCCCGGGGGGGCAGAAATCACTAGACATGAGGGATTTTTTTTTTGTCATTGACATGAGGGGAGCGGCCCCAGGAGGGCAAACAATTTTTTGACCAGGGTTACTTTTTAAATGTTTTTCTTTCGTTTTTTTTATAAAGGGATGCGACCCCTTAGGCAAGGGTCGCTTCCCTGGGGAGCAAATTGTATTTAGGCCATTTCTGCCCCTGGCCTATTTTTGTTAGGCACTAGACACCAGGGATTTTTATTTTTTTGTGTCAATTTCACACACAGGGAGCGACCCCTGAGGCAGGGGTCATTCCCCTGGGAGCCAAATATATTTTAGGCCATTTCTGTCCCCCTTGGGGGCAGAAACCACTTAGGCACCAGGGATTGGTGTGTGTGTATGTATGTGTTTTGTTTGGGGGGCAGCCCCTTGGGCAAGGGTCACTGGGGCAGACCAGCCTATTTTTGGAAGGCCCATCTGCCCCCAAGGGGGGCAGAAAGCCCACCAGAGACCAGGGAAGATTTTTTTTTCCAAAGTAAGACAGTCGGGGTATGACCATGCCCCCACCCCAAATAAATGAGGCCAAAGTTGTTCTGCCCACCGGTGGGCAGATGGGGCAATTACCCCAGATCCAATACTCAGGGGGGCAGAAAGAATACTAGCTGCCAGGGAATAAAAAAAAAAAAAAAAAATAGTGGGGTGGTGGCTACCAACCAGTATGGGCCTGGTTATGCCCCCACCCCAACTGAAGGGGGTAAGAGTCTTTCAGTTCTCTCCTCACACAGTAAAACATCTTATCCCACAGCAAGCAAGAGGACATTTGATTATTTTGGGTTTCGGTTTTACATTTGGGCCATGAGGACTTGGCTAACTCTCAAACTCGTCCCACTTGGAATGGTGAGGGCTGCACTTTTTGGACTTTGGGACGCTGCCATGTAGAAAAAGCCACAAGACCTAGACACATCTGAAAAGTAAACATCTGGATTATTCCAGGGTGGTGTGCTTCACATGCACCCCGCACCATTTCTTACTCACAATGCCCTGCAAACCTCCAACTTTGCTGGGAATCACATATTTTTCCCACATTTTTGTGATGGAACCTTCCGGAATCTGCAGGAATACACAAAACTCCTACCACCCAGCATTGTCTCCTCTATACTGATAACAATTCTGCTGCACTTGTCAACCTACATTTTTTTTTTTTTTCAAACTGCTCTTCTGCACCCGCTTTGGTTCACCCTCAATTTTGACATGTTTTTGGCTCTTCCCTATCACACGCACTTGGCCCACCTACACAAGTGAGGTATCATTTTTACCAGGAGACTGAGGGGAACGTTGGGTGGTAGGAAGTTTGTCCTGGTGAGGTGATCCCACACAAAAACGTGGGAAAATTTGATTTTTGTTAGCTAAATTTGAGGTTTACTGAGGATTCTGGGTAAGAAAACATTGGGGGATCCACGCAAGTCACCCCTCCCTGGTCTCGCTCGGGTGTCTAGTTTTCAGAAATGTCTGGATTTGGTAGTTTACCCTACATGGCTGCTGAATGCCAGGACCAAAAACGCAGGTCCCCCCCGCCAAAATAGGTAGTTTTTTGTTTAATCATTTTGATGTGTCCAGATAGTGTTTTGGGGCATTTCCTTTCGCGGGCCTTAGGCCTACCCACAAAAGTGAGGTACCATTTTTATCAGGAGACTTGGGACAACTCTGGGTGGAAGGAAGTTTGTGGCTCCTTTCAGATTCCAGAACTTTCTGTTACCGAAATGTGAGGAAAAAGTGTTATTTTGGCCACATTTTGAGGTTTGCAAAGGATCCTGGGTAACAGAACCTGGTGAGAGCCCCACAAGTCACCCCATCTTGGATTTCTCTCAGTGTCTAGTTTTAAAAAATGCTCAGTTGTGGTATGTTTCCCTAGGTGCTGGCTGAGCTAGAGGCCAAAATCCACAATTAGACACTTTGCAAAAAACAGCTCTGTTTTCTTTGGGAAAATGTGATGTGTCCATGTTGTGTTTTGGGGCATTTTGTGTCATGTGCGCTAGGCCTACCCACACAAATGAGGTACTATTTTTATTGGGAAACGTGGAGGAACACTGGGTGGAAGGAAATTTGTGGCTCCTCTCAGATTCCAGAACTTTCTGTCACCGAAATGTGAGGAAAAAGTGTTTTTTTTTGGCCAAATTTTGAAGTTTGCAAAGGATTCTGGGTAACAAAACCTGGTGAGAGCTCCCCAAGTCACCCCATCTTGGATTCCCCTTGGTGTCTAGTTTTGAAAAATGCACAGGTTTGCTAGGTTTCCCTAGGTGCCGGCTGAGCTAGAGGCCAAAATCCACAGCTAGGCACTTTGCAAAAAAACGCTCTGTTTTGTGTGGAAAAATATGATGTGTCCACGTTGTGTTTTGGGACATATCCTGTCGCAGGTGCTAGGCCTATCCACACAAGTGACATACCCTTTTTATCGGGAGACTTAGGAGAACGCTGGGTGGAAGGACATTTGTGGCTCCTCTCATATTCCAGAACTTTCTGTCACAAAAATGTGAGGAAAAGGTGTTGTTTTGGCCAAATTCTGAGGTTTGCAAAGGTTTCTGGGTAACAGAAACTGGTGAGAGCCCCACAAGTCACCCCATCTTGGATTCCCCTAGGTGTCTAGTTTTCAAAAATGCACAGGGTTGGTAGGCTTCCGTAGGTGCCAGCTGACCTAGAGGCCAAAATCTACATCTAGGCACTTTGCAAAAACCACGTCAGATTTCAATGTAAAAATGTGATGTTTCCATGTTGCGTTTCCTGTCACGAGCGTTAGGCCTACCCACGTAAGTGAGGTACAATTTTTATCGGGACACTTGCGGGAACACAGAATAGCAAAACAAGTGTTATTGCCCCTTATCTTTCTCTACATTTTTTGCCTTCCAAATATAAGACAGTGTGTAAAAAAGACATCTATTTCAGAAATGCCCTGTAATTGCCATGCTAGTATGGGCACCCCGGAATTCAGAGATGTTCAAATAACCACTGCTTCTCAACACCTTATCTTGTGCCCGTTTTGGAAATACAAAGGCTTTCTTGATACCTATTTTTCACTCTTTATGTTTCAGCATTTGAATTGCTGTATACCTGATATAGAATGAAAAACCCATTGCAAGGTGCAGCTCATTTATTGCCTCTGAGTAGCTAGGGTTCTTGATGAACCTACAAGCCCTATATAGCCCAGCAACCAGAAGAGTCCAGCAAACGTAACAGTATATTGATTTTAAAAATCTGACATCGCAGGAAAAAGTTACAGAGTAAAACGTGGAGAACACTGGCTGTTTTTTTCACCTCAATTTCAATATTGTTTTATTTCAACTGTTATTTTCTGAAGGAAATCCTTGTAGGATCTGCACAAATTACCCTTTGATGAATTCAGAATTTTATCTTCTTTTTGGAAATGTTTAGCTTTCTGGGATCCAGAATTGGTTTCACACCATTTTTGTCACTAACTAGAAGGAGGCTGAAAGCACAAAAAATAGTAAAAATGGGGTATGTCCCAGTAAAATGCCAAAATTGTGTTGAAAAATTGGGTTTTCTAATTTAAGTCTGCCTGTTCCTGAAAGCTGGGAAGATGGTGATTTTAACACCGTAAACCCTTTTTGATGTCATTCTCAGGGAAAAAACACAAGCCTTCTTCTGCAACCCTTTTTTCCCTATTATTTGAAAAACAAAATGAAATTTTTGCGATATTTTGGCTAATTTATTGGTCTCCTTCAGGGGAACCCACAAAGTCTGGGTACCTCTAGAATCCCTAGGATGATGGACAAAAGGATGCAAATTTGGCATGGGTAGATTATGTGGACACAATGTTATGAGGGCCTAAGCGCGAACTGCCCCAAACAACCAAAAAATGGCTTAGCACCTGAGGGGGAAAGGGCCTGGCAGCAAAGGGGTTAAAAACAAATAACTTGTGTGTTGGATTTCTGTCCTTATTGTCTTGTTTTACTCAGATAAATATTGGCTATTTTTCTAACCTGGTATTGAGTCTTTTTTTTGGTGTTTTCACTTTGTTACTGTGTGTGATTGTACAAATATCTCACACATTGCCTTTGAGTTAAGCCTGACTGCGTGTGCCAAGCTACCAAGGGGGTTAGCAGGGGTTATCCTAGGTGTGCATCTCCCTTACCCTGACTAGAGTGAGGGTCCCTGCTTGGACAGAGTGCATACTGACTGCCAACCAGAGACCCCATTTCTAACACTAATGTTAAATGCCCTCTATGGCACAGGAAAGAATCGACTGATCATGAGGATAGTTCTCTGCTATGCAGAACTAGGTGACAGCTCATGGCACCAGACTGGCCAAAAAGCATGAAATGAGAAAAGAAACATATAAATTCCACTTCACTTCGGGCAACAATGCATCAATCACAGGATTTCGAATCCCTGTGTTGGCTCAACATCCTGTAAATCTGGGCAAATCACTTAGGGACTTATGTACAAACATTACAAATACAAACTTGTAAATTGCAGAGAATAACGTTTCCAAATTTGTTATTTTTTAGTTGGAATGTACTAAAATGTATTCCATAGAAGTGATTGTAATTTGTGCACTGACTTCTACCGAATGCATTGGTATTTTCCAAACCAACCTATGTAATAATAGGTTGGTTCACAAGATACCGAATTGTAGTAGGTCGCAATCCGATCTACCGCATTATTTTGCATGTGGTAGGTCACAAATTCCAACCCACTATGATGGTCTGCTGGGGTTAACCGACCATCAAATCTGTGAATGCTTGCAAATAAAGCAATTTTTTTCTTTTTTTATTGCACCCTGTTTTCCTAAAAGGAAAACAAGATGTAGTTAAAAAGCACAAAAAACTATTTTTAGGAGTAGGCAGTGAGCCCCAGGAAATGTTTTTCTCCACATTCAAGGACCCCTTCCCATTTGCAAATTACTACCTCCTTAGACTTGGTGGTAAACTATGTATGTTTTGCAACTGTATTTTGGTCACAAAACATTAATACATAACTTTAGAAATCAGTGCTTGAAAGCAATGCTCTTTACACACCCGTTCCAAATGCAGATTCGGTAGTTACTCGCAAACCCAAATTAGGATTCGGTAACCAGATCGCAACTCGGGCTTTGTTTATTTAAAAATGTCATTTTGTGGTCACAAAATCTCCAATTTGATCTTTGGGAACTTAACGCTGCATGGTACAAGAGGCCTAGTATCTCCACATGCCTAAAAACGGATCTGCCCTTGTAATGTAAGTGGTGCTCATGTAATCCACTCCATTGTCCTTGGGCCGACTTTGCATTATATAAAACTGCAAAGAAAAATTAATCTGACCTGCTGATGAAGACCATTTTGAAGCATGTGGACTGAGATAGGAGAGCAAAATGAGCAAGCTACTAATATCTGACAACATGGTAACTTAGTAACAATTTCACAGGCAGGATAATGTTATTTTGTGGCGGTCCTTAATTTCCCCAAATCATACCCTTTGATGATGCATCAGAGCTTTTAAAACCTTATTAAATTTAGAGGTACACCATTGCCATCTTATTTATTGACGTTTTGCATTAAATCACCAGCAGAAAACCAACATTTTGCCAATAAATATATCATACTTGATCTCATATTTAGAAGAAATCTGGTCGTCCGAAGGTATATCAAATGCATGTTTGTTGTTTAATGTATTACATAAATGTCTTTGTGATGCATAGTGGTATTAGAGTAGAACAGCCTCACCTTTATGTACACTTACTCATCCGAGGTTTCTAAATTCCTTACAGACATCAAAGACTAACTTTGTTTGAAATTTTAGTTCTGCAGCCATTTTAGTGGAACATTTTTATAGTCCTTACAAGTGACGCTTTGAGAAGGACTAAGCAAGCCCTAGGTGGCCCCTGCACATCAGAGCCTAAAGAGATGTCTACAGTGAGGGGGACAGATACAATTTGGCACCGCAGAGGCTAGAGTGAGTTTATTTATTTTTTATTTATTTATTTAATGCGTTTTTATATAGCGCGGACTTTACCCGAAGGTGTCAGAGCGCTTCACAATAGGCAGAGTAAAGATACACGAAGAGAAAAATTACAAGTGTGCCTGTTACAAAAACAATGTTACATTACATGAGGCAATAGTGATAATTGTGCCAGTATCAAGAGCAAAAAAAATACATGAGGTAGCAAACGATACGTTACAAAAGGAAAAAGTTACGTGTGGAGGTTACAAGAGCGAATAAAGTACGAGTAGAGGTAAGAAAAATAAAATTGCAATAGATGGTAGACACTCAAAACACTAAAACTATAATTACGTTACATGAGGCAGTGGTGGCCGTTGTGCATATATCAAAAGCAAACAAGAAGAGGTAGCAAATGATACGTTGTAAAAGGAAAGGTGCCGTGTGCATGTTACAGAAGAGTACAAAATACAGGTAGAGGTATAATACTGCACTAAATGGCAGACACTCAAAACACAAAAACACCCTGGGAAGGCACTTCTATAGGCATGGAGAACAGATTTTCCTATAATGGAAGGACTTCCTTCAGAAAACAGAGGGCTTGAATTAAATTTGGAAGTGTCTTTGAAGGAGGAGAGCTTTGAGGTCGGTTTTGAAGGCCTGGGAAGAGGTGGTGGTCCGAAGCTGAGGCGGAAGTGAGTTCCAGATTCTCACCGCGTTGCCTGAAAAGGATTGGGCTATCGATCTTTCCTTCTTGAAAGTGGGTGGTTCAAGTAATAACTTTTCTGCATTACGTGATGGTCTGGAGCCCCCAGAGAGTTTCAGTTTATTCACCAGGTAGCGAGGGGAGGAGGTGTGCAAGGCTTTGTGGGTGATACATGCAGTTTTATAGATAGATCTTGCCTCTATGGGAAGCCAACGGAGGGTGGATAAAATGGGTGTGATGTGGTCGCTTCTTTTGGCCCCATATATGAAACGAGCTGCTGAATGGAGAATAGACTTCAGGGGGGAAAGGTGGGATTTGGGAAGGCCAGTAAGAAGAGAGTTGCAGTAGTCCAATCTAGAGAGAACCAGCGATTGGACCAGGGTTTTAAGGTCGTGCTCCCGGAAGAAGCGGCGAATCCCCCAAAGAAGGCGCAGTTGGTGTCGAGCAGACTTTGCAATGGAGTCGATGTGGGAGAGTAGATTGAGTTTTTTATCGAGTATGACACCAAGGGATTTTGAACTCTCGACAATGATGGGCTTATTGTTCATTAGATTGATCTGATCCATCCATGATTGCACTGGGGGATGAGAAAGTGAGGAGGAGAGGAGGAGGAATTCTGTTTTGGAGGGATTCAGAATCAGTTGATGAGTTAACATCCAGTTTTGAATGGAGTCGAGAGTAGAGCTAAGGAAGGAGAGATCGTGAGTGGAGGCCACCTTAAGGTAGATCTGAGTGTCATCCGCATATAGATGATAGTGGATCCCGGATTTACTCAGGAGATTTCCCAACGGTTCTAAATAGAGATTGAACAGTGTGGGTGCAAGTATTGAGCCTTGAAGAACACCCTGCCTGACCGCTAAAGGAGCTGAAAGACTGTTCGCTATTTTGATCATTTGGGATCTATCAGAGAGGAAGGAGGCAAACCATTTGAGCACAGTGCCCTCCATTCCCATTCTCTGTTGAAGAGTGTTAAGGAGAGTGTTGTGATTAACAGTGTCAAAGGCTGCAGAAAAGTCCAGAAGAATTAGAAGACAAGACTCCCCTGAATCGAGTATCCGCAGCGCAGTGTAGGTGCAGAGTTAGAGGATGGTGGCAGAGGCATAGCTCAAGTGAAGAGGGGCAAGAAAGCGTAAGCTCGCGTTAGAATCAATCACACCTTATGATGCTTTGATTCTCTGTTTTGGGGATCTAGAACTAGATTGGGTTTCAAAGTTTCTCAAAAAGCACGAAAATCTGTATTTTTGCCGAATATTTGTCAGTAATGATCCGTAGATCATTTGTGGGAAAATGTTTATCTCTCTTTTTTTATGACAGGGAGAATATCTTTCTCATTCCATTTCTCTTTCTGTATTGTGCAGAGACCAATGGGCTTTGTTTCTTCGTTTTCTGCTTTTTGGCAAACTAAATAAGTCATTATATTTGAAACAATAGACCTCTTAAACACATTTGCTGTTTGTAGTACTTCTGTTAGTACGAGAAATACATGCTGATGAATATGTATTGTTGTGTTTTTTATGTCGCGTAGATGCCCATTTTGTGATACTTTTTGCATAATGTGATTTAGTTTTATGTTTTTGACATTCTGTTGATTACATTGCCAGCGAAATTCAATTGAGAAATAACGATTACTTATAAAAACATTGCACCCTAGACACCATAGCATGATTGTCAAAAGGAGAAATAGCTATGTTGCACATCTGTTTAACTTCATAGCAGTCGAGACTGCTGTTGCGTTTAATTGCTATGCAAAATGTTTGCAATTTCCTGCTTTTTCAAGTGAATAAAAGAATAAGAAGTCTTTGAATTTTCCTAGTTTGAAATTCATGAGACTCAGACATTGCGAATGTTTACTGCCGGCAAATTGTTATGCTGTTCATGTTGCTACAATATGAATGATGATATTTATTTTTCCAGGATTTGGTGGAGTACAGTTTGTCAAATAGATGTAGGGAAATCTCGTACTTTCATTAAATAAGGTTAGTATTCTCTTGCACTCTCACCAGCAAGCTGACTCATACCTCGTATTGAGCAGCTGTAAACCCCGCCAACCGGAAAAAATGCAGTTCAAATCTCTCCTGTTTGAAAGTAGAGTGCACTTTCTTAATTATTATAGAACACAAATGTTTACATTTATTTATTCAATAATTATCCTCTTCCACTAATAATTGTTTGCCCTGCATCCCTATTGACGGAATCTTTTTGAAAAAAAAAAAAAAATCCTGAATGCCAAAAACCTGAAGTCTGACGTTTGCTTATACCTACTCTTCCTTACAGAAATCGCCACAGCTCATTCCACCTGGCTATAGAATTCTGACCAGAAAAACTCACAACTAGACTGTAGGAGGAGTAAAGAGTTTATTACATGAACGTTTTCCCCTCCACCAGCTTCCAAGATCTTTTAACTGCATAATGTGAATCGTTATTGGTTTGGTCTTCACTGGGTCCTACCTTTTATCTTCTGATCTGCCTCACCCCTCCCCCTACCCCCCCCCCCCCGAAACAATGTAGCCTTTTCAGATGCCTTGCTAAACTCCATTGTTAAGATTTCCATTAGCCACCACAATCTTTGCAAATTGGGTGGCCTCAACACTTCCTGTGACACTGCCACAAAAATATCTTTGCTCCTACCAGCGGCCCAGACTGCTGTCCTTTAGTCTACTTTATACGTCTTAAACCCAAATATAAGGCATGGACGTACTGATTCTTTGAGTGTTTATGTCCAAACACGGAGCTCCCGTCACTATACAGGAACAGGACTGGTCCGCTCATCTCCAGCTCGTTTCTGCCACTCACATTCCATTCTCTAGTAGAATGAACCCTTCATCATGGCACGTTCTATATCACCAGTCAAAGAAACCTACACGACATCCTCCTTTCTACAGAAAGAAAATAAACAGATTGACAAAAGTAGAACTGAAACTGAACTAATATGTTCCCTGCGTAGCCATACAACCAAGTAAAATACCTGGTACACCATCAATTAAATGGTTAAAAGCATTAAACAAAACTTTCAACCATCCAGAGAGGGAAACGTCCTGAACAAGAACTCCCGAACAACGATGATGCCTACAAAGCAAGCATAACCCCGCTTGCCAGAACAACCACTGCCTTTTTCTTGCCTTAACTACACATATGGGTGGTTAAGGGAGAGAAAAAGGCAGAGTGGATTGGGAGAGGACGCAGTCAGGTAAGGAGGGGTTGGGGCATGGTTGGGAGCTAGTTTTTAGGGTATGGGTGGATTAAGGGCTTGGGGTGGGGGGTCGGGTAGTTTGGTTTTTAGAGGAGGGGTGGGGGATCGGGGTAGTTTGTTAAGGTAAGTGGGGTTGGTGGTAGTTTTTAGGGGTAGGGTGGATTAAGGGCTTGGGGTAAGGGTGTCGGGTAGTTTAGTTTTTAGGGGAGGGGGATCGGGATAGTTTGGTCAGGTAAGTGGGGTTAGCAGTAGTTTTTATGGGTGCGGTGGGGTATCAGGCTCGGTACGGGAGTGGGGGAGTCAGGGTCGCTTGGTTTTTAGGGGCACGGGATTAGGGTAGTTTGGTTTTTAGGGGTGGGGTGAGGGGATGGGGTAGTTTGGTCAGGTAAGTGGGGTTGGGGCAGGTTTGGGGGTAGTTTTTGGGGGTGAGGTGGATTAAGGGTTGGGTGGGTGGTCAGGGTGGTTTGGTTTTTAGGGGCGCATGGGGGTTGGTTGTTTTCAGGGCGGGTCGGGAAGGTTTTAGCGCTCAGGGTGGGTGGGGAGTGTCAGGATAGTCTTGTTTTTAGGGGTGGGGTGGTGGGGTCTGATTAGTTTTGTTTTTAGGGGTGGAGAGGTCGGGGTGGTTTTGTTTTCAGTGACGGGGTCGGGTACTTTGGTTTTTAGGGGCGGGTGGGGTGTTGTTGTTTTTAGGGTGGGTTGAGTGGTCGGGAAGGTTTTAGGGCTCAGGGTGAGTGGTGGTATTGGGGTAGTTTTGTTTTTAGCAGCGGGGGTTGGATAGTTTGGTATTTAGGGGTGGGGGACCGGGGTAGTTTGGTTTTTAGGGGTGGGTGGAGAGATTGGGGTAGTTTTGTTTTTAGGGTCAGGGAAGGTTTTAGGGCTCAGGGTGGGTGGGGTGTGTCAGGGTAGTTTTGTTTTTAGAGGATGGGGGGTCCGAGTAAATTTGTTTTAGGGGCAGGGTGGGGGAGTCCGGGTAGTTTTGTTTTTAGAGGTAGGGGTGGGGAGATCGGGGTAGTTTTGTTTTTAGTGGAATGAGTAGGGGGTCAGGGTAGTTTTGTTTTTAGGAGCGCGGTGGAGAGGTCAGGTTAGTTTTGTTTTTAGGGGTGGTGTGGGGAGGTTGGTTGTTTTTAGGGTGGGTGGGGTGTCGGAGAAGCTTTTAGGGCTCAGGGTGGGTTTGTTGGGCTACTTTTGTTTTTAGAGGCAGGTGTGGGGGGGTCGAGATTGTTTTAGGGTAGGGTACTTTTAGGCCATAGGGGGGTTACATGCTAGAACCACGCATGCCGTTACCAAACATGCCTTTACTAGACAAGCTTCTACAACTAAAAATCGTTGTAAAGACATGCGTGGAAACAACGTGATCGTAGTTCCGACCGAGATGTTCAGGCATGCGTGGTTCTCGCATTAGTTGTTTCATCATACCTTCATCCAGCGCTCTTCTGATGTCTGCCAGACACCTTTCTACGTTTCTCCAGTTCCATCTGGTTTGCATTGAAAGTGATATGGTAGAGATGTCTTTGGTAAGATCACCATCATTGAAGATATCATCCGCAATGTCACCTTTAATGCTCATGTCACTTTTAGTATCCAAACATTAGCCTGTCTCACCAGCATTGACATACACCAGACATCACCTGATTTCAGAACCACGCATTCAGCTTTACCCTCATAATCTTAAAAGGACCAAAAAACACTAAAGGTTAATTTCTTCACAAATCTTAGTTTCTTGCCATGAACAATGTTTCCTATTCCTATGTCATTCACAACTTTTCACAACAAGCACTTTATCAAAGCATTTTTTGTTTCTCTGCTGATTCTCTTCAACTTTCACCTTCCCATCATTCCCGCAGTCAGAAGATAACCATCCAAAAGGATCAATTTCAAAAGGAATTGTTTTAGTTAATTAAAACTATAACAATATTTTTATTGCAAATGCAATCTAAAATAAGATAAAAGTGGAAGTGCAACTGTGCATAATAAAGCACAGGCTCACACTTCTTTTATAAGTAATAGTTAAAAAAGAAAAATTTAAAACCAAATACACATATAATTAAAAGAAGCTATCCCCTCCTCCCTGTCGATCATCCAAATTAGTGACATTAATCCCTCCACCTCTGGTACTGTGGCAAGTGATTCCTTAAAGATGTATCAGAAGGGAGCCCTTGTCAAGAATTTAACCAGTGGACCTGAGGGTGATCAAGCTTGAAGCTTGCTATTATAGCTTCTGTGCATAATAGAATACTTCTGTCATTAAAAACCATTTTAATAACATTTATTAAAGAGAGTGCAAGTTAGGACAAATACAAACTAGGTGGATAAAGTCCTCCTTTTCGGCTTTACAATGTCTGTAGTCTGTTGATCTACTGTAGTCCCAAATTGGACGACTCGCCAGTGCTGGTATGCGGCCAAAACGCAGGGCCATTAGTCTATGTTTCATGTGCCCTGGAAAAGGGATGCCTAGATAGGACTCCGGTTTCAGGGCACCCTAGCTTTTAATCACAATCAAGATATGTGATTGAGTGCTGAGTTTATTTTTGTCTACCAGGCTTGAATGTAATTTTACAACTTTGTTTGTTACTATTTAAGAAATATTGTATGATTTGTTTGTGGCTCATAACTCAATCAAATTCAACTGAATTTTCTAAGTATCTGCTGTCAACTGCAGGTCCTTTTGCAGGGCCGCCCATAGGGCACTGTTTAGTCGGGCATCTTGTGTCTGCCATATATTGAACCAGCCTTTTTTTTAAATTGATTTTCTATCCAGGTCTTGCTTTTGAGTCCAAACTCAAGGCAGATTTGTGCTGGAGATGATGTTTGAGGCAGGTAGAGGGCTCCCCTGTAATTGGTCTGCAGTTTATTCAGTAAATGGCTGCACTTGCATTTGTGATTGTTGGGCATAGTTTGGCAGAAATTACTGCTAATAGCAGCTGAAAGGAGGGGCCATTCAGATTTTTCATTAACATACTGAAGGTGTGGGTTAGGGTAATCCCTTTCTTTGCCATATACTGATTTTGATGGAGAGAGTTGCCCTATGAGTCCAAGTACAAACCCAGATATGTGTAGCTGCCTACTACTTCCAGTACAGTGTTATGTAGGAGGATCATGGCAGCCCACCCTGGTTGGTTGGAGATTGACATTGTTTTTGTTTTGTTAACCTCTAAGTGGTTAATGTTGACATAAGTGGCCAATGCGTTTACCAATCTTTGAGACCCACTTTTGTCATGCTAAACAGCACTTTGTCATCGGCATAAAACAGATGCGAGAAGGGGGAGTGGACCGAGCTGGGGCTGATGAGAATTTACTTGATCCAGGGCTGGGGAAAGATCTGCCATGAATAGTTTAAAGAGATGAGGCGTCAACACTCATCCTTGCTTGAGTCCTTGGTTGGTTGGCATTTTCCTAGATATACGTGTGCTATCACTAATTTTCAGTTGAATACAAGTTTCTGAGTAGAGCTGTTCTATTGGTCGAAGCAGCTTTTGGTGAATTCCCCACTTCCTTAATTTATTCCAGAGTGACCCCCTACTGACAGAGTCAAAAGCTGCTTTAAAATCAACAAAGCAGAGATGTCATTTCTTCTTTTATCTTTTACTTTGTTCAGCTATGAAAGTAATTGCTAGAATATTTGTTATTGTGCCTAAGCCTTTCCTAAAACCTGATTGGTTTGACAGATTCTATTGTTCAAGGTTGACCTGTCAGTCAGGTCTGCTAGTACGAGGTAAGTGTTATACTTTGCTTCAGAATCCCGGAGTGTAATGCACCTATAGTTGGCAGGGTTGGCCCTGTCACCCCCTTTAAATATTGGATTTATGATTGAGCCATGCTAGCTCTCTGGTATGACGCTGCATGTCTGAATTTCTTTATCTAGTGCAGAAAATGCCTCTGACCAGTACTCAGAATCTTTTTTTAAAATGGCCGGCGGCATGCTATTTTGGACCTGGTGCTCCGTTCGGCCAGTATAACTTTTTAACTTCAGTGGGTGAATGTTGTATACTTTTGTGGGTGGTCAAGTGACACTCCTGGACTTCTGGGATTGTAGGATGATCAATTGAAACTGAGCTCTTACCATTGTGATCAATGTTATTTTGATCAACAGAGTGTTTGTTGATGGCAAAAACATTGACAAGATAGGAGACCCATTGTGACTGTGACATACTTGAGTTGCTTCTAACTTTCGCTGGTCTATTAAGACCACTCATTGTTTTGCAGAATTTCCTGGAATTTGTCTGCCTGGGATTAAATATTAGTCTTGACCAGAATACCTCATTAGAGGCCTTCCTATCCACCTAAAGTTGTTTTGTACTGTTTCATTAGGACGTTTGTTCTTTCCTAAAGGGAACACTACTGGGCTACTGTTCTCAGGCATTGGATGGCTTTCTTTCACTCTTTTCCTAGACCTGTACACTTGGCTGAGAGAGTAGCTGGCTGACGTCACACTGTAGGTGGACATACATTCCTGGGCACTACTTGTGTCAGTAGTTCAATGCTAAACTTTGATCATGCACCTTTTTGGGTGGTACTCGTGCTTATGCTATTGGGCATAAGGCTTGTCGCCAGATTAGCAAGGTCTACTGTTGATCTACTGTACCATCTACGGCACTTTAGGTTAGTCAAGTGTAGAAGCCTGTTTCCGCTGCTGCCAATGGATGACTTTGGGTCATTAGCCATAGCAATATCATCTGATGTGAATGATCAATTTCTCTTGAGCATATAATTTAGCATTGCTGACTCATGGAATTAATGGCAGTGAGACAATTGTATAGTCAATGATTGATCTTGAATTTGGGTCAAAATAATTCTAGTTTTGAGAGGTGTCTTCAGGGAACCTTTCATTCAACACCCTCATGCCTGAGAATTCTAGGATTGTCACAAAGTTTTCTCCAATTGGGTATCGCTGTTTGGTGACATGCTTTGTCTGTGCTGGGACTTGCAAGAAAGAGTTCTCAGCAGTCAGCATGTTGTCTTTATCAGGAGATTACATTTGTGTAAAGTCCCCTGTTAGGATTATGGCCCTCATAACAACATTGGCGGTAAATGCCGCTGACATCCAACATCCAACATACTGTGTCCGCGGTGGTAATCCGCTATGGGTATTATGACCCACACTGAGAAATCCTCCACAATACAGACACCCACACAAGTTCACCACACCAAAGGTCAGTGATAAATTGGCGGTACCAAAACCTACCCCTCACGCCAACAGGAATACGCCCACACTATCACGACCCACGAATCAACGTGGCGGTCATTCAACCGCAGTAAACCATTGGCGGTACACTACGCCATGCTCACCATACATACACACTTACAAAACACAACCACATTGGACAATTCAAAATACACACACCTGACACACATACACACACCACACCCACACACTCACAACACTATAAAACACACACCCACATTACCCACAATGCCTTACACCGAAACATTTGGAAGAAGCAGAGAGAGAGAAAAAGCAAAGCCCACACCAACATCCAGAGGCACACAACACCATCACTCATACACCATCCACGCACCTCACACCACACACCCCAAAACATCACCCCACACATCACATCACACATTACCTCACACATCACTCACACCACATCATGGCACCTCAAAGACACCCCAGGTTTTCTTAAGAGGGTCATGGTGGAGGAAATCATCCGGATAGAGCCACAGCTATTCGGATCACAAGTGCAGCAGACCTCCATTGCTAGGAAGTTGGAGCTATGGCGGAAAATTGTCGACAGGGTCAACACAGTGGGACAGCATTCAAGAACACGGGATGACATCAGGAAGAGGTGGAACGCCCTACGGGGGAAGGTATGTTCCGTGGTATCCAGACAACAGGTAGCTGTACAGAGGACTGGCGGTGGACTCCCACCTCATCCCCCACAACTGACAACATGGAAGGAGCAAGTCTTGGCGATCATGCATCCTGAGGGCCTCGCAGGAGTAGCAGGAGGACTGGACTCCGGTAAGTCAATTCGTTACTCATATATCCCCCACCCTACCTGCATGCCATCACAAACTCCTACCCCTACCCTCACACCCATCACTCCACCACCTCACATGTACCCCACCATCACAACCCACCCATCCCAATCCCAAGCCCTGCATGCAACACCAATGCATGAACACCTGCATGGACACCCATCACCAAAGCATGTCCAAGAAAGAGACTCACCCAGGGCACACAACCACCACTCACACAAGGTCCAAGGCGATAGTGCGAGCACAGTAATAGAGGAAAACACACCCATTGCAGAAGATGGCACACACAGATACAATAACAATGCATTTACACCCCAACAGGACCCCTACCCAACGTCACCGGACAGGAGGTGCCAGCCATACCCAGTCCCCCCACAGAAGAGGCCCAGAGTGATGACAGCAGCTCTGCACGCCTAGATCAAGATGACCACCTCGGCCCATCAGGGACCTCTGGACAGTCGGTTACCCTGCCACAGACCCAACCCACCACAGAACCTCCCCCCTCAGGAAACACCACCACAGCACCCACCCAGTGGGCCCATGCCACTATCCCCAGGACACAACAATCAGCAGTGTGTCCACCACTACGGGGACCCCAGGCAAACCGACTAACCCAAGCATATCAGGGACCTGGGGTCGGTGCCAGTGGGCACACGGTTCAGGGGACGGAGGCACAGGACAACAGGGAAGCTGGGAGGACTGCTGTGTGACAGGGGGAGGACAGGCCAAGGGAACCCATTCACCACGAGGCACTCTCCAACATCATGGGAGAATACCACCATTTCCAAGAGACCATGGGCACGGTACTGGCCAAGTTTCAGGAGACCCAGTACCTGGAGATCAGGGAGGACCTGAAGTCCATTAACGCCACTCTGGTCACCATTGCAGGGGTGCTGGCAGACATGGCCAACACCATGAGGGAGACAGTGGCATACACTGGGCCCCTGACACCAGCCCAACCGATGAACAGCCTTCCATGTCAGCTGGCGCTAGTGGACAGGAGGCCCCGCCACAGGACCAACAGGCCACCAGCACCCCACCACCTGCAGAAGGAGAACCACCCAGCAAACGGTCCCTGCGATCCAGGCAGAAGACAGAGACTATTGCCAAGACCCCGGCCAGGAAATAAGACTCTCCTGAATGAATGTCACCCTCCTGTCCCACTCTGCCACCCTGTCCATCCTGGAACTGACATTGCTCCCCTTCCTATGCCCCCTTGGACAATGCACCTGTGCTACCAATAGACTGGACTCCACTATGGACCTTCCTCCACCATCACCCCAGCCCCTTCCACATACCCCTATACACATTAGCCCATAAATAAACACCCTTGAATCACAAACCAAGATGGCGGCCGGATTTCCCGGCTGATCGCCACTACCACTCTAGCCCATCCCCAGACTACACGCGGCTCTCGCTCACCTGCGGCCGCGGATGCCGCGGACGCTGTGCGCTGACAGCACGGACCGCTGCGGGCGCTTTTCGGCTTTCTGGTGGTCCCTGCCAGGATCGGGGCCGCAATGGCAGGCACCGGTGGGCCCCGCAAGAATATGCGAGCGTGACGCTCGCTCCAGACCCGCACTCTTACCCCTCTCGGCTAAGCGCGATTCTCGCCGCTTCCTGGCAATATTAGTTGGTGTTTGGGGCGTGTGGGACGCTCGGATGGCGCCGAAGATAAACAGGACCCCTCGCTCCTTACGGGCACGGCAGAACCAAGACCCAGGAGGAATCAGAAAGGATAAAAAGCTACCGGTCCCTGGATCAAAGGAGCAAAGCAATCTTCAAGTGAAAGGGGGCCCGCACAAAACAACCGACATGGAAAAAGACGCAAGGTACTCTGTTCCAACAATGTTTTCTAGCGTGATGCGGCCTAAGCAAAGGTCCACGGAAAAGGCAGCTTGTGATGCGCAACCAAACGTGTTAGGAGTCAATGATGAGCATGTACCTGTTGCATTTACATCTCCTGAAGCATTCACTCCTATGTTCGATGTAGGGGGGAGGGAGCCACCCTGTCAAGAGACCGCCAGTACAAGCCCAGGAAATAGCGGGGAGGGGGTGGCCCTCCCCCCAATGGGGTGCGCAAAGCTACCCGAGCAGGAACTTAAGGAGTCAAATCAGAGGTCTCAGGAATCCACTCCAGAGAAATGTGTAGTACAATCTAGTCCATCAAGCTGCAAGTTAAATTTGCAACAAATTGACGATATGGCCAAGTCCTCAACGATATATGAGACTACCCCCCCAGCTCCTGCCCAGAGGGGAAAAGAGGCGAAACCAACAAACACCGATCAGGGGCCATTTGATACAGCAGAGAGTTTTTTTTCTCTCTCCGATCAGTCTAAAGACTCAGATTTGGACGAAGAAATTCCTTTAACAGATTCAGATATCGAGAGTAGCTCTGCTGCAAGTATCTGGGTATCGAACTACTTAACATGCAGAAGAAAATCAGTTGAGCAAACTGAAGCCAGGAGCAGCTCAGGGACAAAGCTTAGGAGAGACCCGATCAAGCCTCAAGAGGTGGATGGTGAAGTGCAGTGGGATTATACGGCCACCCAACAGGCCTTTTCGAAAAGGGATTCAGCCTGTAGTACTCTGGTGCCCCCCCCCCACGGGCGACCTTGCAGAACCTCCTTCTTTGGATCTTATCTACAGGACAATGGTTCAGAATCATGAACAGACTCAGAGGGAGAGCAGGAAAATGAAAGCAGCTAGAAGACAGCTACAACTATCTATTAAAAAAGTGGTCAAATCCTGCCAGGATATTGGTGTACGCATCGCCACCATGGAGACTCGTACGGAGGAGCTGGAAATCGAAGTTAAAGCAGCAACAGCACAAGGGCAGCAGATCTCGGATATTCAATGGAAACTGGAAGATGCTGAAAACCGTCAGCGGCGGAATAACTTGAGGATCTTGGGTATAGCAGAGGACCTCGAGGGGCCGGATACTAGGGCTTATATAGCTTCACTTTTTAAGCAAGCATTCCCAGACTTGAATGGTTGGGATTGGGAAAAGGAGATTCAGAGAGCACACCGTTTTCCGTTAATGAAGAAAAAACAAGCTTTGACTGCTACTAATAGAGACCAGAGTTACCCACGGGCCATTATAGTGTATTTTGGTAATTTCTTACTGAGACAGGCTGTGTTTGAAAAAGCTCGCCCCAACTCAAAGGTGACGGTGGAAGGTGTATCATTCTTTAGTACGCCAGACTTCGCACATGCCACTGTAGAAAGACGGTGGCGACTTAGGCAGATGATTGCTCAATTTCAAGAGTTGGGGGCGGAAGCCTACTTGTTAAGCCCTGCACGTCTAAAAGTTGTCTACAAAACAACTACAAGATGTTTTCTTTCAGAAATTAAGGCGGGGGAATATGTACAGCAGCTGAAAACCAGTCAAGTGCAGGGGGTACGGGAGAAGGGGGGGGAGGGACTGCCGTGAATAGTTGTTTATATGTAAATGTATGTGATACTGATTGGGGTGTTTTTTTGAACATCTATCGGTTAAGGGTTTTGATCGGGAGGGTGAAGATGAGGGGCCGCGTGTATTGATTGGCAAGCCATAAGTGTGTGAAGGTGTTTTACGTATGGGTGGGCTAACGGGACTGGCAATTACCATCTTACAGGCTCAGTAGCCTGGCCATTCCATTTGTAGGGGTAAGGGTTGGGGGGTGGGTTAGAGGAGGGTGGGGGGGTCACAGGGACAAAAAGGATAATGGGACACGCAGCAGGGGGTGCGGGGATGGCTCTTATCAGTGGAAAAGGTGTCAGGGTGTGAAAGCAGCAAAGTCGAACAAGGCCTACAGGGGAACTAGAAGGATCAGCATCCATAAAAATGGGACAGCAAAGTGAAATACGGATCGCCACAGTGAACGTTTGTGGGCTCAATAATAACAAGAAGCGGCAGTTTGTAGGAGAGGTTTTCAAGTCATGGAATGTCGATATTATTTGTATGCAGGAAACACATATTCCAGGTACACAAAAGCAGCTAATGGAGTTTTATGGGTGGAAGCTAGCGGTTTTTACACGACAACACACAACCACTAGAGGGGTAGCGATATTAACTCAGATCAGTACTCTGGTTATACATAAACAATTTGCTGATAATCTTGGCAGGCTTCCTCTGTTGGAATGCTCGGCTAATGGACTAAGGTTCACTCTATGTTCTATTTATGGATCTAACACAGATGATCCAGAGATACTGGATTGGCTTAATTTAGAACTTACGAATTGGGCAACACCTATCATAATGTGTGGAGATTTCAATATACATTTAGATAGTAAAGAACCCATTCAGGAACAAACACTCTACCTGGGTAGAAAAAACAAAGTTTTTAGGGCACTTCAGTCATTGGCCATTAATCATGGCTTGATCGACGTCTGGCAGTTGTGTTGCCCGCAGGATTCAGGGTCCACCTTTTTCTCTGCTCCGCATAAGAAATTAGGCAGGTTAGACTACTTTTTTGTGACAGCCTCTCTACAAAACCAAATAGGGGTCAATAAACTTCCTAGAATTATATCAGACCACAACCCATTGGTTTTGGCTTTGGAGACAGGGAGAAAGGGCCCGCAGCCGAGATCTTGGACATTTGATAGGACACTATTAGCTGATCCAGTGTATATCCATAAAATGAAGGAATGGATCCCTGAATTTTTTAAGATAAATCAGGGTTCTGCTTCTTGTCAGATAGTTTGGGATACTTTTAAAGCTGCTGTCAGAGGAGAAATCCTGAGTTATGGGTTAAGAAAGGAGAAAATACGCATGGATCAACTAAAATTAGTTCAGACAAAGCTGGTTAAAGCTGAGCAGTGACTAGGGGAAGTGATCCGCAGTGGACTAGATATTTCAGACATTCTGTTTGATGTGAATATCATTAAGGCAGAAGCCGCCAAGATTTTCATGGATAAGGCTGCTGCAAAATTTTTAGTATACCGTCAGAAATGCTATGAGTATAGCGGGAAAGTGGGCCAACAGCTGGCCTTAAGAATAAGACAAAAGCAGGTATTTGGGAGTATTAAAAGCTTAGTGAATGAAGAAGGGCGGATGGTACATAACGGTCCTGAGATTTTGGAAGTCTTTAGACAATTCTATCAAAAATCATATACCCAGGAAGAACAGCCCCAAGAAGAGGAAGGGATCGATGCCGCGGGCAATGAGATATCAGGTCAGTTAAGAGAGGAAGATAAGGCAGCTTTAGAAGCACCTATAACATTGGAGGAATTGGATGTAGCAACTCGTGCCTTGGCAAGTGGGAAGGCGGCAGGGGGGGATCTAATTCCACTAGAATTCTATAAAGTTTTTTTTGTGGAGATATGTAAACAGCTACTTAACTTATTTATTGAAGTACAAGCAGGGGCTCCTCAACCGGCCTCCTGGGGGGAGGCTAAGATAGTAGTTTTTTTGAAAAAGGACAAGGAACCCACTCAGCCTGGGTCATATCGCCCAATCTCTTTAATTAACAGCGATGCCAAAATCTACGCTAAAATACTTGCTAGCCGCTTGAGTTTGGTAATCTCAGGCTTAGTATCTCCATGGCAGCATGGCTTCATCCCGGGGAAAAGCACGGCAGATCATATAAGACGAGTTATTACGTTACTTGATGTTAGTGCAATAGCCAGGCTTCCCATGGCAGTAATCTTGTTAGACGCGGAAAAAGCCTTCGATCGGGTCCATTGGCCCTTTTTATGGTCTGTCCTGCGTAAAAATAATATCGGTCCCGGGTTTGTCAAGGCAATTCAACAGCTTTACCAAAACCCAACGGCTACGATACAAGTTGCCGGGCTAAAGTCGTCCTCAATCAATATTCAGAGAGGCACGCGACAAGGGTGTCCGTGTTCACCACTGCTTTTTGCGCTATATATTGATCCCTTGATCAGGAAAATGATCCGGAATGGTCGGATCATGCCAGTCTTATTGAAAGGGGGGTGTACTAAGATTTTAGCATATGCAGACGATATCGCGGTGGTGACCACGGACCCCAGGACTGCTATATTGGAAATAGAGCAAGAAGCCCTGCAGTTTGGGAAAAGATCTGGTTATTTGCTGAACAAGAGTAAATGCCAAATATTGGTGAATGAATCAGTAGATTTTAAGGACGAGCGGGTGCTGACACAGGTACAATATTTAGGTGTTAAACTTACAGCAAACCTTGACGAAGTGGTGAAAATAAACATGGGCCCAATTTTAACAAAGACTAGGAAAGATCTTGCTCGCATTAACAATCTACACTTGTCACTCATGGGACGCTGTAATGTGATAAAAATGGTGTTTCTACCCAAAGTACTCTACCTCTTTAGAACAATCCCCCTAGAGATTGGGCAAGATTGGTTTAAATTAATAGAGGGATTGGTTAATAGTTTCATTTGGTCCTATACAAAACCGCGCCAGGCTTTCCATTATATGACTCTCCCAAGAGAGCAAGGGGGGTGGGCACTTCCCAATTTTAAACTTTATTATTTGGCAGCAGTGCTTCAGTATGCACAGATACTTTATGCTACGGATAGACCCGGGCAAGATGCTCTCCCTTCGATATATACCCTGATTCTGGGCAAAGAAGCAGACGCAGTCTTTCTGCGGATTCTGGAACCCAGCTACTATAAAAAGGTTAAATTTAAGGTAATTTATGCTGCATTTAAGGCATGGACTCAGGTTAAGCGCAAGATAGGTATAGGACGAATCTGCCACTACACTCCCTTGTGGATTACCCCCACGTTTCCAGCAATATTTAAAGACCACTATTGCTTGAGGTGGAGTAATCGGGGTATTCACAAAGTCGGGGACTTGTTTCACTCTGGCAGCCACCTCAAATCATTTGAGGAACTGAGTGCGGAATTTGCGCTGGAAAAAATAGACTTTTTAAAATTTTTACAGATTAGAGCCTTTTTACTAACTAGTATGACCCAAGGTTGGCACACGGATAAGATTAAGCTAATGGAAGTCTCACGACACCCCACTAGCTGCGGTATTAAAAACCTGTATCCACTGCTCTTAAATTCTATACAAGATGACCTGGCGACATTGGTTAAAAAATGGGAAGCACGGGTTGGAGCTAAAGAGACAGAGGTTTGTGAGTCTATGGAAATGGCACGGACTGTTTTAGTGTCTGCTGGCCCGCAAGCTCAACATTTTATGGTATTGTATAATTTATAATATACACCTGCTAAGATTGCGAGCTGGGGCAAAACGGCGGGAATTATGTGTACACTATGCGGTTGCCCGAAAGCAGATCTCTGTCATATGTTCTTTCAGTGTGTAAAACTGGGAAGTCTGATTACTGGGATATCCGATATATTGAAGAAAATCTTGAAACAGTCTATCTATCTGACACCTCAAATGGTTTTACTGGGAGTTGATCATTCAGTCTGCAATAGTCGAGATAGATACTTTCTGTTCATAGCAATGTCAGTATTTCGTAACTGTATAGCATCTCTGTGGCGTGATGTTGATCCCCCAAGGGTTCAATCAATGGTTTTCACAACTCTTATCTATTTATCACCTGGAGAATAGCCTGTATGAACTAAAAGGAGCAGCGGCCTGTAAAAGATTCACTAGAGCTTGGGCACCTCTCTCCGTATGGCTCTTGGGCCCCGAGAAGGTGCCGACTATATAAGTAAATTTATGAGATTCTTAAGAGTAGAAACTATTATCATTGACTCTTGTTTAGAATGTTTGCTTCACCTGTACGACAATATTGATGTATTTATGCTTCTTTTTTTTTCCTCTTTATTATTGCAAACATGTAACCCGCTGCGTGTCCTTAAAAAAATAAAAAAAAAAAAAAAAAAGAATCACAAACCAATCTGGAGTCAGTCTATTCTTTCACAAATGTATAATTATAACATGATACACTAATATCAATGTAAATGTTAATTGGCTCATACCACTGTATGACAGTTATTGGGCAGCAGTAAATATTGCAGAAGGCAGAATGAGGTACCCAGATCTGTGAAATGGAAAGCCAAAGTGACCTGTCAGTGTCCATAGACAGATGTTAAGAGGCTGACTTATACAATGTCCTACAGTAGTCAGATATGAGAGGAGCAGTGCCAGTCACTTACCTGTGTGTCACTGGAAGTACTGCATGATGATGTTATTTCGGTTGTCAATATCTTCTTCCTCTGCCTCCTCTTCCTCACTGTCCACAGGCTCCACAGCTGCCACAAGACCATCATCATGCGCATCCTCCTGCAGAAAAAGCACCTGGCGTCACAATGCCAGGTTGTGCAACATGCAGCATGCCACGATTATCTGACACACCTTCTTCGGTGAGTGGTATAGGGAGCCACCTGTTAGATAGAGGCTCCGGAATCTGGCCTTCAGGAGGCCGAACGTCCTCTCAATAATCCACCTAGTTTGCCCATGTGCCTCATTGTAGCGTTCCTCTGCCCTTGTCCTGGCATTTCTCACTAGGGTCAGTAGCCACGAGAGGCTGGGGTAACCAGAGTCACCTGCAAATGTCAAGGGATATCGGTTAGACACAAACTAACCCTTAGGGACTACCCCATACCTAGACACCTATTCATACTGTGTGGGGATCTTGGGCTCACCTATTAGCCACACCCAGTGCTTCTGGAGTTGGCCCATCACATAAGGGATACTGCTATTCCTCAAAATGTAAGCATCATTCACAGAGCCAGGATACTTGGCGTTCACATGAGTGATGTACTGCTCTGCCAAACACACCATCTGCACATTCATAGAATGGTAGCTTTTTCGATTTCTGTACACTACGCGCTCTATTGGCGACAAAAATGCAAAAACCCAGCACTCTCAAAACAAAGTAATTTATGCATTGTGCTGATATGTTGTGGTTTAACCTTTTGCATTGCAGAGTTCAGTCCTGAAAACGTATTTTTAATATATTTACAAATACTGTTCCTTTGCAATCTATTGCTGCAGGTTTTCAGAGTGTGTTAGGGTGTGGCCCCTTTCCAGGGCCTTCCAGAGACTTTCCCTGCAACATGCCTGGGCGTGGTTCTGGGCTGGGCCAAGACTCTATAAAAGAGAGCCAGCCCAACTCCCAGTGCTCACTATTCAGAGGTCCCGGTGCAGAGCAGCTGCTTCTTCCTGAGCTCCTGTTCCGGCGACATATTTGGATTTTCCAGTCTTCTGCCCTTCATCCTTCATTGGTGATCATTGTTCCAGGCGGTAAGACGGTGGTTGGACTGTCCCGACGCCGTTATTGAGAATTTTCATATTCTTGTTTTAATTCTTAAATGAGTAACAGATTACTTGTGCGCTACCATTTCTTGACATTTACATGGTAGTTTACAAATAGGCAAGACGCGCGATTGGTTTCATAAAGGTTTGACTTTGTTACTTATTGCGTGCTACTATTTCTTGACATTGACATGGTGGCTTAAGAATTGGCAAGACGCGCGATTCGTTTTATGGTGTTTAAACATTGTTGTCCATTGCGCGCTACTATTTCTTGACATTTACATGATGTTTTACGAATTGACAAGACGCGCAACTCGTTTCATGAGGATTTAACTTTGTTGTTCATTGCGCGCTACCATTTCTTGACATTTACATGGTGGCTTAAGAATCGGCAAAAGAAGCGAGATTCGTTTCATTGTACTTTGATCTTGTTATTTATTGTGAGCTGTTATTTCTTGACATTTACATTGTGTTTTACGAATCACCAAGACGCGCGATTCGATTAATGATGATTTGATCTTGATATTCATTGCGTGTTACCATTTCTTGGTATTTTTCATGGTGACACTCGAATCGGCAAGACGCACGATTCTCTCCTCGAGTTTATTTCATATTGTTTATTGTATGCCACTATTCTAAGATATTTATTATGTAATATTCGAGTTGACAAGTTATGTGATTTGTTTCCTGAATCCATATCGTGTTATTCATGGTGCACAATCCTTTTATGGTGTTTACTATATATATATATATATATATATATATATATATATATATATATATATATCTGCAATATGCGCAATGTGTGTTGAAACATTTTAAGAGTACACAGAAGACCAGAGTTTCTAGATGCAATATTGTATGGTCCTAGTATACATTCTGAAAACAGGATTTATATGACTGGTTTAAAATTTAGTCAGAATGTTTTTCTGATTCTCATGTAAAGGAAAGTACTTGAATAAGAAAGTTTTCATTTAATTCATCTTGATTCCCCTACAGGTATCCGGCCATCTTGAAACCTATTCATTTTAAACTTAACTCTTAGATTGTTCATGTTTTCAGAGTGACTAGGCTTAGAATCATAGTCTAGTATTGATTTCAGGAGATATAATTTTCATATCGTGTGTTCTAACCTTTTTCTTACTACAGGTCTCCTTCCCAGCTGTTCCCTTCCTAATCCCCTCTTCCCCTCTTGAACTCTCTCAGTCTCTGTGATTTATCTATCAGAGTCTTGGAGCTGCTCAGTGGTGGACGTGTTGGGAACGTTCACAGACCCCGAGGATCTGGTGACTCTGACACACTTGTTGATTTCAGTGGGGGGGGGACAAATGCCACATGTGTACCATCAATGGCACCAATGATGTTGGGTATATGTCTCAGGGCATAAAAGTCAGCCTTCACTGAGGGCAAATCCTCCACCTGGGGGAAGACGATGTAGCTGCACATGTGTTTCAGCAGGGCTGACAACACTCTGGTCAACACGTTAGAAAACATTGTCTGAGACATCCCTGATGCCATGACCACTGTAGTTTGAAAGGAGCCACATGCCAGGAAATGGAGCACTGACAGGACCTGCACTAGAGGGGGGATTCCTGTGGGATGGCAGATAGCTGACATCAGTTCTGGCTCCAATTGTGCACACAGTTCTTGGATTGTTGAACGATCAAGCCTGTAGGTGATAATGATGTGTCTGTCTTCCATCATTGACAGGTCCCCCAGGGGTCTGTACACTGGAGGATGACACCATCTCATCATCTGCCCCAGCGGGTGTGCCCTATGGAGGAGAATGGTGAGCAGAGGGTCATGTACCACATAGGTTGCACAAGTGTGTTTTCAGTAATGTGAGTAAATCCGTGTGTGGCGTTGTTTGCCATATATCTGTTGAATAGTGCTGTGACACAGTTAGGTGCCATGGCATGTGCCCCCCTGAAACGGCAACTGCCTGACCTGTAAATAGGGACAAGGGGAAATGAGGTAACTGCGCTGGCGTTGTGCAGCGTCGCTGTAGGCGGTCGAAGACGGCCGCCGCGCAATTTAGCATTGTTTATCATTGGGCCCTATGAGTTCCAGGAGCCAATGACGATGTACGCCGGCGGTGACGGTATGCACCACCGCAGACATGAGCGCCATTTTCTATCTCTTCACTCACTTGATACCTGACCTTCAACAGAAGAGGACCTACACTGCAAGTGCTGCTGCGACCTCAGTCTGGAAGCAACAATGGCTCATCTGTCTGTGGAAAGGGCCCCTGCCTTAACCGCAGAGGAGTTGGACAAACTGGTGGATGGGGCCCTCCCCCAGTACACCCTACTCTACGTTCCTCCAGATGAACAGGTGAGTACACTGTGAGCATGATGCGTGGACAATGCCTGTTTGGAGTGGTGTGGATGGAAGATACATGTGGAGGGGGGCTGAGGCCTGCATGTGAGGATGATGAGTATATGTTCATCAGGGCATGGGTGGGAACTGGTGGGCAATGAGTATGACAGGCCGGACGGGAGAGTAATTTCCTTTCATCCTGTACCTTTCCTCTAGGTCAGCGCCCACCAGAAGAAGGGTATTTGGCGTGCCATCACCAAGGAAGTGCGGACCCTGGGGGTCTATCATAGACAGAGCAACCACTGCTGCAAGAGATGGGAGGACCTGTGCCGCTGGAGCAAGAAGACAGCGGAGGCCCAGCTGGGGCTGGCCTCCCAACGTGGAAGGGGTGCCCGTCGCACCATGACCCCCCTGATGTTCCGGATCCTAGCGGTGGCATATCCGGTGTTGGATGGGCGCTTGAGGGCATCACAGCAGCCACAAGGGGGTGAGTACAGTGTCATTCAGCTGACTCTGCACACTTTACGAAATGTCTAGGTGGGGGATGTGGGCTGTGGGTTCCCTGAGGCCAAGGCGAAGTTGGTAGGGTAGGTCCCTTGTTAGGCAGGCTCTGAGGCACTCCAACCCCAATAGTGTTAGTGGGCATCTACAACTAGGCAGGCTCCTGTGGGTTCCAGGTGTGCAGCAAATGATGTTAGGCATAGTACCCCATGGGCAGGTGATTTTCCTACTAACTGCTAGTGCATGGCCTAGTGCATAGGGCTGCTCCCTGTGTGTTGTGTCCGCCAACAGTAGTGGTGTTGCTGGCATTGACCATGTGTCTCCTCTGTCTTTTCCCCCCTTTTTGTTTTGTCACCCTTTCCTTGTGTGCATTAGCATCATCTGGCGGAGGAGCAGAGGCACCGGCGACGGAGGGTGCTGCATCCCACATGGCCCTGGAGGGTGAACCTATGGAGTCTGAAGGCACCAGTGGGGGGGATGGCGAGGGGAGCTCCACAACGGGGACAGGAGGGAACACCAGCGACAGCGACTCCTCCTCTGATGGGACCTCCCTTGAGGTGGCGGGCACCTCTGTGCCTACCGCAATAACAGGTACAGCCGCCACATCCCCTACCAGCATCACCCTCCCAGCAGCTCCTCAGTGTGTTTCCCGTGCCCGCTCACCCAGGAGGGTGGGCATCTCCTTCTCCCCAGGCACCTCAGGCCCTGCTCCTGTCAGCCCTGCTGCCCTCAGTGAGGAGGCTATTGACCTCCTGAGATCCCTCACTGTTGAGCAGTCAACCATTCTGAATGCCATCCAGGGTATTGAGAGGCATTTGCAGCAAACAAATGCATACCTGGAGGGTATTCATTCTGGCGTGGCGGCCCAACAGAGAGCATTTCAGGTTCTGGACTCAGCACTGATGGCAGCCATTGTCCCTGTGTCCAGCCTCCCCCCTTCAACTTCCACTTCCCAGACCCAATCCCCTCTACCTCAACCTATCCCAAGCACACCATCAGATCAGCATGCACACACATCAACACACAAAAGTGGCTCAGGCAAACATAAGCACCACACATCCCACAAGCACCATACCCATGAAGACACACCAACATCCACTGCCTCCACTGTGTCCCCATCCTCCATGTCCTCCACCTCCCTCCCAGTCTCGTCTCCACTCACACCTGCATGCACTACATCCTCAGCCACTACCTCCATCACCAGCACGCCCATCACTACACACCGCTCACGTGCAATCACCACCCCCACTACTACACGTCCCCTGTGTCCTCACCCAGTGTGTCTGTAAGCCCTCTTCCCAAAGTACACAAATGCAGGCACACACCCACTCAACAGCCATCCACCTCTCAACAGCTTCCAACCCATGCACCTTCACCCAAACTCAGCAGACGTACTCCTCCTACAACCAATACCTCTTCCGCCACTTCCAAACTCCCTCCATCTTCCCATCCCAGTGCGTCATAAAAACTTTTCCTAGGTAACTTTGACCTCTTCCCTAAACCTCCCCCGTCCTTCCCCTAGGGCCAGGATGGCTAGATCCCAGCCCAGCACCTCAGCCAACACATCTGCATCCGCTGTGGTCCGTGCTACTCCCGTAAGGTCTAAGGGGGCACCCGTCAGAGCTGCCAGTGTGCCACCGAAGGAAAAGAAGGACCATCCTATTCCACCACCTGCAAAAGTCAAAAAGGGGCTGGCTTCCAGCAGGGGACAGTCACACTACCCACCCAGCAAGGCCTCACCCAAACACCGAGTGGACAGTGCCAAGGTCCCTGCAGCGACTGTCAAGATGGGGAAGGGCCACAAGCCAAAGGGGACATCACCTCTGGGCACGATGTCACCTGGTGAGGGGCTGGTGACCACCAAATCTTCAGTGATGGCAGCCACATGCACCACAGTCACCACTGCCGCTCCGACCGCCACCTGCACTGCCACCTGCACTGCCGCTGCAACGACGTCAGTCGGCAGCATCCTCCCCATGGATCAGCCATCCGAGGCTGCCGGAGACGGTATGGTGTCTCCATCCACCGCAACAGTCACTTGCACCACGGCCAGAACTGGCAGCATCTCTGCCACAGCCACCACACCCTGCACCACCATCAGCACTGCCACGTGCACAGTGATTCCACTTTGTGGGATGTCAGCCCCATCTCCAGTGTGCAGCCGTCAGAGTCTGCAGGTGACGTCCTGGACCCTGGACATGCCACTTGAGACACCACCTCCAGCAGTGACACGAACCAGCAATTAGCAGCCTAGGTCACCGCAGGATGGAGTGTGGGTCTGCCTCCATGGAGTATCATGCTACCTGTTCCAGGTACATCGCGTGGCAAAGACACCCAGGTGAGATGAAGTCTACTGCCACACCCCAGGTGCAGCATCAATGGCACAAAGCCCCCTCCAGAACCAGTGGAGAAAAGCATCCACTAACCCAGTCCTCGGCAGGATGAAGCACTCTGGGCACAAAGCCCCCTCCAGAACCAGTGGAGAAAAGCATCCACTAACACAGTCCTTGGCAGGATGAAGCACTCTGGGCACAAAGCCCCCTCTAGAACCAGTGAAGAAAAGCATCCACTAACCCAGTCCTTGGGACCACTGATCCACTGACATTTGATGGGACAGTGTAAGGACTTGTGTAATTGCTGTAAATATTTGTATATACTGATTTTTTAAATATCTCTTGATATATCTGAATGTTCGAATATTACACTAGTTCAACTCATTTCGTTTTGTCCTTGCGTTCTTCCAGGGGTTGACGGGTGTATCTGTGATGTTTTTGGATATGTGTGTGTGTATGTTGTTGTGGATGGTGGTTGGAGGTGTCGCGTTTTGCGTGTGTGTGTCACTCTCTTTTCCCTCCTCCCCTCCCCTGTGTGTTAGGTGCAGTACTCACCGTCGTCGCCGCTCCTTCTTTCCACTTCGTTGTGTATTAATAGATACAGCAACATGGGCAGGACCTGTAACTCGGGCTCCATGGCGTCCTGGTTCTTCGTTGATTGTCGAGGGGTGAGTGGTTTCCCTTCTGTGTACAGTTTCCGCCGTGCTTTTGATGGTGTTGGTACAGCCCCGGAAAGGCTGGCAGATTGGTGCCTTGTAATAGTGTGGACGGTACATTGTCTTCCGTCTGTCTGTTGGCAGTAACCGCTGCGGTGTTTGTTGCTACCGCCGTGGCGTTCGGAGTGGTGGCTATCTGTGTTGGCGGTTTTCACCATGGTCGTGATTCCATTTTTTTAGCCGCTGGCCTGTTTGTGGTATTACCGCCACTTTAACACCGACTGCTAGGGTTGTAATGCGGGCCAATGTCCCATGTTGGGTTTGGTTGTTTGTAGTCAGCTATACTTAAGGATATTATTTCCAGAAGCTCTTTCTTTTTTGCTGAGTTATGTTGAACATGAACATAGAATAAGAGTATTGGTGATCTGCTATCTTTGGCCATTTAGTAAACTTAATTATTTTGAGACCTGTATCTGTGAACGGTAGTTCTTTGTTGGAGATGTCTAAACTGAGAGATATGCATGCTGTGGGTCCCCCTTTAGGCCTACCCTAGTGTTGCGATTTGGTAGCCAGAATTCGGTAGTGTCTGCAACCTACTACTGGGAGGGCTACCATTGTCCATGCTTCTTGCAGGGAAATGTTGAAGTCTTTCCAGTTGTCTGGTGGGGAGCCATCTTGTACTACGTTTTTGGCCCCAGCAATATTCCATGACATTAGGCACAGGGCCATGTGCCCTGAACTAGATTCTCCCTGGCTCCCCGATTCATGGGCTCTTTGTAGCTCTTAGGACTGTGTGAATCCAGTCCCACTGCACTGTAGTTATGGGTCTCGGCAGCCCCTCTGTTCTCTGTCCCTCTGTTCTGTGGATGAGTTGCTTCTTGTGCCCCGCAAGACTGAGTGAGCAGGGATGATTCCTATGGTGGTCTGGATTTTCTTTCTCTGTGACAATGGGAATGGTTACCTGGGGGAGCTATGTCTCTTTACTGCTATTCCCCATTCTCCAAGGTGTTGGAAAAGAATAACATTGATGTTGCTATTTCCCCTGTACTCTATGTTGTTAGTGTGAGTTCTGATTGTTGGGAACTATTGTTTGGCAAACATTTCACTGATTGTAAATCTGGGGAAATGATGGCCCTCATTAAGACCATGGTGGTAAAAGCCGCTTACCGCCGTTGCGACGGCCGCCAAGAGACGTTCGCCGCAGCTACCAGCCATCCGCCATATTATGACCACAGCAGGATTTCAGCCACAAGAAGAGCAGAAATCTGGCTGTGGCCATACTGGCAGATGGGGGTAAGGTGGCGCTGCTACCTCCAGCAGTGCCACGCCTGTAAACCACCACCAGTCGTATATAAAAAATAATACGGCCTGGCGGTGTTCTGCTGGTGGGCGCTGCTGGTAGTAGCAGCGCCGCCCCCCGTCCCCTGCCCGAAGACCCTCTGGATCCAGGTAAGTCGGGTGTGTGGGTGTGTGTGCATGGATGTGTGAGTGAGTGCGTGAATAGGGGTTTGTGTTTAGTGTTGTGTGAGTGCTTAAATGAAACTCTGTGAGTGCATGTATGTATGACATGTGAATGTGTGTCTGCTTCGATGTGTGTGCGGATGTGCGTGTGGATGTCTGTATGTGTGTGTGTATGTATGTGTGGATGAGTGTGTGTATGTGTGTGTGTGTGTGTGTGTGTAGGGGTGATGTGGATCTAGGGGGAGTGGTGGGTGTCTGCGGAGTGTTGGGGGGGTGGGGACCTCCTATCAGTGACAAGGAAGGAATCCCTGTCAGTGATAGGGCCTACCGCCATGGTTTTCGAGGTGTTATGAATGCCAAGGAAGCCATGGCTGTAGGCAGGGTCGCAATACCGCCAGAGGCACAATAGCGGCTGCAGGGCTGGAGATGGTTATTTCCAGACCGGCGGCTGCTACCTCCATGGTGGTTGGAGTGGTACATTGGCAGGTTAGCTTCAGCCAACCTGCCAATTTCATAATGTGGCGGTAGGTACTGCCAGCCTGTTGGCAGGTCTGGAATCTCTGCTAGTAATCTCAGAATATTTCCGCTGTTCAAGATATCGTGTGGACCTTGTGAGGTATATTTAAGTTCTATTTTGAGTTGGTTACTGCAGGTCCCCTGATGTAAGCTGGCATTTGTATTGTTAAGAGATTTAGAGGAGATTGCTTTGTGGTGTTCTGTTTCTGAGTGTAACAGCATTGCCTGAGGTTTCAGAGAGAATTATGAGCACTCTGCATGCAACTGTTTGGTCTTTATGGTTGATATTCTCTTTAGCTGCTTTGTATCCTGTAGCATGATTCTCCAATCTTGGCCGATATTGTTTATAATCATTTGTGGTGCCTTGTGATCTGCCTGTATGGGGTTTGTGTACACTCTTGTTTGGGATGGTACTTGCCTGGCATCATCCTGAGAGGAGAGGGTCTTGTTTCAAGTTGTTCCCTGCTCATGTGTAATGGCGTGATTTAAGCTCTGTGTACTTTTATGACTACTAGCTGTAAAGCCGCTGGGCTGCTAATGGTGAGCTCTTCTTTTGTCCATGTTTTACAGCTATGATTGATAATTTCTGATGGTTTGTGCCATTGCCTTTGACCTTCAAGACTATTTATTGGTTATTCCAGTGATGGTGATGTGACTGCTGTTGCTGAATCCATGGTTGACATTAGATCTATAAAAGAGTCTAGAGCATTACATGTGGGGCGCCTTTCACTATAGTTTTGTTATGTCCCAGATATTGGATAGATCCCCTTTGGTTGGGCCTCCTTGTGTTTCTGTACCTTGTTCCTTGCTTTCCTAGCAATTTTTCATTGTCTTTTGGTGGGTTTAGGGGAGTTAGTCCTTTCCTCTCTCGGTGGGAATGGTATTGCCATTAGGGAGGTTTGAGGTTTCCCTTCTTCATGCTCCTTTTTGTTGATGGTATATATGCTGTCTTAACTGTGCGGTTTTTTGAGGTTGCTTTTCCGGTCTTGCTACAGTTCTTGCCCATTTAGTACACTTGAGGGGGTGCCTGTGGGTTACTTACTTGCATGAGCTTGTTGCTTTGTTTCCAGAAGACTCAGTAGGACTTCCAGAATAGTGGCAATTTGTCTATTATCGGTCCACCGGAACACTTTTGCCGAGATAGAGAGTATACTGCCTGAACCCTGGGAATTAGGTCAGTCAGTGTTTCCTGTTTTGTGCTTACTCCAGAGATGTGTGAGGTCATTAGATTCATGAGATCTATCTGAACATCAAGTTTGTCTGACAGGACATCTATTGAAGACTGTAACATTGTTAAGAGTTGATCCCACCAATCAGGAATGTTGTCTGATTGTGTGCCCCAATTTTTATACCTCCTGTTGCCTGTGGATTGTTTGGCCTTCAGTTGAAAAGCATTTTACCATTGCCATCTGGTACCTCTAGCCATTCCTGGGTGATATAGCCCTCTAATTTGTGATTTGATGCATTTCCTCTGGTGGTCCTTAGCTAGTGTTTTTTCCTACTGTGTTTATATTTGTGTTAGTTTTGTTTATTGCTTCTGGTGCTTCTTCTGGGCTGACACAACTGTCTTTTTTCCTACCCATTCTTACAATATGTTATTCCTTGCTGATGTTATAGTTGTAGGGTCCTGGAGATTGTCTGAGATTATTGCCCTGACCGCCAGTGCCTGGACTAAGCCCATAATGTTTGAGATGGGAATTAAACATGACCAGGAGCTGTTCTTTGCTTCTTTGCCTGCCTCATCATCCACTGTGGTTTTATGGTTGCTGGTCCATGATTTAAGTTGGTCTAGATTTTTATTATCGGCTGTACGTAAGGTGGAATGCTGTTGGCCTGGTGCATGGACCTCAGCTTCAACCAATATTGCACTGGGGGCAGATTCAGCCACATGCATAGGAGGCTTCCTGATAATACACAGAGGGGGTCATTCCAACCCCGGTGGGCAGCGGGCACCGCCTGCCTGGCGGGAACCGCCACTTGGCCGCTCTGAGGCCATTCAGACGTTCCCGCTGGGCCGGCGGGCGCCCGCCAAGGGAGTGCCCGCCGGCCCAGCGGGAAAGGCCCTGCAGCACAGAAGCCGGCTCCGAATGGAGCCGGCGGTGTTGCAGAGGTGCGACGGGTGCAGTTGCACCCGTCGCGGTTTTCACTGTCTGCTATGCAGACAGTGAAAATCATGCTGGGGCCCTGTTAGGGGGCCCCTGCACTGCCCATGCCGGTGGCATGGGCAGTGCAGGGGCCCCCAGGGGCCCCACGACACCCGTTCCCGCCATCCTGTTCCTGGCTGTAAAAACCGCCAGAAACAGGCTGGCGGGAAGGGGGTCGGAATCCCCATGGCGGCACTGCTTGCAGCGCCGCCATGGAGGATTCTCCCAGCCGGGGGTAATCCGGAATGCCAAATGAAGCACCGCCAGCCTGTTGGCAGTGCTTCCGACGACATCCACCCTGGTGGTCATAGACCGCCAGGGTTGGAATGAGGGCCAGAGACTTTTGGCTTTATTTTTGTATTGGTCTTAGATGGGAAATCACTGTTTGTCCTGCTTCCCATGGTGTGCTGTGTCCTCAAATCTTTTACCTGTTTTTTCTGGGGTTTAGGGGTGTGGCAGTCCTGGTGCTTCCTGAGGTGTTTCGTATATTGCTGAAATGGGGCCTTTCAGAAACTCCAATTTGTGGTTTGAGTTGTCTTTCCTAAAGAAAGTAATCATTGGAGATGTTAGGAAAATGTCCTCTTAGGAGATTCCTACCTTTTTAGATTTGGTTGTTTCATCCTTTTAAATTTTCTTACCCTGCATTGGATCCATCTGATTTAAATGTTCCCTAGTTTTATGAGGCAGGGGTTGCCAGATATTTCCTGACCTCATTCTCCTTCTTTGGACCTCTTTTTCCTGAACTGCATTGGGATTTGAAGTTAAAGGTTTGCCATGATGCTATGCTACTTGACGTAGCTTGGTGTAGCTTGATGTGGCTTCTATCACTACCTTCTTTCAGCCTATGGTTGTACACTCAGATGTACACCAGGCGACGCTGGATGGCCTAGGTGGGGATAGACCTGGTCAGCATTGAGAGGGCATAAGCACAGCTGCCTATCACTGCTTTCCTGGCTTTCCTCACTTTCCTGGCTTCCTTGATCTTTCCTTGCCCTGAGATCTTTGTCATCATTGGCTTTTGACCTCTGAGAGGGAAGTGGGAGGTGTCCTCATTGGCTTTTGCCCTCTGTGAGGGATAGCAGCGGGTGGTGGATATTACAGGTGCTGGGCTTGATGCAACCTTAACACCCCTTGGGCACTTGTGAAAAGAATGGCCAGACTGGGGGGCAATTGGGGCGCAAACTGCACCAACGATTAGGCCGGCCACTTCAACACCACCAATGTCCTACCAGGTGGCAGCTACGTATGGCGGCTGTCTCACTCCTTTTATCCGAACTGTCTGATTGCCTGATTGCTACCAAACTACCTTCTCACCTGCGAGTTGGCTTGCCCCACTCTTCCGCCTCTCTTCTTGTCTTTTCTTATCAAATCTGTCCTTTGTGCAGGCCCACATTCTTCTTGCAGGTTGTGGACTAGCTGGTCAGTTGTTGCAGATGTGAGCTGTCTTTAGCTGTCAGTGGGTGAGGGGAAGCGGCCCGCCATGCTATCAGAATACTGGTAGCTGTTGGCTGGCAGTCTGCCAATCTGACGCCATCACTTAGTGCACTGATGGGACTAGGATCCGGTCACCCCCGACACTTGCCTGTTTTACTCTTCACTGCTGTGTTTGTGCAGGGGTGCTTGTGGTATGCAGCGTACATGACTGCTCAGCGGATGATGGGCTTTCCTCACAGCTCCACCTGTACCATTGGCCCCTGCCTGCCACTGTGTGGCACTTTTCGCAGCTTCACTTAACCGCCCAGCAGGTAGGAGGGGAGGGAGCCACTCAGGAGTATGCTGGGGGAGCTGAAAATGGAGTGGAGAACAGTGAGCAAGAAATGCCACTCAACTCACACGGAGTGGGCCCTGCGCACCTGTTGACTTCACTAAACCTGCTTCAGCTTCTACCCCTGCCTCAAGAGACCCCTCTCAAATTCGGGAAAGGTAGGTGGCAGACAGCAGCTTGCTAGTGGGTGAGTGGGTGGGCAGGCAGATTTGGAAAGTGGGGCAGCTTCTGCTGAAGGCCGCATCACAGCACAGGATGACTGCGTCACTAACTTGTCACTCACTGCTAACTAACTTCACCCGTAGTCTTAGTGTTATCCTATCCTTCCTACCCCTTAAGCCCTCAAAAGTAAATATACCAGCTACATTATTGGAAGTAGTCTGGTGTGCCTATAAGGATTTCCTGAGCATGTCTAGTAATGTACATTGTTCTGTAGTACTCTTTGTACACATCACTTACCATTTTGTTCTGCCAAATCATTGGTGATAAAGTGTTCTAATTAAATGCTTGATACCTGACACATCTAGGAAAATTTGTGACACAAATTGTGCAGCATTATCAGCCACTAAGGACTTTGGAATACCTTTCCCTGGAACATTCCTTTAAAAACAAACTCAACTAGTGTCTCTGATGTTACTGTATTGAAACAAGTAGTTGTTCCCCATTTGGAGGCATAATCAACCAATGTTATCACAAACCTCTCAGAAGGATGTAATAACTCAAAACGTCAAACAATGTCCATCATCAAATTCTTCTAAGGCTTACTAGGAATAGGTACCGGCTCAAGTGGTCCCTGCCTCATACTCACTCTTGTCAGCTTGTACACACATGAAATAATCTACAGCCACGTCCTCCACCATCCTGTCCATGCCCAGCCATCAGTAGAGATGCCTCAATCTGGATTTTGTCAAATTCCTCCCCAAATGATCTTTGTGTGCTTAGAAAATCAACTTTTCTCTTAAGCCTTGTAGTAGAATCTTCGTATCACCTCTGATAGCGCTTACTCTCCAAATACAGTGCATCCTTTATAGCATAAAATTGATTTCCCATCAGATTGAAGTTCTTTACATGAGGACAACTTTTGACTACATAGTTCAGGTGTCTCATTAATGGAATCCATAAAGTCCAACTTGTCGCTGATACCTTCACCAAATTCTATATGCCCAAGATATGTCACAGTCTCAACCCTGAGCTGGTACTTCTCACGCTTCATTGGCAAGCCACTCTTCTTCAGTTTCTTCAAAACATCTATGAAATCCTTGCCAATATCAAATGTATCCTTTCTCTAAATGAGCCTTCCCTCTTTAAAAGACATAACTTTCTCCACACCATCCAATGCCATCCTCATATCTCAGTGAAAACAAAGTGTCACTGATGCTAAACCAAACAGCATAAGGATGAAACAGAACACATCAAGTGGAGTAACAAAAGAGGTAAAATGTATAGAGTCCTGGCTTTATAGAAACAGACAATAAATCTAACACAGTGAACACTTGCATGCGTTTGAACAAGGGTAGTCCTTTTGTAATATTGAGAAAGGGTTGTCTTTGCACCCAAATGTTCTTATTAAGATCACAGAGGTCCAGACACATTTGGATATTCTTCCCACTATACTTGGGTGCCAATACCAGTGGCGCTAGCCACTCAGAAGATTAAATTTCTTCTATCACCCTAGATCGTTCAACCTTCCCAGTCCTGTCTGAGTGGTTCCATCATTAAATGCAGGACTTTGAGAACTGTTAGAGCTGGCATCCTTGGTGTGTTGTCCCCTTACTTTTTGCCTCTACTTCCAAGGATTTTGCTGTGTGCTGGACTCTGTTTTTGCTGTTTTGTTACGCAGGGCACTTTACCACTTCCAAGCGCTCCCTTTGTGAAATTGTGTGCAATTTTTCTTTTCCATAAATGGCATGTTTGATGTAATAGTAAGTCCCTAGTAAAGTGCACAAGAGGTACTTAAAGCCAGTAAATTAAATGCTACTAGTGGGCCTGCAGCACTGATTGTGCCACACACATGAGTAGCCCTGTAAACATGACTCAGACCAGCCACTGCAGCGTCTGTGTGTGCAGTTTTAACCTGCCAATTTTACTTGGCAATTGTACCCACTTGCCAGGCCCAAACCTTCCCTTTTCATACATGTAAGTCACCCCTATGGGCAGGATGCAGTGAATGTTAAAGGACATGTACTGATGTGTTTTTACATGTCCTAGCAGTGAAACACTGCCAAATTCATTTTTTTCATTGTTGCAAGGCCTATCTCTCTCATAGGCTAACATAAATTTAATTTAATTTTAATTTAAATATCCTTAAGGTGTAGTTTCCTTTTGAGAGCAGATAGAAATTTGGAGTTTGGGGTCTATTAACTCACAATTCCAAAATACATCTTTTAGTGAAGGTGGTTTTTAGATTGTTAGTTTGAAAATGCCATTTTGAGAAACTGAGCATTTTTTTGCTTAAACCATTCTGTGACTCTGCCTTTTTGTGGATGCCTTGTCTGGGTCAGACTGACAGTTTGGCTGTTTGTACATCTCCACTAGACAGTGACACAAAGCGTGCTGGGGTGTAACCTGCATATCCTGATGGGCCATCTTGGCTAGGCTGGAGGGAGGAGTGGTCACTTACACCTGGAAGGGCTATGCCTGCCCTCACCCAAAGCAGTCTCCAACCTCTTGGTGTGCATCTGAAGCCAGTCCTGGGCAGAGCAGGATCCTGTAAACAACAGAGACTTTTCTTTGAAGTTGGGCAACTTCAAAGGCAGAAAGGGGTTTAAGTATTGGACCCCAACCCACAGACTTCAGATCACTTCCAGGATTTAAGAGGAACCTCTGCCAGGAGAAGAGCTGAATTGCTGAAGGAGAAGTGCTGCCCCTGCCTGTGACTGTGCTTTGTTGGGCTATCCTACAGTTGCTGGTTCTGCCTGGGAATGGGGAAAACGACTGGACTTTGTGATATGTTCCTGCTTGAAAGTTATCTCTAGGAGCTTGGACTGAGCTTGCCCCCTGTTCCTAACTCTCAAGGCCATCAAAAACTTCCTTTGCCAGCACCTGGACTCTCTGCTGAGACTCCTGCCCTACCAAGTGGTGCTGAATCCAGTCCCTGGGACCTTGAAAGGAGAAGCTTGTAGAAAACCAAGAAGAACCAAGGGCACTGACTTCGGACAACCCCAGACTGATGCTGCTGGTGTATTCCGTGACGCCACCTGCAAACTAAAGCCATGGTCCTTGCTGGAGTGCGATGACCCCGCAGGCCCAATGCTGCAGCAGCCCCGCCGAAGTCTGCAACTCCATGAGTCCCGATGTGCTGTGTCACTGATGTCTGTGATTCCCAACCTCACCGCACCATGCCGGGACCACCAGATATCGACTATGCCGGAAGTGCGCCAATCTAACGCTTCGCACAGGTGCTGCCTCACCTCCACCGCTCTGCAGCATGGACCTGACACTTCTTTCTGACGCCTCCGCTCCTTTGCTTGACAGCACCAGGATACCTGACTCCGTGCACCGGCTTGTTTCCTCATTTTGACAAGGTACTGTACCCGAGGGTCCGTGTGACTCTGTGACAGGCGCCAATAGCGTAAGATTGTTGGGGTCAACTCTGTCACAATGCCGTGATATCATCAATTCAAAGCGTTTCTGTTTCTAAACACTATATTGAAGTTTTATCTTTTAAAAATTCATAACTGCTTTTTTTAGATTTTGTTTATTTTGGTCTTGTTTTGCTCAGCTAAATATTGGCTATTTTCTAACATGGTGAGTCACTCTGTATTACTGGGTGTTTTGTTACAAATATTTAACACATTGCCTCTGGATTAAGCCTTTCTGCTTGTGCTAAGCTACTCGGGGTGAGCAGGGGTTAACCAGGTGTGTTTCTCCTTTGCCCTGACTAAAGTGAGGGTCCTTGCTTGGACAGGGGGCAACCTGACTGCCAACCAAAGACCCCATTTCTAACATTGGTGATCAGCGTTGAGTATTGAACTTGTATTTGTACTTGACATACAGTGATTAAGTGTACACTACTATTTGCAGTGCAGATCATTACATAAATACATACTACTTGTTTTTGTGATTTTGCTTTTTTCTCTTCGTGGACTTCTGCTTCCATTTTGTTTTACTTGTGAACTTCTCATTCGGAACTCTTTGTTCTCCCTTGGAACTTTGCATTTTTTACTTGCCATAATGTCTCAATCTGGAGATGTACCAGCTGGAACTGTTTTTGAGTTGGAGAAGCTGGAGAGTTATACAGTTGCTCAATTGAAACAGTTCAGTAAGGCTCTTGCCTGTCCCATTAAGATCTCTGCCAGGAAGGAGGAGCTGCAAAAGGCACTGAGGGCCTGGGGACAGCCAATGAGGTTGGGTGACACACAGAGGAGGAGATTGAGGGTAAGGAGGTGCAAGACAGCCATGAGGGCATACTAGAGGTACCTGTACTGCCTAGAGGGAGGGTTTCTAGGGTGGGTAGTAGTGTGCCCTCTAAGGGTCTGCCCTTTGAAGAGTTGCAGGACAGACAGGCAGAGAGGGTGCACCATTTTGAGTAGGAGAAGATCAAAATGTAGATGGAGGAGAGCAGGCTGACTATTGAGGAGAAGAAGATACTGCTGGCTCATGAGCTTAGTGTAAGGGAACTAGATCAGAGGAGCCAGTGTAGTAGAGATGGTGGCAGGAGTACCTAATGCAGCCTGAGAGGAGGTGGTCACATTCCCAAAGACCTAGTTAAGGATTACAAGAAGGAGGATGACATAAACTTGTGGTTCAAAGGGTATGAGTCTGCTCTCCACATGTACTTGGTCCCTGAAGCACATTGTGGAGCGGGTCTGTAAAAGCACTTTGAGGTAGAAGGGAGGAACACCTTGACATCCATAGGGGATCCACAGGGACTCACCATTACTATCATGAAGGACGCCCTACTCACAAGATATGGTCTCACCCCTGAGCAGTACAAGAACAAGATTAGGTCCTATAAAAAGAAGGAATCCCAAACATGGTTAGAAAGTGTTGACTCTTTCTGCAGGTCACTGGATGTTGGGTGAAGGGCAGTAAGGTAAAACTAAAGATGGGCCTTACAACTTAATTGCTTGGGAGCACTTGTACAGTCTGTGCTTTCCAGAGCTGTGCCAGCACCTGATTGACAGCAAGCTCACTGACCCCAGAAAGCATGCTCAGGAAGCGGACCACTGGGAGAGTACCAGGGTCCAAAAGAGGTATGGGGGAGACCACGCAAAGGGTGGGCAGAGTCCCCATCAGATGAAGTGGGAGGGGATAAGGGTAAACAGGTAGGAGTTCTCCAAAGGGCCCCAACCTAGTTCCCAGGTAAGGATTCCCAGACCCCACCTTAAAAGGAAGCCATTGGTCTCTACAGGGAAACCTGCACAGACGGGACCCCATAAGTGTTATGCATGTGACCAGAAGGTCAAGTGAGATGGGTTCCCAAATGTCCCAAGTGGACACCGGCACCCACTGGTGCTCAGTCACACGGTTTGGCTAGTGTAGCGCTTTGGGAAGAGTTGTTTACAGGTGGGTGGGAGCCAGCTGAGATGACCCTTTTCTCACTAGGGGACCATGAGATTGTCCAGAAAAACCTTGTGCCTTAAAAACTAAAAAGTACAGGCATGGATGACCATCAATGGACAGAGGGTGAAGGCTCTGAGAGTCACAGGATTACTGTGAGAAGTCACCTGGTGTCTGAGGAGCAGATAGTTCCCGTGCACTTCACCAAGTAGTTGCAGTAGACAACTCAGAGTGCCTGTGTAGAGTGGCGCAGGTTCCCTTTGAAAGAGGGGGTCTCAGGTGCCTTGAGAGTAGCTGTAAGTCCAACCAGGCCTGTCGATTGTCTGCTCGGCAATGGCCTAGAGCAGTCCCCTTGGAAGGAGGTGGAATACCGGTCTCACTTGGAGATGTTGGGTCTGCCTGGTGGGTGGGTGCCCACCCAGTCAATGGTAGCCCGTCAGGGTGATCAGGAAGTCCTGGAGCTGAAAGAGTGGACCAGGTGCCTGCCAGAAGGAGGAAGAGCAAGGGGCACAGGAAACCTGTCCCAGAAGTTCCCATGGTCCAGGAGGAGGCTAAATCTGAGGGGGATGCTCCAGAGTCTACAGGGGAACAGATGGCTGAACTGGGGGAAGTTCCCGAGCTGACTCAGTGGCAGCAGGAAAGGGGACCCACCAGGGAAGCATTTTGTGAAGTACAGAAAGTATGCCCTTCTCAAGAGGGTTTGCGGCAGCAAGCTTCAGACCAGGTGTCTGGCAAAGAGTCTGGATCACACTTGATCTACTGGGAGGACAGCCTCCTATATAGTAAACCTAAGGTTGCTGAGCCTGGGTCAGCCCATGTGCTGGTGGTACCCCAGCGCTTCGTAGCCTTCGTACTGGGTTTGGCTCATGATGCCTATGGAGCAGGACAAGACCTTTGAGAGGCTTGTCACCCACTTTTACTGGTCCCAAATGTGCAGGCACTCTGATGATCACTGTAGGTCTTGCCAAACTTGTCAGACAAGTGGGAAAAGTGGGGAGAAATGTAAAGCTCCCCTCCAAACTTTTCCTGTAGTCCACACCCCCTTTGAAATGGTTGGTATTGACACTGTGGGGCCTCTGTTTTCCAAGACAGCCATGGGCAACAGGTTCATCCTGGTCTTGGTGGACCATGCCACCGATACCCAAAAGCTATCCTTCTGAGGTCAATCACAGCCCCGGTGGTGGGACGTGCATTGATGGGGGTTTTTACCCGCATGGGGTTCCCCCAGGAGGTGGTATCTGATAGGGGTACCAACTTCATATCTACATATATGAAGTCTATATGGAAGGAGTGTGGGATAACCTACAACTTTCCCACTCCTTACCATCCTCAAGGAAAAAGGTCTGGTTGAGAGATTCAACTGCACCTTTAAGGGCATGATTATGGGCCCGTCAGAGCCCTAGAGGTGTAAGTGGGACATCCTCTTGACATGCCTTCTGTTCAGCGACAGAGAGGTGCCACTAAAGGGTCTTGGATTTAGCTCTTTTGAGTTGCTGTGTGGACACCCTATCAGGGGACCTTTGTGTCTGGTTAGGGAAGGCTTGGAGAAGGCCACCAGTAAACCCCCCCCCAGGATGTATTCAGTTACATGCTAGTTTTTAGCAACCAGACTTCCTGATTCAGGAAGCTCACTTAAGAGAGCCTGGAAGCAAGCCAGTAAGATTTGAAACGGTGGTATGACAAAAATGCCACTCTGGTTGAGTTTCATCATGGACAAATAGTGTGGGTGATGGCACTAGAGGAGCCTTGTGCTCTCTAAGATAAGTGGAGTGGGCCTTTTGAGGTGGTGGAGCGCAAGAGTGATATCACCTATCTGGTGAACTTGCGTTCTCCTAGGAACCCTTTGTGGGGCCTGCATGTAAACCACCTCAAGCCTCAATTTGAGAGGTCTGAAGTGACAATGCTCCTAACAACAGAAGATGGGGTGGAGGAAGAGACTGAGCCTGTCCTTGAACTCCTGTCTGCTAAGGAGAAAGATAGGTCTGTGAAGGGTGTGGAACTCTCCCCCTCACGGACCCCTGAGCAACAGAGAGACTGTCACCAGGTGTTGGGACAGTTTGCCTCAATGTTTTCCAGGATGACTGACAAGGTTAGGGCCGACATTAAGGATGAGGTATCCAAAATGTTAGCTCTTGTTGTTATTGAGTTTTCTAGTAGCCTTTGGACCAGTCCTGTGGTCTTGGTCCCAAAAGCTGCTGCTCCTGGTGCCACTCCAGATCGTTTGTTCTATGTGGACAACCAGGGACTCAATGCGGTCACAAAGACTGACCCGCACCCCATCTCCCGAGCTGATGAGCTCATTGATCGGTTAGGGGCTGCCAAATATCTCAGCACATTTGATTTAACTTCTGGATATTGTCAGATTGTTCTGACTTAGTGAACCAAGGAGAGGTCTACATTTTCTACCCCAAATGGGCACTACCAGTTGAGGGTGATGCCCTTTGGGATGCCCTTTGGGATGAAAAATGCCCCAGCCACCTTTCATTGACTGGTTATCCAGATGCTGGGTGGATTGGATGATATCAGTGCAGCCTACCTGGATGACATTGCTGTGTTCAGCGCCACTTGGGAGAAACAGTTGCATCACCTATGTAAAGTGTAGGAGGCCCTGCAAAAGGCAGCCCTCACTATTAAGGCAAAAAGTGCCAAACAGGGCAGGGCTTTGCAATGTACTTGGGGCACCAGGTAGGGAGTGGCCAGGTAGCACCCCTACAACCTAAGTTGACACTATTCTGGCTTGGGAACCCCCCAAGACCCAGACTGAGGTGAGAACCTTTTAGGTCTCACAGGTTACTATAGGCGGTTTGTCAAGGGGTGCAACACCATTGTTGTTCCCTTAACAGAGTTAACTTTCAAAAAGAAACCAAAAAAAGTGATCTAGACTGAGCTTTTGATGCCCTGAAGGCAGCCATGTGCACTACACCCGTGCTGAAGGCACCTGACTTCTCTTAATAATGTGTTGTGCAGTCTGATGCTTCAGGGCATGGTGTAGGAGGAATGTTGTCACAGCTAAATAAAGAGGGCCTAGATCAACCTGTAGCCTTCATCAGTAGTGTAGGAAAGTATCCTCTTTCTTGGCATGGTTACCCTCATTTTCTGCCTGATGTCAGTGTACTTGACTGTGTCTACTGGGATCCTGCTAATCAGGAACCTAGTAGTTATGCTCTCTCCTTCTGAAATTGGTTCTAGGATACTGTTAACACAGTATTTCTCCCACAATTGGCATACTGGTGCCCCCTTATAAGTCCCTATTAAATGGTACGTAGGTACCCAGGACATTTGGGCTCCAGGGGATCCCTATGGGCTGTAGCATATATTTCGCCACCCATAGGGAGCCCATCCGAAGGCTTCTGCAAGACTGCCATGCACCCCCTCACTGCTATTTACAGCGCACCAGGTCACTTATAAGTCACCTCTATAGCAGGCCCTCCAGCCCTCAGTGCAGGGTCTAAAGTAACTGTGCGTGAGGGCACCCCTGCACTAGAAGAGGTGCCCCCACGACCTCCAGGACCATTTTCCCAGACTTCGTGAGTGCGGGGATGCCATTTTACTTGTGTACTGGACATAGGTCACTAGCTAGGTGCTACCTGGTTAGATGACCAATCCCTCTTTCAGGGCTATTTAGGGTCTCTCATTTGGGTGGTTCTTCAGATTCGGATTGCAAGACTCCAGCAGGAATCCTCTGCATCCTCCACTTCAACTTCTAACTGAAGAAACTGCATCTGGACCCTCCAGGAACTCTACAAACTGCAACAAAGAAGCAAGACGCCATCTGCAACATTGTGTCTTCAGCTCCAGCCAGCAACTGCAACTGTTTCCCGGTTGTGCATCCTCGGAGGACAGCTCATCTTCAGCCTGCACCAGAAAAGCAAAGGAATCTCCCTTGCGTTGAAGGAGTCACTCCCCTGCTTCAGCAGGCACCAACTGCAATGACGATCGGCTGTGTGGACCCCCTCTCCTGCTGAGCTACATGGATCCTTCATCATGGGTAGTGGACTGAAGTGGTCCTGATGGTCCTGACGTCCTACTGTCTAACTTGGTGAAGGTAAGAGCTTATCCCCCCATGGAAGACAGTACCCCCAGGCACCACATATTTTTCAGTTGCCAAGGCTCGTTGGCATCCTTCCACAAAGTTCTTCATGCATCTTACAGCTCCAGTCCCCAGCACTCTATTCCTCAGCGCACAGCTTCCTGAGTGGTTTTCCGGCGGCGTGGGAGCCTTTGTTGTAGTGCTGCCTGGGCCTCTTTTTCACCTTCCTTGTCCCCATGCTGTGGGACTCCTGTGCATGCTGCCTGATCTTCTGTGGGTTCTCTGAGTTGCTGAGAGCCCCCTATGACTAACCCTTCTGGATAGAGTTCACCTGGTCCTTCCTGGTCCCGGGCAGCGCCATTTTCTGCTCACTGCCAACTTTGTTTGTGCCAAGGTTTGTTGGCAGACTCCAGCGACGCAAACCAGACTGGAATCCTCTATCCAGAGTGGGACATTATTTGCACCAACCAGGAACCCAATTCCGTCTTCTTGGGTGCAGTACTGATTGTTCTTCTTTACCTGTGGTTCTTGTTTTGCACGTTCATCCGGGTTTGCAGCGGCTCCTGTACTTCCAGGACTCTTCTGTGCTTCTGGGACTTGGTCCTTTTGGGGTTATCTAGTACTCCCAGTCTCCCCTCTACACACTATACTTACCTAGGTGGGCAACGGACATTCACATTCCACTTTCTTAGTATATGGTTTGTGTTCCACTAGGTCCATTTCTAACTATTGTGATTTTATCTAACTGGTTTTATGCCCATTTCTGCATACTAGTGTATATCATTTGTGTATTACTTATCTCCTAAGGGAATATAGAGGGTCATTACAACCCTGGTGGACGGCGGAGAAGCAGCGGTAAGACCGCCAACAGACTGGCGGTCTTTTTTTTTCAATTATGACCATGGCGGTTACCGCCATGGTCATCCGCCGCTTCTCCGTTCCGCCCGCTAGGTCGGAGACGACCACTGGGCTGGAGACAAGGGTCTCCAGCCCGGCGGTCGTCACTATACCGTCAGCGGTATTTGGCCTCGGCTTACCGCCATGGATTTCCTGCGGTTGGAACCGCCATGAAATCCATGGCGGTAACCACTATCAGTGCCAGGGAATTTCTTCCCTGGCACTGATAGGGGTCTCCCCCACCCCAACTCCCTCCCCTACACCCCCCATCACCCCTGCCACCCCCCAAAGGTGGCAGGACCCCCCTCCCCACCCCGACCCCAACATCACATCACTCATGCACACACGACACACACGCATGCATCACCAACACACATACATGCACACACACCGACATACATGCAAACATCCACACACACAGTCAGACACCCACACCCACATTCAAACATACACACACACAACCATGCAGACATATCTACAGACATACACGCACTCATTCCCATACTCACAACACCCCCGCAAGCATACAAGCACTCAGACATCCCCACTACATACACACACACACACACCCATGCACGCACACAACACACAACCCCCCCCACCACTCTCCCCTCACGGACAATCGACTTACCTGGTCCGACGATCCTCCGGGAGGGGATGGGAGCCATGGGGGCTGCTCCGCCAACACCATACCATCAACAGAACACCGCCACCCCGAATCACAGGACGTGATTCGGTGGGCGGTGTTCTGTTGACGTGGCGGTGGAGGTGGAGCAACCTCCACTTCCCCGCTGCCCGCCAGTATGGCTGTTGGCGGCTCTCCATCCAAAAAAGGACAGAGAGCTGCCAACAGTCATAATACGCTGAGCGGAAAACCGCCACCACTGGCGGTCTTCAGCACGGCGGTCCCTCGGCGGTCTTGAAAAAAGACCGCTGAGGTCAAAATGACCCCCATAGTCTCTATGGTATTTTTGGCATTTGTGTCACCAAAATAAAGTACTTTTATTTTTGTAACACTGAGTATTTTATTTCATGTGTGTGAGTACTGTGTGACTACAGTGGTATTGCATGAGCTTTGCATGTCTGCTAGATACGCCTTGGCTGCTCATCCACAGCTACCTCTAGAGAGACTGACTTCTAGACACTGCCTACACTACACTAATAAGGGATAACTGGACCTATTATATTGTGTAAGTACCATGGGTACCCACTACAAATCAGGCCAGCCTCCTACAAGTAGGAGGTTATTTCCCTGAGAACATAGGTGGAGTGCAAATTGAGCGTGAAGATTTTGCTGTGGTCTGGGTGCTGAGGAACCTACGACCTTACTTGTTTGGGACTCACTTCCAGGTTCAGACCAACCACAGGCCCCTGCAGATGAACGGTGAGAACCCAAAACTGTTGAGGTGGTCCATCTTCCTACAGGGAATGGAGTTTACAGTGGAACACTGCCCCGGAACAGAACACACCATTGCTGATAGTCTTTCCAGATTCTTCCACCTTAGTGATGAACTCCCATGAGGTTGGGTAGTTTTCCCCACTTTCAGCTACATTTTTGCCTCTACTTCCCAAGGTTGTTGCTGTGTGCTGGACTCTGTTTTTTCTTCTTTTGTTACTCTGCATACTTTATCACTGCTGACCAGTGCTAAAGTGCAAATGCTCCCTATGTGAAATTGTGTGTGTAATTGGCTTTTCCATAATTGGCATATTTTATTTATTAGTAAGTCCCTAGTATTGTGCACTAGAGTTGCCTACGGCCTGTAAATCAAATGCTACTAGTGGGCCTACAGCACTGATTATGCCACCCATTTGAGCAGCCCTGTAAACATAGCTCAGACCTGCCACGGCACTGCCTTTGTGTATAGTTTAAACTGTCAATTCGACTTGTCAAATGTAACCACTTGCCAGGCCTAAACATTTCCTTTTTATACATGTAAGAAACACATAAGGTTGGCTCTTGGTAGCCACATGGGCAGGGTCCAGTGTATGTTAAAGGAAGTACGTTTTTAGATGTCCTAACAGGGAAAAACTGCCACATTTGTTTTTCACTGTTGCAAGGCCTAGCTCTCTCATAGGTTAACATGGGGGCTGCCTTAAAATATCCTAAAAGTGTAGTTTCCCTTTAAGAGCAGGTAGAAAAATTGAGTTTGGGGGTCTCTGAACTCACAATGTAAAAATATACCTTTTTAGTGAAGTTGTTTTTTAGATTGTTAGTTTGAAAATGCCACTTTTAGAAAGTGGGCATTTTCTCACTTAACCTATTCTTATTCTGTGACTCTGTCTGTTTGTGGATTCCTTGTCTGGGTCAGACTGACAGCTGGGCTGCTTGTGCATCTTCACTAGACAGTGACACAAAAGGTGCTGGGGTGTAACATCCATATCCTGATGGGCCATCTTGGTATGCTGGAGGGATGAATGGTCACTTACAGCCGGAAGGGCTGGTCCCGCCCTTACACAAAGCAGTCTCTAATCCTTTGCTGCTCATCTGGAGCCGGGCCTGGGCAAGGCAGCATCCTGCAAACAACAGAGACTTTTCTTTGAAGTTAGGCAACTTCAAAGGCAGAAAGGGGTATTGGACCCAAAACCAAAGGCTTCAGATCACTTCCAGGATTCAAGAGGTACCTCTGCCAGGAGAAGAGCTGAAGGAAAAGTGCTGTCCTTGCCTGTGACTGTGCTTTGTTGGCCTATCCTGCAGTTGCTTCTTCTGCCTGAGAAAGGGGACAAAGACTGGACTCTGTGGTATATTCCTGCTTGAGAGGTCTCTCCCAGGGCTTGGACTAAGTTAGCCTCTTGTTCTGAAGTCTCTTGGCCATCAAAGACTTCCTCTGCCAGCCCCGTAACTCTCTGCTGATACTCCTGCCCTGCCAAGTGGTGCCTAATCTTGTCCCTGAGCCCTTGAAAGAAGAAGCTGGTGGAAAACCAAGAAGAACCAAGTGCACTGACTTTGGACAACCCCGGACTGACGCCGCTGCCGGATTCTGCAACACCGCCTGCAACTGAAGGTCCTCGCTGGAGTGTGACGACCCTGCAGGCCTGACGCTTCAGCAGCCCCGAAGAAGACCTTGAATCCGAGAGTCCCGAAGTGCCATGTCATGGACATCTGTCACACCCGACTTTGCCGCACCAGGCCATGACCACTGAATATCGACTCTGCCGAAAGTGCACAGATCCAGCATTTCGCGCTGACATCGCCTCACCTCCACCGCTCCACAGTAAGGTCCAGACGCCTCTTTGGGATGCCTCCACTTCTTCACTCTGCAGCAGCGGAACCGATGCTGCACTGAATTCAGTGATGCCGCAATCTCTGACTCCGTGCACCGGCTTGTTTTCTCATTTTCACATGGTGCTGTACCTGGGGTCCATGTGACTCTGTGACAAGTACCATTAGCATCGGATTGTTGAGAAAAACTCTGTCACGATCCCGTGATATCACCAATTTGAAACATTTGTGCTTCTAAGCTCTAAATTAAAGTTTGATCTTTTTAAAATTCCTAACTTTGCCTGTGTATGTTGGATTTTTGTCATTTTGATCTTGTTTTGCTCAAATGAATATTGGCTATTTTTCCCGGTGTTGAGTCATTTTGTAGTGTTTTCACTGTGTTACTCTATGTTGGTACGAATATTTTGCTCTGATTAGAGTGAGGGTCCTTGCTTGGACAGGGGGCAATCTGACTGCCAACCAAAGACCCCATTTCTAATAAGAAACTTATCAAAAAGATTGCCTTCGCGCCTTTCTTAATATGATTTATGCTTATAATCATAACTTGGTCAGGAGAGCTTGGATTTCATGTGATTCCCAAATCACATTGATATCGCCAGCCAATTAGATGGTTTATCACCTCTTCCTGGGACATAAACATTGCAAATGTCTTCTCTATCATTGAACTTTATCCTCATTGGCACATACTCCAAACAAGATCCAGATTCATCCAAAACATTCAGGCATTCTTATCACACCAACATCACATTCAGTTGTGGAACTAGGCATAGCTGTTAGTCTGAAAACCACTCTGCTTCATCCCTCTTATAAATCCTGGCAAAGCAATGGTCTACTACTGGATTCATAAGTAGCATTACCATAGCAACAGAATTTAAATTCAGCAGTTTTGTCCTTCAAGAATGGTTTATTTTCCTTGTTAGGCTCTGTATGAGATTATCACTTCTTCTAGCTACTTTAGAACTTCCCTTCTTGTCACTTCTCATTTCTTGAACCCTACTCGAAGCATGTTCCATGCCCTTTAGTACAGAGATCGCCTTCTTTCAATTAGGGTTATTAGCTAAAAGTTTATCTTGTACTTTAAGATTGTTGGTACACCTTACCAAGTGCCTCTAATAAGTGAATCAGTTAAATCACAAAACATTGCATGTTCTTGCTAAGTTTCCCAAGCTTGCCACAAAATTCTAAATGTTCTCTGTTTTACCTTCATGACGTGAGTAAAGTCTGTGTTGTTTCATTACATTTCTCTGAGCCCAAAAATGTATTTTTAACATATTCAAGGATACCTTATAAATATCAGCTGGTTCTCCCCCACCATGTTCCACGACATCTCATATAGGTTTCATTTATATTCTTCCCTTCAATCCCTAGGGTGTGAAGTAAAATTCCTTGTTTCCATGCAGATGAGCACTTCCCTCTCCCAAGTGAAACGAAATCAAAATAAAATAACTTCCTCCACATTTGCAATGGGCAGATGGGCTCTCCAATCTCAGAGAGTAATGCAGAGGGTTGTATTATGATGATTTCTGCCACAATACTTGGCAAATCAAATAACTAACAAAATAATATAAAATAACTAATATAAGAAACCAACACAATGGACTAATACAACAAACTAACAAAATAAATTAACTGTAATAGGTACAACAACATCATCAGCATCATCCATGCAGTTCCCAAGGAACAACCGTTGGTATTTTTTGAGTAGTCATTCTCAAGTTCTCAAACAACAGCAGAGCTGAGCTAACCTCGTAAATGCTAACCTCGTAAAGGCTAACCTCATAAACAAGTTAATTATGTAGCAGTGTTTCTCACATGTCCTTTCAGTTGGTTCTTGTTATTTACATTTTCAAAAAACAAAACTGCAGTCAAGTACCTTGATTGCAGTCACTTATTGATATGTACAGCTCATACTTACTTGTCAGCATGGTTCACTGCAAGAACAAGATAGTGGCATACTAGGTCAACTTGATGTGTAGGGTCATACGAGGCATCACCAGGCATTGCAATGTACACACGAGGGCCTCAAGATGCTTGCATTTTTTTTCAAATAAATGATGCAAATGAGATTTGTTGTGAAATTTATGTACTGAAATGCACAATTCTAAAGTACTGGAACAGACATCTGAAAATGTCCTTGGGGTGAAGGTGGGATGACCATGCCACTAGCGCAGGTCACTCATTGCGATGTAATAAATCTTGCACTGAAAGGTGAAGGGAATATGGTTCCTTGAGTATGAAGCTTCCATCACCAACCTGGACAGGATTTGTCTGTTCTTTTACAGTTTGCATCTGACACTCACATTCCATAACCTAGTAGAATGGAGCCTTCTTCATGGTGCGTTCTATATCACCATTAACAGAAGCTTACAACAACCCTGTTTTCAATGGATGTAACAGAATTCAATAGGGTTCGTGGCAATATTGGTTCCCTAGATGACTCAGCACTCTGAAGTATTCTAGAGCATCCTCCATTCAGGTATTATCCAGGCCAGGGCCATCATCAACCACTCCTTGGCAGCGTTCAAGACCTTTTACATCAGAAACATCTAAAAGAAACAGAAAGAATGAACCATTCAAGAGCAAGCCAACTGAAATGTCAACCTTGACCCAGATCACTATATTTCCCAAACGAAACATTTGTCTATCAGATCAGCAACAAGAAACCAGAACATTGCCCAGATGTGGGCTCCGCAGCCCTAGGTGAGTGCATCCAAGCAGTGGACCATTATATTCTATGTAGCTACCTCAAGCACACCTCATCAAACCAGAGATTTTTGCATTTTTATATAACTTTTTATTATTTTGTTTCTACAGTGTGTAGATAGTCCAGAGGGATCTCAACATGAGAAATCTTTATGCAAATTGCAAAGGGAGGGTAATCACATTAACCCTTTTGAGTGGAAGTTGCATTTAAATTATTGACTAAGGCAAGTTTTATATGAATGAATAAAGGGTATAATTCAGTTTTTTTAGGGTTGAGTTCCAGCTTGCCCTCAGTCATCCAGTCTTGTGTCTTAGAGAGGCCATCATTGACATGAGTGATATTCTGATTTAATCTTAAGGAAAACTGGGATTGCCTGTGTATTAGTTATAATAAGTATATTAAGAAGTCATCCCAGGGGCAGAAGGCACAAAAAAGGACATTACTGCAGGTTAACCAAGGGTGTGGTGTGGGAATGTGTAGAAGGGTAGGGGGATGGACTTGTTTATTTTAATCTACAGAACTGAGCATTGCAGTTTCAGTACTGTGTCCATTTCTGAAGCCTGGTAATACCTATTTTGTAGCACGTTAGTGTTAATCAATTGGTTAGGTTATGAAGCTACACATTTTTTTAGGATTTAGGTGTAAAATCCCTGAGATATTGCATTTGACATTGTTCTTTTATGACACTGCATTGAGGTTCTTCTTTTTAGTTTTGATTTTAGTAAACGTAATTTCATGGATGTGGAATGCTCATCCTGAGTCATGCTCTTCCAATGCCATAGAGGAAATTAGTGAAATTAGGAGGAATAAAATAAACAGATTTCTAAACATTTTTGTAGTGAAAAGTAATTCCTATGGAGCATCAAGATAATGTGGTGTGAAGGAAATCTAACTGTCAGTTGGCATTAGAGAGTGAAGTTGGCAGTTACTTGAAAGAGGTATGTACTTCACATTTACACATAACTCATCATAAACCTAGGTGCACACATGCAACCCACTGATCACAAGATATAGGGGGTGATTCTGACCCCGGCGGTCCTTGACCGCCGGGGCCAGGGTCAGCGGGAGCACCGCCAACAGGCTGGCGGTGCCCCACAGGGCATTCTGACCGCAGCGGTTTGGCCGCGGTCAGATGCGGAAAACCGGCGGTCTCCCGCCGGTTTTCCGCTGCCCTGGGAATCCCCCGTGGCGGCGCAGCTTGCTGCGCCGCCACGGGGGATTCTGACAGCCCATACCGCCATCCTGTTCCTGGCGGTTCTCCCGCCAGGAACAGGATGGCGGTATGGGTTGTCGTGGGGCCCCTGGGGGCCCCTGCAGTGCCCATGCCAATGGCATGGGCACTGCAGGGGCCCCCGTAAGAGGGCCCCACTTTGTATTTCAGTGTCTGCATTGCAGACACTGAAATACGCGATTGGTGCCACTGCACCCGTCGCACCTTCCCACTCCGCCGGCTCAATTCTGAGCCGGCGTCCTCGTGGGAAGGGGGTTTTACACTGGGCTGGCGGGCGGCCTTTTGGCTGTCGCCCACCAGCCCAGTGTAAAACTAAGAATAGCCGCAGCGGTCTTCCGACCGCTGTGCGGTATTCTGGAGGGAGGAAGTCTGGCGGGCGGCCTCCGCCGCCCACCAGACTTAGAATGAGGGCCATACAGTCTATATCATAACAAATAAGTCTGTCTTGCTATATTATTATATAAGTATTCTGTTATTTATAAAACATTACAAAAAATATATTTGCAAACATCACCCTCACCATTCAAAATTGTTAACAAATTACAACAATCTTTCCATGCTAATGAAATGCATTTTTACAAAATGCTTTCTGTGAATCACGTTATTTTACCGACCTACTTACAATAGTCAGAACAATTGCTATTAAAAAATGTCCCTTTGTAAAATAGATATAGAAAACAAAAAACTATTGACACGGCCTTTCAGTGGTTTTCAAGATTATTTACCCCACCTTCATTAGGACATATCAATGACAAATCACATATACATTCTGCAAGGTAGAAAAACATACATTAAACACATGTCCATATAAACTATACTTTACTTTATTGATATATATCAGTTAGCATAATTATTTTATATGTCTCCACATCCTGGGTTACAAAAGAGGGTTCATATTTATGACCTCTTTTCCCCATAGGATTTTCATAATACTGTGCACCACCTCTATCAAATCATATCACACATTACACTGGGATTGAACCTTAATTACCATCACTCCATGTACACTTGTGTTCTAAATTGTTAGTACATTAATCTAACATACCATGTGTTATATATCTATCACCATCCTGGGTTACAAAATAGGAGGGCCATGTAATACATCTCTCATCCAATTGAGGTTATTACTACTCAATATTTTGGTCATTACTAACATGGAATTCTGTTATAGGCTACATACCTACAGTCAGTTTCAGTTGTGGTACGAGAATCAATCACAGGTACCAACAAATGTCCTCCTTAGGTTTTTAGGAAGATCGCAAGGCCAAAGGCTCATGTCTAATTAGTGACAAAAAAATCCAACATTTTGGTCCATTTTTTTATTATAAGATATTTAAATTTAAGTTTTATGAGACACTGATTTTTAGATTGCACTTTTTCGTCTCCACATATGGAGCCAAGATTTCAATGTGCTATTGAATCAAAAACATAAATACATGTCACAAGGTCCTGTTCATATAAGGCTTTTCTTATATTTTATTTAAAAATGGCATATATTGATTTTGCTCACTTTGATTCTCTTGCACCCTGCCAAAGCACCCTCACTGAATATTTTTTAGGGCTCTTCTTTAGTTGATTGGTCTATGAGGAGTCCGCCAGTGATTACTGGCCACTTTATACTTCAAGCAGTCCTCTGTAATTTGAAAATTATTAATCCATGTTGGATCGATCAGTTTCTTTTTTTTTTTTTTTTTATATCTCCTACCTTTTCCCCATTTTGATTATATTATAATGACCAATACATTGTCCCGCTATCAATAACAAGCTTGTCTTTCATATACCTTTCAAGTTACTTTAATGTAATCGTCAATACTGCCACACTCGTGATCATTACACTATTGAAACCGTATTTAATGTATCTACTTTATTTGAGCCTATAGCACTGATAGATTCCAAAGGGGACACATGCCACAAGTCCATAATAAAAAAGAGTTCAACAGGAATCCTTTTAAGCCCGCCTCTCTTTGTTATCAGCCCAATGCGCTACAACGGCATGCGTCTGCCATTTATGCGGCCGCCATTATCAGGTCAAGTTGGTGACTGCCACAAACTCTATAACCCTTTATTAGTTGTTGGAAATGGCCCTTTTTGCAGGGTCATCCCCAGTCATTTTGCCTCCTGCCTCCTATTTTTTCTGACCTGTTGCTGTTGGATTTTGAACTCTGAGCACTTTACCACTGCTAACCAGTGCTAAAGTGCATATGCTCTCTGTGTAAAATTGTATGTGATAGGTTTATCCATGATTGGCATATTACTAGTAAGTCCCTAGTAAAGTGCACTAGAGGTGCCAGGGCCTGTAATTCAAATGCTAATAATGGGCCTGCAGCACTGGTTGTGCCACCCACATAAGTAGCTCTGTAATCATGTCTCAGACCTGCCACTGCAGTGTCTGTGTGTGCAATTTTAACTGTAAAGTGGACTTGGCAAGTGTACCCACTTGCCAGGCCTAAACCTTCCCTTTTCTTACATGTCAGACACCCCTAGGGTAGGCCCTAGGTAGCCCCAAGGGCAGGGTGCAGTGTATGGTTAATGTAGGACATTTAGGGGGTCATTACAACATTGGCGGACAGCTTCCGCCTCCCGCCAAGCTGTAACCGCCATGCGGCCGCCAATGCGGCCGCTCTCCTGCGGTGCCCATTACAACATCCCCGCTGGGCCGGCGGGCGCAAACCTAGTTTACGCCCGCCGGCCCAGCGGGGATGCAGCCGCTACATAGGAGCCGGCTCCTAATGGAGCCAGCGGTGTTGCGGCCGTGCGACGGGTGCAGTTGCACCCGTCGGGCTTTTCACTGTCTGCTATGCAGACAGTGAAAAGCTGCATGGGCCCTGTTAGGGGGCCCCTGCACTGCCCATGCCAGTGGCATGGGCAGTGCAGGGGCCCCCAGGGGCCCCAGGACTCCCCTTACTGCCAGCCTAATCCTGGCGGTGCAAACCGCCAGAAACAGGCTGGCGGTAGGGAAGTCATAATCCCCAGGGCAGCGCTGCTTGCAGTGCTGCCCTGGCGGATTATCACCACCGGGGCTAAAACGGCGGGAAACTGCCGGCCTAGCGCCGCGGTCGAAATATGGGTCTCCGTACCACCAGCCTGTTGGCGGTACGGACGCCACTTTAGCCGTGGCGGTCTCAGACCGCCAGGGTCGTAATGACCACCTTAGTAATGTGTTTTATATGTCCTGACAGTGAAATATTGCTAAAGTCGTTTTTCACTGTTGCAAGGCCTGTCCCTCTCATAGGTTAACATGGGGGCTACCTTTAAATCTAATTAAAGTGTAGATTCCCTTTGGGAGTGGATGGACATGTGGAGTTTGGGGTCTCTGAGCTGACAATTTAAAAATACATCTTTTAGTAAAGGTTAGGGGCGCCACATTTCAGCCACTGTATGAAGGAAAACAATCCCTCTTTTTTGCCTTGTCAAACAAAAAACACAATGTTGATGAATCTCGGTCAGTGTAAAATATTCTCATAAAAAGGGTATACATCATTACATATACTTCCAGTCAAATGCCCCTACAAATAAACAAGCTAGACTTGTGGCACAGGTCACTTAGTTGTGAACATTGGTAGACCACATCTGGTTACAATAGTCAGCTACTGAAGTACAGCAGTATAAGTGTTTAAGGAGAAGGAATAACTAATTCTAGTCTTCAGAACTGCTAGAGATGTATTCATAGAATTTCTGAACAATATATATTTTAACAGGATAGAACTTTGCCAGACGAGCATACTAGAATAGAGTTTTTGGTTAGAGTGCAGTTGTGGTCAGCAATTATGAGATCTGGAGTATCCCCTCTATGTGCATATATTTCTACGATAATTGGAGCCATTTTTTAATTTAGGCAGGAGGATGCACAGCACAGCTTTTTCTATTATGTCATTCCAATGGTAATTTAATTCTTGTAGCAATATGAGATCATTAGCTGTCAACAACTGATTGCTACCTATTCAATCAAATCTTCAGCAAATACTCAAATATCCTATAAAACTTACTCGGTATTGCAAGCATGATGTTGCTGAAGCCAATCTATCGCTCTCACACTAGAGGTTGACTCACTCCTTTGCATGACATTAAAGGTAGTAATGAAAATCAAGGGAAAACTATGAGGTATATACACAGAAGATATGTATGAGGCACAAATACCACAGACTAGGACTTTACCCATGCCATCAGATTATTACAGTGTACTACAATACCCTGGAACAAGCACTTGATTTACAACAAAACCAACACAGGAGCTAAGATGAAGACCAGTACAGCAACAAGAAGGAAAGAGACTGGATAGAAAATACAAACTCAACAAATGACTAAACAAGAGGATAATGGGGCTGTCTAGGTAGAATGGACAAAGGGGTGAGATATTTTGGCCATTCCATCTGCAATCATTAAGTGGCAAAATGCCATATCTAAATTGCAGGTATAAGGATTTCGCTTCAGGGGTTTCGATCTGATTCATGAACTTCTCACAATATAAATTGTATTTGAAATCCAAAAACCTACCTGTTAGATATCCTCACTATGCAATGGTTCAACCATAGGCCACGAATATGGAGCCAGTAACTCTTCTTAAGGGGCACCAATGTATTTTTCTGAATACTATAGGGATTAGTCCACAATTCACACCTGCCAAGGCTAATTAGCCATGTTTTACCATATTTTAAGCAAGGGATGCTCACTTTGCTGTTGGGTGTCATTACTTCAAGAAATTAAGGGCGCATTTCGAGGTAGACCCAAAATCGATCTCATAAAGATGTTCTTTGTGTTATCAATCACCTCTAAATTCTGAGATCCCGGGACCCCGCACCATATAGGGCAGCACCTACCCCTTTTACTCTGTAGATATCTATAACATACTTTAAACATTTTGAGCAAAGTGGAGCTAACATGCTGAAGGGTAAGCTGGCAATAAGTAATGTGTGGAGTCCAAGCTAATGTGTTAGTGGAACTTACCCAGAAATAAACAAATCCTTAACTTGTTCTAGGAAGGCATCACTTAGCTTCACCTTACCTCTGAATGAATTATGTGGATTAAACACCGTGAATTTTGTCTTATTGATGCTAACGTCTAAATCAAGTTCATCACATGCAGGTGAAAAAGTGCTTAATGCATTTTGGAGCACCATCGGTGTTCTAGGTACAAGTAGTGTATAATCTGTTAACATTAAAGAGGCAAATAGGCTAGCAGAAAACTTGGGAGGGTCCCCATTACAATCATGCAAGGTCTCTATTAGCCGATCAATGAATAGGTTGAACAGGGTTAGTGCCAAGACACACTCTTGCCTCACCCCTCTACACACCTTAATGCGATCAGTTAGCTCACCATTTCATCCTCATCGTATCTGGGCGTAGTTACCTTGGTGTAGCCTAAAACTTATTTCTAAGAGGTAGTTTGGAACACCTAGCTGCTCTAGAACTACTCACATTTTCCCCCTGGGGTTAAGACTGACGGTGGCTCATGAGCCTACAAATACAATGTATACATGATCGTTTATGATCACCACATACTTCCATAAAATTATTAGAAATCTGGGTAACTGATCAATTGCTCCTGTATTTTCTCTAAAACCAGCCTTGTGGGAAGAGAGGATCTCATTCTTCTTAATCCAGTCCTGTAATCTTACCAGCAAACGCCTGCAGAACTATTTTGTGTTATGTCTACAGGGCTAAGAGGCCTATAGGTTGCAGTTTCACTTTTGTTCCCCGTTTTATATTCTGGCACCACCTCCATCCCTAACCAGGAGTCAGAAACCTGTGCTCCTTTTAAGATGGAATTAAAACAAAGGTTGAGGATAACACTCCATACTTCAGATTCAGAGAGGTAAAGGTCACCCGGAATTTTGCCTAGTCCCGGTGCCTTTCCTCTCCATAGAGTGGAAAGGGCTAACTTGGTTTCCTTCAAACTAAAATCAATAGAGGTAGATACCCAGGATCCCAAATTTGTGCCTGCACATAGGAAATCACCTGCTACAATGCTGGGGTAATCTGTCTGGCGTAAAGCGTACTAAAGTGGTTTACCCAAGACTGAGGTTGAATAGGATAGTCTTCATCTATATTCTGTCTCCGGGCTCCCTTAGCCACAATGTGCCAGAACTGCTGACTATCCTTTGTTTTTGCAGCAATAGATAAGTCTGTCCATTGACATTCTTCCCAGTCTCTTTTAGCTTCTTTTGGTTCTTTTTCTTAGTATATTGGTTCATTTTAAGGATCACTGTCTTTTTTCACACCCTGATGTTATGGCTCACATCAAATCTTTCCTTGCTGCCTTACAAGACTCGTTACACCATTCAGCATTATTATTATATTTGGCACTGCACTTCACTTCTTTTTATAAAAGGAGTATTTCATCTTTTATATTAACTTAATATATATGTTTAAAATAAGGTGTGCCTCAGCTTCTTGTTTCCTCAGAGCTATCAGTGCTTGCACTTCTATAATGCATACCTGGTCAATAGGCGTCTTGGTTTCTCTCTATCTTAGTTCATTTGATTCTTCACTTATTATTGCTAGTAGCTATTGGGTAAGACAATTCTCTCACTCATTTATCTTAAGAGGCAATAAACATGTGGATCATATCTAATGCCAAAGCATTATGATCACTATCTTGCTTTTCAATTATCTTAATGGCACTCATGTATCACCAGGAAGGTAAGTCCAACAAAAAATAGTCACTTCTCGAATGACAATTGGCCTCCTTAAACCTGTGTTTTAGATTCTTATCTGAGTTTGAGCATCCATTGCAAGCTTGTAAACTGGGCTTACGTGTGAATGGGGCAATCTGAAGGGCAACTTTTGTATTTCTAGAACTAGCATGACATAAACCAGGAATTACCCACTATTACCCACTCCTCGTCCTCTTCCTCTATAACATTTGCCATTAGCTCTGAGGGTTCATATATTGTGTTTAAATGTCCTGCCGGCAGTAAGAAATATTGACTCTCTACCCTTTCCAGAAAGTCATTCAGTATTGTTACAGTTGAGAAATCCTGATACTGTGTGGGAAATCTATTGTAGATATTAACTAAAACGGTTGAGTGTGTCCCCTTAGTGCTTGCTAGTTTACCAACCAATATGTCTCTAGAATTAACAGCCATTTTTTAAGGGTGAAATTAAAGTTGATGTTGACCCAAATGAGAAGACCCCCACTGGTCGCCCCATTGATGAAGGAGATGCTGCGATAATGAAATTCGTGAAACCCACGCCATGGACCACATTTGTGGCCCAGGTCTCTTGAAAGAGGCATACATCGAAACCATCTATAAAGTTCCCCCACTCCTCAAAATTGAGCTTGGTCTTTATACCAGACAGATTACAGGACAGAAACTGTAGCTTCCCAGAGTCCAGAGATGGGGGATAATTTCTCTGAGTTGACTCCTTGTTTCATTCCATGGAGATTGCCTCCTCCCACCACACAAGCCTTGTTAATATGAGAAACTATTACTTTAGAGCAGGAGTCTTCAAACTGGGGGGTGGGCCCCTTTAGTGGAGCCTCAAATTACCCCAGGGGTGTGCCACCCTCTGGCCAATGGAAGCATTATGCAGATAACAGTACTTTGTTTTAAGCAGAAAAATATGTATCACATTTTTAAAAAGGTAACAGAACTTAACTGCAATCTTTAAACTAGTCTGCACATATTTAAGCATTGCCAACTTAATAAAATAATAGTGAAAAAATCTGAGGGGGGCCCGATTATTTTTTTTTCCCACTGGGAGGCTCTGCATTCAAAAGTTTGAAAACCACTGCTTTAGATGTACAGGGGCATTCATCTCCTCCCATCAAAGTTTCAAGGTGTTTTTCGCCCTGGTTCGCTGACTCTTAGACCCCATGCCCAATAACGAAAGGCAAGTTGCCATGGCGTCAGTCCAAGTCTTCCAGGGTAGCTAAATGTTCAAAGGAGTTGTATTGAATTATTCCAATTATGCTGGATTTTACTTGTCAAATTTGCACTTCATAAAATGAAGGGCCTCTAAAAATAACCAAGTGGCACCGCCTGAATGCAGCTCATAGGGTGACTGGAGCAGTGCGAATTAGGAGAATTAGGGAGGAATTTCTCTAGTGCAAGAGTTTTAAACTTATGATCACACAGTCACCAGTTTCCTCCTTTGGCCCCGGGCCAATCCAAGGGATTCTCCTGACCATTTTTATTCCTGACTGTATGCACAAGAGCCCCCCTCCCTTTGGATCTTAACTAATTTATTGTTTTGTTCTTTAGGCCACAAAAGTCCTCTTCTGTACTTGTTGCAAGTGGCAAGATGTTCTCACAAAACGTATGGAGTGCACGCAGGAGGGGGTTGTGCAAAAGTAAAACATTTTGCCACCTTTTTACTGGTTGTTTCTCCCAATGGTCTACCAAATCCTTTGCCATTAGACATATCGGCTTCCTTTACGGCTTGGTCTGACTCCACAATAATGGTAAGTGGCCCGGAAATGTTTGATTAATAACTTAATCATGGCATGAGGGAGAGACTCCCCTGTGACTGTAGTTCCTCTGTTTGAGCTATTATTTGAGGTATTAAGAGAGATTGTATTAGGTGGAGAACCTATGCAGGAAACAGCTTGTGCAGATATAGTTGGATAACGGACAGAATGAGGCGTACCCAAATGATATAACTTGGTTTTTATTGCCTCTAAGTGGGTAAAATAGAGTCGAGCTTGTTCTCCAAATAGATCTTGAAATCACTGCAGATGTTTTTTAGCTGGGTCAAATGGGGATCCCCAGCCGTTATGTTCTTACCAGGCTGTGGGGCGGACTGTATATCAAGATTGTAAATGTAGGGCTTTTTAGACTTAGACACAGGGACAGCCTTCTTCCTTTTTCCCACTTGGCCTCTAGTTTTGGGGCTATTATTTTGAGGTCTAATCAATTTCACTGATACTATGGTCTGTGGAACATTGGTGGTTGGTGGGTCTGAAGGTACAAAAGGACTCAGACCCGGCTTAGCAGCGGGAGGTATAGTCTGAGCATTGAGGCTTGGATGAGGCTTGAATTTACATCTGTCACTGAAAGTGAATCGGGACTTAAGACAGGTGGTGGGGAGGAAAGTGATAGACCTCTTGGTCCACAACATGTGAAGATAGTATCCTATGCTACAGGGTTGGGCGTAGCTCTATAAGCACTTCAATTGGAGTGGGAATGTCATGGCAAGCCCCTCCTCCTTGGCTAATGGACCACCTGGTCGACATGGTGGACCTCTTAGTCCACAACATGCAAAGATAGCATCCCCACGCATTAAGCTAGCATCTCCTTGTTGCACTATTTCAACCATGAGAGCTGGAAGATGTGTATTTGGATCTTTTACAAAAATATAATGTTGTTGGTATTTAATGATAATAATATGTGTTGTTTCAGAAAGTCAGCCCTTCATAAGAATGTTTGCGAAGCAGCCAGGTAGTTAATGGTTCTTTGGCAATAGCAAACAAGAAAGGCAACAAGGGGCAGCTCTGCCATGTACCTTTGGAAACTGATTAGAGACAAAACCATTGATGCGCATCCTGGCCCACGGGTTGGTGTATAGTAGTTTAATTAGGTTGAATGTTTTAAACTTAATACCAATTTTACATAGCACTGCAGACAGAAAAACCAATTTCTTGGATTGAAATGCCTTTTCAGCATTTAAGTAGACAGAGACTGTGCCTGACTTGTGGCATAACTGCAAATGTAGCTTTGCCTGGGATGAAGCCTATTTCTCTGGCCATGTCAATATCAAGCTGGAAATTATTGGAGCCAATTTGTTTGCTATGACACATCTTAAGATCTTATTATCTAAGATTAGTACAGATAATGGTCTAAATGATTGACTTTGTTGTCCGTCATTGCCTGGCTTTAATATTGCTGTGATGACGGCCTCTCTAGTGGTTCTCCCGTTTCTACAACCTCCTGATATAGGGTAGCCAGGCACAATGCTCATAACATTTAAAAGCTTCATAAAACTCAGCCATGAGGCCATTGACGCCTGGAGACTTCTCACATGCTAGACCACCATAGCCACAATTATGTCCTGTAAATCAATAGGCTCAAACAAGGGTTCTCCTGTCCAACCTTAGTCTAAGCAAGAGCAACATCATCTAAGTAGCAATTGTTAAAAGCTTGTATTTATCAAAGCAAAATGTATTGATTACTAAGGGGGTCATTCTGACTCCCGCCGGCCGCGGTAACCGCGGTGCCGGCGGGAGCCGCCAGAATACCGCTGCGCGGTCAGAAGACCGCCGCGGTTATTCTGTGTTTCCCGCTGGGCGGGCGGGCGACCGCCAGAAGGCCGCCCGCCCGCCCAGCGGGAAACCCCTTTCCACGAGGATGCCGGCTCCGAATGGAGCCGGCGGAGTGGAAAGGGTGCGACGGGTGCAGTTGCACCCGTCGCGAATTTTAGTGTCTGCTATGCAGACACTGAAATTCTCAGTGGGGCCCTGTTACGGGGGCCCCTGCAGTGCCCATGCCATTGGCATGGGCACTGCAGGGGCCCCCAGGGGCCCCACGACACCCCATACCATCATCCTGTAACAGGATGGCGGTATGGGGGTCGGAATCCCCATGGCGGCGCAGCTTGATTCCCCAGGGCAGCGGAAAACCGGCGGTACACCGCCGGTTTTCCGTTTCTGACCGCGGCTGTACCGCCGCGGTCAGAATGCCCTTGGAAACACCGCCAGCCTGTTGGCGGTGCTCCCGCGGTCCCCGGCCCTAGCGGTCAATGACCGCCAGGGTCGGAATGACCGCCTAAATGTACATGACACAAAACGTTTAAACATTGAAAAGATCCAGTGATATGTACTTACTTTCATGCAGTAAAGGAGGCCCTTGAAAGTCGACACTTTTGCCTGTTCCTTACAAAGCAATGTGAGTTTTCAGGTGGCATTTGGGAGGAATACCCTCCACTCTACATTAAATTACCTGTGTATACTGTCTCTCTCTAGATACGCCATATCCGACTATGAAGGCCTGGTGAAGGTATTGAGATCCCTATCCAACAGGTGCAGAACCTATAATTTAGTGGGTATCCCCATGCCAGGGCGCAGAGAACCAGGGCTTTCACTGACTTCGCAGGCTGAGAGCTAAATTACCTCCTTTGTTATTAAGTGGTTTAATCAAAGCTCTAATTGGACAAGAAGAAGAAAGATCATATGTCTGCTGCACTGCATTCTGATTGAACAAAGAATAGCATCAGTATACGCCTTTGAAACAATGGCATCAAACTACTTTTTTTGTTGGAACAGAATTTGTAGCTCCATCAATCCAAGATCGATCCGTCAAGCCATATCTGGGCATAAGAAGCATTAGAGTATAATATCTGAGTGCGTAGTTCCTTCATTGGAAGCAAACAGGATGCCACCCAAGACCCCACCTAGTATCCATTCCTTTAGCGGTCTTTAGAAACATTCTTTTCTTAAAGGACCCTGCCAATCAGTAAGCGACTAGACTTCCCCTTACTAAAATTATATATTTGGTAGCAACATTTTGCAAAAGTGGCCAAACTTTGCAAAGTTGACCACCGTCGGACGACTTGTGCAGTGGGCGATCTTTCTTGCAAAATATTTTTTTATGGGACATTGCTTTAATTACAAGATGATTCATTGACAGGTTTCCTCACGAATCCCACTTCACACCTACTTTGAGGACCTTTTTCACGCACTGTATTAAAAAAATCACACATCATGTGAGGATGGCACTTTTTTAATTCCAAGTTTCGCACATTTCTACGCATTGCGATCTAATCATTTACTAATGTTGCTTAACACATAATAAATCAATAAAATAACTGTAAAATAAGTTTTTAATGTGGAAATCATAGAACGGCCAGCGTTACAAGGAAGTTTGGAACATAATAAAAGTGTCATCTTAAAATGGCTTAGATTACTGCTAGGGAAAAAATGAAGCTTTTTATGAATACATTTATGACCGGGTAGAATATTCTGAATTTATTGGCATTATGTGGAGATCTTTAGCAATACAGTGTCATATCTTTTCCGTTCTTATTTGGGTAACATTTACATCTAATGAACCTAAAGCTGAACTAAAAGAGCACGCAAAATGATATTTTGCCTGAAAGTACTGATGCATGTAATTGCTTTTGCAAACATTTTTGGATATATTGAAATCTGAAAGTATGAATTTCAAGCGCAAAGCACGAAAGCCTTTCATTGCAAAAAAATGTTACAAAAATGAAATATGAATCGAACGTTGTTTTCTGTTCAGAGTAGCCTGTTTTTTAATGAATATTGCGATGAGGTATTTTCATAGAACAATCCCTTCCAGTTAAAGTTGAAGCTATCTCTACCTTTTCATATACAGAATGTGTCTTTTCAAATATATTTTAGCTCCTCCCTGGCTTGTGTTTCCTCTGCAAAAAATGTTGCTCTACATTTATTGTACTAAAGTTATTGGACTGAAGCTCAGAACAGATGCCAGTGCTTAGTTCCTTTAACAGTATTTATGTGTATGTTTATATATCATGTTTATTGCAATGTGTAATATTGAACATTCCTTTATTTATGGTTGTTCTTTAGATCTTTGATAGAAAGTGTCATTTATTATTGAACTAATTTGATGCTTTGTGTTCACGTATTAGGTTACAAGTATTAAAAACAATATGACTAGAATATATTTATAATCAAGTATAAAATAAACAAGCACAACTCAGGGCATGGAAGAGGGAAAGAAGCTGGTGGAGCCATACCAAGCAAGCTATTAAGGTTTTACTTTTCAACTTTAGAAAAGTCCATGACTAGAGGACACGCCAACCTCCTACACAACACTTCCTGTGCCCTCAAGATAGCTTTGGGCCCTAGTGCTTGCGAGTCGATGATGACGAGCAAGTACTTGCACATCTTAACTCTGGATGGTTTTGTACAGGAACATTTCACCTATCTAAGGCATGCGTGATACCTGAAGGTAAGGTCAGTGGTGGTATTGAACAGCTGTGTTCTGTAGTTAGAACCTGAGATTATTCTGGCCTTGTGTTCCTTGTGTTCCAAAGTATCAGAGTAAAGGTAAGTAACATGAACTTGATCTGGCACTACATTCCAGTGTGTCCCCTTCCTTCAGCTAGCTAGTTGTTTGATGCCCATCCTGCTATGTCCCCAGGAATGCTTGGTGAGTTGAACTTTTGCCATTGGAACGTGCACCATGTCAGAAGTAAGTCCACTCAGCCTTAGGTCCTTCCAAGACTGATAAATTGAGTACCATTAAATTAGGCAATAGTACCACCAATAGTACACCTGTTACCTACAACATTTGGAAAAGGCAGAAATGCGGCACTAAGCACCACATAACAAATGAGATAATATCTTAGATGCAGCAGTAGTAACTATTTATTTGTCACTTTGCATTACATCAATTCACCAACAAGACAATATGTACGAATGTACTTAGCCAAAACAAGACTGAAAATATAAAAGGTATATTAAAACAATAAAACATCACATAAAAACATTAAAAACATTTTCTTAGAAGTTTTTCTTCTCTAGAGTGCCTGGAAATAACAGACATCAAAATTCAAGATAATAGAGGCTGAGAATGGAGCTACACATCGGTGAAATAGACCGTGCAAATGTACAAATATTCAAATAATGTAGAATGTAAATTCACCACCTCACAACAATGAGTTCTGTTAACGGGCCACAGAATCCTATCTATTATCAATACTGAATAGTGGATATAGAGCTAGAGGACGATGGATCGAAGCGAGATAGGTTTGAGGGGATGTCACCAATGGCAGGTGAGAGGACCATCAATGACAACAATCAATATTATAAAATTTCTGTCAATAGCTACACCAGTTTAGTAATTAAAAGTCATGGATTTATTTCCTTATATTAACAATGCTAATATCATGAAAATAACTCTCAAACATAAATGGTAAGCATATAAGATCAATAGTGGCTGGTTAAAACAACGTATATATATCAATCTAATTAATACAATTAAACAAATTATCTCCAAAAGAATCACATTTATTAATAATACAAAAACTGGTAATAATGGCAAAGTATACATTAGTTCAGCATCAAATGATCTCAGGACAAGTCAAGAGCATATCAAGATTAATTCCCTAACTAACCACAAATTAGCATTACATGTTGGGCTTCATGTGAAAAGAATTTAGTAACATTAATTTAGAAAGCTCTTAACCTGTTTATGATAATGAAAAACTATTAATGTACAGCAATACAATCATTAGTTGCAGCTGCTACCTGGAAAGCAAGAGAGACACAATTCACATTTAAAAACATACATTACCACAATAGTAGTAACAGCAAATGATCAGCTTCAGCTTGAAGATACCATCAGCTATCAGATCAGAAGATTTGGGCCTAGCAAAAGCTAGTCTTGAACCTCTTCTACTCTGGAAGAATAGCTTTGGATGACGAATGACGAACCATGAACCCTCTAAACCTTATACACAGGTTGTTATACTAAAATCTAATCAACCTCTGATTGGTCAGTCTATGGGGTGGTTTCATTTTAGCCAATCGACAACTAAATTGATGACCTAAACTTAACAAATCTACGCTAACTATAACATTTTCTTTCAATGTATCTTTACTTTTTCCGTCTCATCTGTAACTCCATTGTCTCATTGCCTCTTGAATATCTTGTTCTCAGGAAGAAACTTTTACTGTATCCTTCTACTTCCATCCTCGAGGAAAGACCAGATATTAGTAACAAATCCAAACAATAGAACATTTTAACTTATGCAATGCTTAGTTAATACACAACCTTGTAGGAGATAACTCTGGAACCCAATAGGGGTAGCTGTGGATACGTCTACACAAGCTTTGAAAACACCTATTATGAAAGCTTTGAATCATGGCAAATAACCACAACGTTTGAATGTAATTTTGCTCAGCCAAGAACAGAAGAACAAATATTTCAGAAGTTAGTTCATTAAACATTTTAATATGAAGATCATTAATAAACATTTTAGAAAATTCACACACTCACAATCCCTCCTCTGATGACTATTCATGTCATCACATTACTCTTTAATACATTTATTTATTATCATCAAATTCAAAACGTTGTGTAATTTATTTCTGCATTATTTATTTTTCGCTTTTTATTTTCTTTATAAAATGTATTCCTTTCTAATTTCTATTCTTAACACGTTTTGTCACTTTACAGGTTCCCCAAATCCCAGTTAAACAAAACACAAATATTGACACCCATTTTGCTATTGTCAGAATAAAATTTCTTCCCACATTGCTCAACCAATTTCCTACAGCTTCAATTCCTTTTCCAGCCTTCTCCCAAATTGTAGTTTCTGTTAGTTCTTTCAACTCTTTATTATTAGTGTTCGTTACATGAGGAGGAGCCAAGATGGCGGCCGGGACGGGAGCTTAGATCCGGAGCTCCGCCTGTGCCTTCTAAAAAAGTATCCTGTGGGCACCCCCGGGCCGCTGAGAGGGGCGCAGGCGATGCGGGGACCGGCTCAGGCACCCGGCGACCCCCGGGACCTTTGACCGTCTGCCCTCGCTGCACCGCGGCCGAGTGGAAGAGCGGGCCACGGCAGACTGATGGCCGCGATCGCGCGGCGCGCCCGAGGCGGAGCGGCAGAGCCGGGTGGCCGCTCGCCGCGTGGCCGCAGGACCCCCCTCCCCTTCCTTTCCTGCATGTGGGGTTACTAGCAGCTGCGGACCTGCGTGTGGGCCGCCCTTCCCCCACAGAAGAAAAATCTGCAGCGGCGAGGGCGGCGATCGGCTGCCCGGGACCAGGCGAGTGCAGCGGCGAGGCTAACAGGAGTTGAGGGACCCGAAGGGAGGCTGTCGAGGGACACTCCCGATCGTAGACCCCCCTGCGGTTGGCGTTGGGCTGTTTTTTTTTTTCTGTCCCCCCCTCTGGCATTGATTGCTCTGGACAGCTGCGTCTCCCCTCCCTCCTCCTGTGCCTATTGGGGGTGGGGGAGCGGAGCGCAGCGACGCGTGGAGAGAGGGGCAGACCCGGGCCCCCCCGGGCGGACTGGAGGAGCCACCCTACGGACCGCCAGCAGCTGCCAGACCCAAAACCTAACAGAGCACGAAGTATTGATTCTTCTGAGAGCAGATAGTAGCGGCTGTCCGGCGGAGGGGCAGGGCACTTAGCACAAGGATCACGCAACATGTTAAGCTGTAACGCCCACTGGGGGGACCAAATTGGGTCCACGACCCAGGAGGACTGGACAGAACTCCCCCCTCTCAGGAGTGCTGCGAACGAGGGGTGATTGCGGGCTACCTGGAGCAGTGACCACCTCTTGCCCCCCCTGCTCGTCGTGTGCGGAGGACTGGGCTGGCTGCATCGCAAGGGGAAGGTCGACCGGCTGTCCTCAAAGGTCACACCTAAGTCCTGTACTAAACAGCAGCTGCACGAATACACGGCCCCGCTCACAGCAAGCTGGTCAACTGACGCACATCATGGCTGCAAGAAACAAATCCACGAAAAACCAGGACCGTCACACACAGGGGCAGTCAACAAGTGACCAGCAGTTAGCACCAACCCTACAAGCATTGGAAACCACTCTGCAAACCCACTCAACCAAGTACTACAAGCAATTATGGACACTAAAACTTCCCTGGAGAACAGGATCGACTCAGTATCACAAGATCTAAATTTGCTAAGAGTGGATCACCGTAACTTAGTGGAAAGGTAAAGTCAGCGGAGGCGGAGATAAAAGAAATGAACCCTTCGGTCTTGGCTAACCAAAAACAAATACAACGTCTGGACGCAGAGGTAAAAACACTCTGGCGCCGCACCGAAGAGGCCGAAGGCAAATCCCGGAGAAACAACGTGCGCTTTATAGGATTCCCTGAAAAATCAGCAGAACAGAGCACAGAAATATTCCTGGAGCAATGGCTGATCAAGGAAGTGCTAAACGGGTCCCCGACGAAATTCTTTTCGGTGGAAAGAGTACACAGGATACCGGGGAGGCCCCCCGCCCTGGGCCAGCCACCGAGACCTCTGATAGCGAGATTCTTAAACTATAGGGACCGCGATTTAATTTTGCAGCTATTCAGCAGCAAAGGCCCATTCAGACACGAAGATTCAGAAATCAACGCTTACCCAGACTTCACACAGGAAGTACAAAAACAGCGCAATTCATTTGTAAGGGTCAAACAACGGCTCTGTGAATACAACATCAAATATGCACTGCTATTCCCTGCAAAGCTAAGAGTCACATCGGATGAACGCGTCCATGTATTCACCTCCCCCGAGGATGCCTGGACGTGGTTGCATGCCAAGGGCCTGGCAAGATCCCAATCTGGAACGGAGGACAGAGAGAAATGGCTGACTGCCCTAATGCGGAAGCGTTCCAAGAGAAGGCCAAAAGGCCAGCCCACAGAGGAGCAGGCGGCAGAGGAAAGGGCAAAAGCCTTGAGGGCCACTCTGTTACACATGCAGAACACTTTTGCGGCTCTGAGGGAGATCCCAGCAGACAGCCCAGACTCTGATTCGATCAGCTCGGCATCCGGGCTCACGGACTCGCCTGCGGGGCTGAAACTCACTCCTCAAGCGGCGGACGAACTGTAAACGTGGACAGCCTCCCACTCTCCCTCCCCGTTTTTTTCTTCTTTCTTTGACCCCCTTCCCCCACTTTCTGTCCCCCCTCCCCATCCCTCCTCCCCAGCTGCGGGGGGCGACAACCTGGCTGAAGGGCCCGTGGCGAATACACGCCTCCCCACGTGCTGGTGAATGCTGCCGCGGGCTTCGAGCAACTTTGACTTTATTATGCACAGTATTGTTTGGTTCTGGCGGCCGGGTGGGTGGGGGGGGCCCGGGTGTGCCCAGCAGTATAGGCAGACAACGGCTGCGGAAAGGTGTGGGCCATATATACGGGCCACATCTGGTCGCTAATATGGCTGCCAAACAGGTATTCGAATGGACACCAAGTTTGCTGTTTGTTAGCGGGATTAGTAGTTTGTTATTAGTTAATAGTTTTACATTGAGTGTGAGTAGTGGGTGTCTAGGGGGATCAACAGTTAAGTTGAACTCAAAAGGTCACCACAAAATACAGGAAATACTGCTAGCGCTGACACATAGGAGGGCACAATTAATTGAGCAGGAGGGGACCCGCGCGGATACAGCTGATCTGAGGGGATGGGAGGTAACTATACATATAATGTGAAATGGCGCTAAGTGCAAACCTCTCTGCGCACCAATATGATATATTTACGGGGAACGTAAGAGGGTTGGGGGCTCCAAGCAAAAGAAATAGGGTACATGATCGCCTTAAACGACAGGGCACACATATAGCTATCCTGCAGGAGACACACTGTCTGGAAGCTGACCTATGTGAGTTGCGCGGAAGATGGGGTGGTCAGTTGGTGGGCACAATGTTTTTGGCATATGCCAGGGGAGTGCTGATTTGGATAGCTGGGGGGGTTCCCTTTGTTATAACTCACCACACGATCAATAAAGGTTGCAGATATGTGGCACTGGAGGGGGTTCTGGACGGAAGACAGTTGTCAATAGTTGGAGTTTACGCCCCTAACAGTGCTACACCCGAATTCCTGGGTACACTCACCCCAGCATTATTGGTGAACCCTGAATCCCCAGCTATATGGGGAGGCGATTTTAACAGCATCTCAAACGCAGAACTAGACAGGTCCATTAGTGCCCTAAAAGCAAACCCAAACAGAACAGCTCGAAGCCCCCTGCTCGGTTGGGTGGCTGATATGAGTATATTTGATTTATGGCGCACGAAATACCCCCAACGGAGAGAATACTCATTCTACTCAATACCTCATAAGGTACACACAAGAATAGATACTATGTGGGGGACCCGGGATATCTGCGCCCTGACAAACAAGGCAGAATACTTGGCTAAAACATTATCCGATCATTCTCCACTAAGAATAACGCTGAACTGGGGCAGGAGACGCTCGCAGATCCCCACCTGGCGGATGCAGGGGGAGGCCCTTCAGGACCAAGCGTTTAAAGAGGGATTAAATGCAGTGGTGAAGCAGTACTGGCAAATAAATAAGGAATCAACCAATTCCAGAGCATTAGAATGGGAGGTACACAAGGTCGTAGTAAGAGGGTATTGCATTTCAACCAGCTGGGGAGTCAGGCGCACGTTGCACACGGAAATAAATAAACTAGAGAAGGAACTGGGAGACTTGGAAAAAGCGGTGGCAAACAAAGCGGTTCCTTACTCAACATTGAAAGAGGCACGAACAAAATATAATGAAGCAGACGATCACCTCCGAAAACACGACCATAAATATCACTTAATGCGACTGCACACAGAGGGAGACAGGTCTGGTAGGATGCTGGCGTGGCTTCTCCGCGAGAACCGGCAATACTCCCCGATTGGGTCCATAAAAGGGCACACAGGTAAAATGTTCACCACGCAGGATGAAATCAATGGGGCTTTCAGAGAGTACTACACTAAGTTATACACCAAACGTACAACAGCACCCCCCAGCAACTGAGGTCCTTTCTGGAGGGCTCTCCAATGGTACAAATATCGCTAACAGATAGGCAGCAACTAGACGCCCTACTAACAATGGAAGAAATCGACAGAGCAGTGCTGCAGATGCCCAGGAATAAAGCCCCAGGCACGGACGGACTCCCAATAAAATACCACTCCACATGCTCGACACACCTGAAATCACACTTGATGAAAGTGTTTGAGGAGGCATGGGTCAATAAAACCCTACCTTCTACACTGAGAGAGGTGATGGTGGTGGTTCTCCCCAAGAAAGGGCGAGACCCCACCGATGTTAAATCCTACAGACCATTATCACTCCTGAACTTAGACTGTAAAATTTTAGGCAGGATCCTGGCTAACAGGCTTGCCCCTCTAATGCACACTGTGATACATGAAGACCAAAACGGCTTCATCACAAAACGCAACACCTTCTTAAATATCCGCAGGCTCCTAGGAGTACTGGGGGATACTCCCCCGGAGGCTCATGATGAGATGGTGTTATCGCTAGACATTGAGAAGGCATTTGACACCCTGGAGTGGGACTTCCTGTTTGCTACAATGCAGTGCATGTGAATAGGGCCTAATTTTATACAGTGGGTGCAGACACTGTACACCAAACCACATGCCACATGTCATGTATATTTCTGTTAACCAGATGGTCCCCGGTAAGACAAGAGAACGCCACGGCTGGCCGTCTGAAATGGTGCTTCGACACATTCAAATATTTGGGGGTACATATATACCACAAAAATGAAGACCTCAGAGACGGGAATCTAGGGAGAGCGTTAACCTCCATGAAGGGGTCACTAAGATTCTGGACCAAACTCCCACTGTCACCCCTGGGCAGGGTGGCGGTGGCAAACATGTTGCTGCTGCCTAGGTTATTATATTACTTCGCGGCGCTGCCTCTCTGGGTCCCCAGGAGTTTTTTCAAAGGTCTGAATACAGTATTACTGCAACTAATATGGGGAGGCGGCAGGACAAGGGTTGCACTCACCACCCTGCAGCGCCCGCTTGATGCGGGCGGACTGGGAGCCCCTAACTTCGAACTGTATTATGCAGCTGCACAACTACAGTGGATATTGAACTGGTTGCACAGGCCAACACAGGCGGAGTCCAAATGGCTTCTAGCACGGCTGAACGGGGCACAGCTGATTACATGGTTAATGAATAAGACACCAAAGGGGACCCCCGGTAACCCGCTTATGGAGGTAGCGCAACTGTGCTGGCAAAGATACATACAAAAGGGCCATAAAACACTCCCATACTCGCCACTCCTAGCATTAGAATTGATCCCAGGCTGTGCTAATGCGGTGGGCTCACACACACTCAAAACTTGGACCGAGACGGGATAACGACGGTCGGGGACTGCTTCGAAGACGGGAAACTGATGACATTTGAAGCCATCCAAGCCTTAACAGCAGTGAACCCCGGGCAATTCCTGTCTTATTATGTAATAGCCCACCTGATCCAAAAGACGTGGGTTATGGGGGACGCGGAACCTGAGAGCTCTCCCACACTACACCACGTGTTGCATTTTGACAACCAAACAAAAATAGTGACGAATCTGTACAAAGTTCTGAACAAACCCTCCGAGCTCAGCCTAGAGAGAACAAGGGACAGATGGAATGCAGTCCTCACCGACCTGATTCCGCAAGAGGAGTGGCTGAAAACCCTCTATCACATAAGGGGGGTGTCCAGGAATTCCAGGTTTCGCTACACACAATTCAACTACACGCATCAAACATGCCTATCCCCAGCCAGGATATGCCGCATGTTCCCTGGGTCGACACCGACCTGCCCGCGGTGTGGCGCCTCAGAAGCGCATTTCTGCCACATGGTATGGGAATGCGCCCATATACACAGGGAATGGAGTAGCTTGACAGAGGAGGTAGCGGAATTAACAGGCCTGACACTCACAGCAGACCCCAAATCTTGCCTGCTAGGGCTGAGAGTCAGAGAAAAGAAACACCGACACTTTCACAAGTTTGCAGATCTACCATTCGTGCTAAACAAAAGGCTGATCGCAATGAACTGGAAGGCATCCAGGGCCTCCGATCTGAAAGCCTGGCGCTCCCTCACACTGTGCTGGACTAGGACGGAGGCCCTGGTGCTGAGTAAACTTGCATGCGCGGGACAACACCATACGGGAAAGGAAACCTGGGAAACACTGCTCACCAGACTAGCTGCCAAAAACGATGAAAGGCCGCCTTGACACAGATGGAGACGATGGGGGAATATAGAATCGGCAGACACCCTTTTAGTGCCAGATCAAGCAACCAAAACCCGGAGCACAACACAAGGAAGAGCTGGAACTTACCCCCCTACCCTCAGTGACCAGCATAAGTAACAATAGGGGCCTGGTGAGGTACACACACACACATTAACAACATGCAAATAACGTACACCACTGAGCCACACACATACCCCGAAATAAAACGCGGCTCTCCTCCTCTCAGTACAATTAACAAGCAATATCAGAGGGCAATATTGCCCAGGTACCCCGAGTTAGATCCATCGGTGCCAATAAATACGCTTCTCCAAAGATACGTGGCAATTAAACAGGACAGACTGTAGTAATAACTGACCTAAGTTTCGTTATGAGTAAGGTGGTGGGATTTCAGTGTGTTTATGTTGTTGCATAAGTACTGCCTGTTCCATTATTATTTATCCTGTCGTGACTGCCTCTCCTCTGAAGGTGGAGGAGAGGCAGCACTATAATGTAATTGTGTAACTCTATTTTTGTAAACATTGAAAACGTAATAAACATATTTAAAAAAAAAAAAAAATAGTGTTAGTCACATTAGTGATTAATTATTTCCTCTCTCGAACTATCAGGGATAAATGGACAACAATGATTAGAACCAATTAATTTACAACCCACCTTTTTTGCCAAAAACATGTCTAATGCCAGGCGATTCTGAAGTGCCATAGATCTTGTAGCAGCCAACTCTGTATCCAGAAGAATAATAGCTCCGGAATATGTTGTCAACATGTTATCCACTACTGTGGACAACTTCTGAATCTCAATCGAATTCAAGACTACTCCCACTGAAGGAATTATAGCCCCAAATATGTCTCCCAAAATGCTAGAAATTGATTCTCGCTTGTGTCTCGTTTGAAATTTAATCAAATCAGGAATCTTACTCAGGTCGTCCAACTGATAGATTTTTGGAAAGACTATTCTCAGATAACATGTCCCATACCACCCTATAGGAAGACGGAAATATGCATTTCTTCCACCAATATAGTAAATCGCAGGTATCGGGGGATCTTGTCCATTCATCATAAAATCCCACTTACTCCTAAACATAAAAACATGGCTACATTCACTCTTTTCAATAAACACTCTATCATTCTTACTCCAAGGCCTTTGTATACAAAGTTTCCCCACATGCTCAACGTCTATTGTTAGTTTACCCTGTTTAGTGATGTCAGTATAAGCATAATTTATTCCAGGATTTCTACTTATAATTCCCTTATCCATTTTTGCCTTTATCTCTCTCCTTCTATTTTCTGTATTATCTTAAGATTTCTTCTCTACTGGCGTTAGTAAACAAGTCAAGCTATTACGATGAGCAAAGGCAGTTCCAAAAGTTAAAGTAGGCTGAATGAAATCTCTCATAATTACTGTCATTTTCTTTGGCTATTTTATTCAAATATCCTATGACAGGTACAAAAGATAATACCATATCATAGTTTGAATAAAAATATTGAATATATTCTTGATTATAGAAACATTTTAGCAAAAGACTGCAGCTTATAGCATAAGTCACAGGTAAGCTGTGATATGTAGTTCCTCCTTCTACTGAAGTTGAAATCTGCGTACTTACATAACAATCAGTCGCATCCATCACTTCAACATACTCATGCAATAAGTGATAGAAAACATTAGAAGAAAGCTCTTTTTCCTCATGTAAGTATTTTACATCTATCCTAAATTTATCTTTGGTTAATGATTTATCAGTCAAGTCCAGAGAACTAATTTTCGCAGTCTGATTCACTCCATCAATCAATCTCACAATCACCCATAGACCAATACCAAACACTTTGCAACAACTAATTCTACAGTTTTGGTTATGTGAATCACTCATTTTCTCCGTTAGAAAAAATAAAAAAATATTAAAAAAATCCCAAAAATTTTAAAATTTCAGAAAAACTTCAAAAATCCCTCCTAATTTTTTATTTTATTTTTCTTTTACAATGAATTCATTCACTCTTGGACAGTTCCTTTGTCAAGTTCGGTACAGCAGCTCGTCTAAGTTTAGTTGTTCATTTGTCTTCTCCAGTAATTCTCAATTTTTATCTTTACAGCATAAATTTTAATACCCAATTTTCATTCTTTTTAACCCAATGTCTCTTTCTTGTGAATGTTCACATTCCGAAATCTGAATTTTCTAAGTCTCTGTCAAAACAATAACTCAAAAATTCTTCTTGCCAGTCACTTGTATTTAAATATGCCCATTCAGGTCCAGCATATCTACTGCTTGCAACGCTTTTCCTTTTTGGCCGCCTTACACATTCAATATCTTCTCCACTAGTGTGTTCTTCTCCAGGCAATTCTCTCTCTTCTGGTATTGATGGTATCACATCAACCTTTCCTTTTCCCGCGGCTTTCTCTGGCCAATTGCCTCCTTTCAATGTTCCTCAATAGTCTTCTCAATATTGAGTCTTCACTTGCCTTTGGACCTTTCCCTTCAGAAGTTCCTGCAATTGGTTTTGGAAGAGTGTAATCCACTGGGGCGGGACTATTCTCAATTCCTTTCCCAACGGGGTCTGTCTCGTCTTCGGTTTGGTTTGTCAAACCACCTGCTACTGAGGTCACCCTCCTCTGAGCAGATTTTTCTTCTGTTATTCCCTGTTTTTCGTTCTCATTCGAGGACACCCTCCTCGGATCAAAATCAGTCTCACTTCTTTCATCTTGAACTGATTCTTCTACTCTTTTTCCAACTTCCTCAACCTCTTCTCTGTTTTGTTCTCTTTCATCTGTTAGAGGAGTAGGTACATCTCTGTTATTCTCAATATTTTGCTCACTCTATTCTCCTCGGTTTCCGGTATTCTCGACTGTTCCTCTTCTCTTTCTGTTGGATCATGCGCTTTCCTCATATGACTTGCATGCACCCAAATCGGCAAACCAGCACACTTCACAGCAGTTGTTGTAGTGAGCACAATTTCATATGGTCCCTTCCAACATGGTTCAAGGAAAGACTTTCACACCTGCTTCTGTATCAAGTACCCAGTCTCCTGCTTTCAGACTATGGCCCTCATTCTGACCTTGGCGGGCGGCGGAGGCCGCCCGCCAAAGTCCCGCCGTCAGGTTACCGTTCCGCGGTCGAAAGACCGCGGCGGTAATTCTGACATTCCCGCTGGGCTGGCGGGCGGCCGCCTTCAGGCCGCCCGCCAGCCCAGCGGGAAAGAGGCTTCCACGATGAAGCCGGCTCGGAATCGAGCCGGCGGAGTGGAAGCTGTGCGACGGGTGCAGTTGCACCCGTCGCGTATTTCACTGTCTGCCAAGCAGACAGTGAAATACTTGTAGGGGCCCTCTTACGGGGGCCCCTGCAATGCCCATGCCAGTGGCATGGGCACTGCAGGGGCCCCCAGGGGCCCCGCGACCCCCCCTACCGCCATCCGGTTCCCGGCGGTCGGACCGCCGGGATCTGGATGGCGGTAGGGGGGGTCGGAATCCCCTCGGCGGCGCAGCAAGCTGCGCCGCCTTGGAGGATTCAATGGGGCGGCGGTACACTGGCGGGAGACCGCCAGTGTTGCCGGTCCGACCGCGGCTTTACCGCCGCGGTCGGAATCCCCATTGGAGCACCGCCGGCCTGTCGGCGGTGCTCCCGCGGTCCTCCGCCCTGGCGGTCTTTGACCGCCAGGGTCAGAATGACCGCCTATGTTCTTTACCTTGTGTTTCCTGGGCTGTTGCAACTTCCACCTGATGAGAAAAAGACTGAACCACATCAGCCAGGCTTTTGCAGTAATCTAGCACCATATCATCTGCAATATTCACAAGTGCGTTTGCAGGTATTGCTGGTAATCTCATTGCTCTCCCCATCAATATCCCATGTGGAGATAACCCAGTCTTTTTGTCAGGTGTACTTCTCATTGACATTAGTACTAGAGGTAGAGCATCTGACCATTTCAAATTTGTTGATGCACACACTTTTGCCAATCGCAATTTCAGTGTCCCAATAATTTGTTCTACTAGACCTGAAGCTTCTGTGCGATAACTGCAATGCAATCTTTGCTCAATGTTTAATGCTGAAAAAAGCAATTTTATCACCTCATTATTGAAAATGTACCCCTATCCGATTCAATTGAGACCGGAAAACCAAAAGGTGGAATTAGTTCTCGCAAAAGCAATTTAGCCACAGTTAAACTGTACTTTCTCCTTGTTGGGTAAGCCTCAATCCAATGAATGAAAATGCACACTATCACCAACACATATTTCAAACCGGCACATGCAGGCATCTCAATGAAATCCATTTGCATTCTACTGAATGGACCTCCTGCCATACCTATGTGACCCATGTTGACAATTGTTCCTTTGCCGACATTCATCTGCTGGCATATTATACACCTACTGCTCACCAGCTCCGCCACTGGTCTGAATTTTGGATTGTACCAGTATTGTTTAAAACTGCTGATCATTGTATCCCTTCCAATATGTATTTGACCATGGTAGTACCTCACCATCTGCATCAGTAAACTGTTTGGCAGGACTACCTTTCCTTCTATTGTCACCCAAATCTCATCCTCCCTTTGTATGTACCAATGTTTATTCCAATCTCTCATTTCCTCTCCTGGCACATTGTTCGGTATTGCTTTCAATTCATCCAGTGTCTCCACTATCTGTACAGTGAAATTGGCACAAATCTCCTCATTTTCAGACATCAATTACCAATTTCCCTTGAATGAAATTCCATGTAGAGCACAACATTTTGCAACCTGGTCTGTCTAAGCATTTCCCATAGTTCCATAATCTTGTCCTCTCTGGCGTGCACTACAGTTGACCACGGCCATTTTCTCAGGTTTCTGCACTGCTTGTAGAAAATCATGTATCCTTTCCCAATTTCTTAAAGGTGATCCTGAAGAAGTTAGGAACCCTCTCTGTGACCAAATGTGCCCAAAATCATGCACAATTCCAAATTCACATTGACTATCAGTATAGATTGTGACTTTCATTTGATCTGACAATTGACATTCTCTAGTAAGAGCCACCAACTACTAAACTTGTGCAGATATTACTCTTTTAAGCCATGAAGCTTCTATTATGCCTGTGACTGTACACACTGCATACCCCGGACTCAATGCCCCCCTGTTGTCCCGTAAACAAGAGTCATCAACAAAAATAATTTGATCATTGTCTTCTAAACGAGTATCTTTAATGTATTCTCTTGGTTTGGTACAAAGTTCTGTCACTTCCAAACAATCATGTTCAACAACATCTATGTTGGACAGATCTTCCCCCTCATTTGGTAGTAATGTTGCATGGTTAAGCACTGTGCACCTTTTTATTGTTACATTTGGTGCCCCTAGAATAACTGTTTCATAACGAGTCAATCTTGCATTTGTCAAATATTGTGTCTTTGACCTTGTCAGTAGTATTTCAATTGAATGAGGTAGCATTATTGTCAGAGGAGAACCCATCACAATATTTTCAATTTGAGTTATACTCTGTTCAACAGCTGTGACAGCTCGCAGGCATCTGGGTAGGGCTGCTTCAACATTATCCAATGTAGCTGAAAAATATGCTACTAGGCAATTGATACCACCATGTTTTTTGTGTTGAGAGAGACAAAGAACACCCATCTCTTTCATGACAAAACAATAGGAAAGGTTTTGTGTAGTCAGGCATACCTAAAGCTGGTGCTTGATACAAACTCTCTCTCAGCTCAGTGAAAGCTTTCACACACTCCTCATCCATCATTATAGGATCTGAAACATCCTTATGTGTCAATCTTTGCAATGGCTTTGAAACAGGTGAAAAATTAGAAATCCACTGTCGACAATAACCCACCATTCCCAAAAACATTCTCAACTCCTTTTGGGAATTCAGCATTTTCATTTTCTTTATTGCTGCCACTCTCTCTCTTGAAATTCTCTTCGACCCTTTCTCAATCAGATGTCCCAAATACTTCACCTCTTGCTGACAGTATTGCAACTTAGCTGGAAAATCTTTATGACCATTGTCTCCCAGGAAATTCAATAATGCAATCTTATTCTTCCTACAGCCTTCCTTTGTCTTCGATGCAATTTGTAAGTCATCAATGTACTGCACTAAGGTCGACTTATAGGGCATCCCCAATGACTCCAAGTTCTTTTTCAAAATCTGATTGAATATCGATGGCGATTCTGAGAATCCTTGAGGAATCCTGCACCAACAGTGGACTCTAGTAGGGAATTTGAAACAAAAGAGATATCTGCTGTCCTCATGAAGAGGTACTGAGAAAAATGCTTGATACAAATCAATGACTGTAAACCACTCTGCATCACATGGAATCTGAAACATTATTACTGCTGGATTGGGTACCACTGGACAACACCTCACTACAATGTCATTTATTTTACCTAAGTCCTGAACCACGCGTATTTTCCCATTTGGCTTCTGCAAACCCATGATTGGTGAATTACATGTTCTGCTCATCATTTCTTTCAAAACTCCTTGTTACAAAAACTGTTTTATCAGTGGCCTTATTCCTTCTATGACTTCATTTGAAATTGGGTATTGAGCTGTTTGTGGGAACACCACATTCTCTTTCACTGCCACCTTGACTCCCTCTACTCCTTTATTCAAACCAATGTCTTTTCCTGAAAGATCCCAAACCTTTGGTTTAACCCTTTCCTGCAGATCACTCAGCAAGTCTTTCTTTTGAAACACTGGAAAGAAACTCATTAAGTCCTCCAAAATTGTGTCTCATCCTCTTTGACTACCTGGTCCTCTTCCACATTCAACAAAGCTAGTTCATAACCTCTTATCCTTTTCGCTTCATCTGCTGTCAAATCTTCCTCATCAACACTAATGGTCTCCATTGTAATTCCCTTTCTGGAACACATAATTGAACAATTTATTTTGCACAACAAATCTCTTCCCAACAACGATACTGGAGTGGAATCGCAAACAATGAAACTATGATAGTCTCTGAAATTTCCAATGTTCACATGGACTGGTTCTGTAAGGGCATTAACCAACTGTTTATTTGCAACACCTTCTATCTGCACTGTCCTCTCAGAAACAGGTATGTCTGGTCCTTCCACTGTCCTCATTGTTCAGTGCGTTGCTCCTGTGTCAACCAAAAAATTAACCTCATGGCCATGTACTTCACCCTGCACATAAGGACCTCTCTGATCCACATCTAATGATGCACCCATCTTGAACTCCTCCTCATCTGAACTACTCAACGGCCATTCAGCGTTTATTTCACTCTCACTTTGTAAAGGAAATTGCTCAACTGTGTTTACACATTCATTTTTACTCTGATTCGTGACCACCTGCAAAAGCATAACCTGTTGCTGTTCCATTGGGCTCTGTATTAATTGAACCTGTCTCGGTATTTGCATTTACTGTACAGGCACCATCTTCACCTGTGCCTGCAGTTGTTGCATTTGTGGCATTTGTACTTGTTGTACCTGAGGTTGCACATTTTGCATTTGTTGCACCGGCTGTAAAGGCTGAAAACCTTGCAGGTTATTCACATTATTCTGAACATTTCAATTTTGACCTCCCATTCTAGGCCTCTCATGCCTTGAAATGAATTAAGACCATTTGTTTGCTGAACCATTCATCCTCCCTGGTTCAACATTAGACACTGTCTTTTCCAATGTCCCAGTAATCCACAAATGTGGCAAGGTAATACTTTTCGCCTCTGCTGCTCATCCTGCATTACCACTGAACTCAAATCCACATTTCTATTAACTACTAGAATCATCATTCCTCGTCCTCTACCACAACCTTGATTCGGAAACAAACCATTTCCCTGTGGCAACTGTCGTAAATTTCCCTGCATTCCTGTCTGTGCTGCCTTAATCTGCATCACCATCGCCTTTTCTTTCAGCTTCTTTTGTTTCAACTCAATTTTATCACTACAATATTTAGCATACTGCAGATCCTCATCAATCAGCTTTGCCTGCCAAGATATCAAATGATTCTTAATCAACTCACATCTGGTTTTAACCCATCGACAAATCTGAACACCAAATGATTCATGTTTTCCTTTTCAATAGTTTCTGCACCTCTAAATTGTTTGAATGCCTTCAACAACCTCTCATAATAATCATGAATGGATTCCTTCCCTTTATTTTATCAATGCGCTGCCTCTCAATGCGTTTTTGGCCAAACTCTTGTTTTCAGAAATTCAATGACTTTATAATAATATTTCATTACTTCAGGCGAGGGCGCACCTATTTTCAAATCTCTTTGTGGTTCACTCGTCGGCTAATCAACACTCCTTTTACATTCAACCCACAAATCTGCTGGTACCACAATGTCAAAAAGTGTATTCAAATCTTCCCAAAGACACCTTGAAAGTTTCACAAACTTATCTGTCTCTTGATTCCTCCGTTGGCTTCTCTCTTAGTCTTGGATAATCATTTGTGAAACTTATGATGTCACTTCTATTCCAAGGTACATGAATGAAATTTCCTCCTGGCGTTTCTCTCATTGGTAATATTTTTACTGCATCTCCTGCCTGTATCCTATCATCTTTCTTAGGTCTCTCTCTTTTCCTGTCCCATTTATCCAATGCCCTTCAAAACTGCACTTTCTCAAGTAAATTCTTTGAGATGCGTTCTCATCCCTGCATATCTCATGTGAACAAAGTCTTTTTCCTCCAAACCCAGCCTACAACTTCTTCTCAATGTTTTCTTCTTTGTCAAATCAATGTCATAATCATCTGCTACATCTTATAACTGTTGATAAACTCTGTTTGCTCCTTTTGTAATGACTTTACATGGGTATCTCAATTGCCCTTCGGCATACGAGTCAAGTCTGTTTACTCCCATTGTTCCCTCTAAAAGCTCACTCCCTTCCATATTTAATCTTACTCTTTTTACCATTTCTTCCTCTTTTTCCTTTCTCTCCTGTTGTTTTGAACTATTTAAGTCCTCTAACCATTCTGTTATTTCTTGTGCAGACACGCCTTTCAGTGATACTCCACTAGCTTGTGCACCTGCTCCTTGCCCTTGCCCTGAACTCGTAATGGGTTGTTGAGCCATTGTTCCTGATGTCTTCACAGGTGAAAAATCTATTAGAGAACTCGTCTAATTTAAACTTGGTCACTGTCTATTCTACACATTTAGCAATTAATTCTCTACACTATTGTCTACTCAAACATATAATGGAATCACTGGACCTCTCGTAATAGGTACAGTAATTGCATCTGGATTCATCAGTGTCCCAGCTCCCGGTGTTTGTCCTGTTCTCATGCTCTGCATTTGTGGAAACTGTATATGAACAGGTTCTCTTATCTTTGTCCCTTGATGACCCTGTGACAAAAATATGTTTGCCGTTGTTCTCACTGTCTGTATCTCTGGCTGTACCTCAGGAATGTTCATTTCGAACTGTTGCATCTTATTACTCAGGTAACCCCTCACTGATTCTGAAGGTTCTGGTGCAGTAGGAATTGTTACTCATACCGCTCCCATTTAATCCATTTATGTTCTGCTGTCTCACATCAGGCGGAACATATGTTTCTACAACATGGTTAAGCACCTCGTCTTCCTCTGTATCATCATCGTTAAACATGACCCTTTTCGGCTCTTTTGCGTTCTGTTCTGATGAACTCTTCTTCTTTTTCTTTCCATCTTTTGTCTTAACCTCGTCTTCATTTGCTCTTGCTGGAAATAACCTAACCCCATGCAACGTATCTTCTCCCCATCTTTTCTGTTCCTCATCCCACATCATTTCAGACAGTGTTTTCTCTACCCTTTTCATTTTCTTTTCATATTTTAAAGCCTGCAGTTCCTTCACTACCAGCTCCCATACAGCTAATGCCTCATACTGTGCTGGCCTCGGTGGATGTTTAAGACTGTACATCTTCGTTCTCAGGTTATCCAGAACTCTTAAGTTGAATGTACCATGTTCTGGAAAAGCTAAACACCCTTCTTTATTTGTGATTTTGACCCTATGCTTCAGCCAAAGACATGCTGCTGTACCTCTCTCCTCAAACACAATATATGCTGGAGTATTTTCAGGCGGACAAATCTCTCCTTTTAATGCTGGAATGTATTCATCACCCCTCAACGCATATTTCAGAGCTTTGGAAAACTTCCTTTTGACTTGATTTATTCAAACTCGGTATCCCAAAACAAATTAATTTCAAACTCAACCTGAACAAAAACAATTCAACAAGCAATAAACAAAATTGAAGAAAGAATAACCAATCATGTGAAGTGACTACAATCCGACAATTCTCTTCGACCCCCCCGCCTTCCAATCGCATTACTCTATTATTGGACTGACTGACGAATCAGTGCGTGACTCCTTTCTGTCGATCAACCAATCCCAACGCGGCACTACTACGCCACACTCAACACATTCACTCCCCTCAGCACTTTTTCTGAGATGCTGACAAAGTCTATCGTACTAACCTTTCACAACTCACACTCAAAACAACGCAATATTAATTTGCAACCTATTTTTAAAAATTAAAATACAAATTTGCTCATATACTACAGGTAGGGAAAAACAAACGCTTCAGAACCTTCCAAAGAAACCTTCAGCTTTCACCTACTCCTTTTTCACAGTTCCCACAATTGTGAGTAGCCTTCGACAACCAGCAAACTTTACTAATCCACTGTTCCTTGGATTATTGTCTAGTGCACTTAGTACTCACCAAGTCTTCAGTATATTTTCATTCACATCAATTTCTCACAAACTCGATTTACCAATCTCAGCAGATTGGTCTACTAAATGAATGAATTACAACATATACCAAGTGTCTCTCTACACTTGTCCTTATACTCCGGAGGCCCAGACCTCTCTCTCTCTCTCCAGGTCTGTCATCAACAACCACGTGGATAATTTTTCCTGCATCAAGCACCACACTCAAACGAAGAACGCCGCTTCCCTACACTCATACCCTTACGAGTGTGCCCACTCCATCTAATCACTAATTTGAGTATCTCTACTCCTCTAAACTCAAGTTCAACACAATCACCTGCAAATTAGCTAAAGCTGTGCAAGCGCAAACACTTTGTTCTGCTCAATCAAATACAATCAAACTCCGCTAAGAACATACCCATCAACCTAGGGGGTCTCCAAGAAACAGGGAAAGTCACTTAAGGCAACTAGCCTCTCATCATGTTAATTCCTTTGAACAATTTTGAAAAAAGAAAGAAAGAACAAACAAACCACTTTGACACAACTGAATCTTACAGACCCATTATGACAGCCAAACAATGACGTAACTGTAATCTGCTACCAAAAACTGTTAATGCGCCACCAAATCCTAGCTATTATCAATACTGAATAGTGGATTCAGCACTAGAGGATGATGGATCTATGCGAGATAGGTTTAAGGGGATGTCATCAATGGGAGGTGTGAGGACCTTCAATAACAACACCAATAAATATTATAAAATTTCAGTCAATAACTACACCCATTTAGTAATTAAAAGTCATGGATTTATTTCCTTATATTAACAATGCTAATGTCATGAAAATAACTCTCAAACACAAATGATATGCATATAAGATCAATAGTGGCTGGTTAAAATGATGTATACATCTCAATCTAATTAATACAATTAAACAAATTATCCCCAAAAGAATCACACTTATTAATAATACTATATATAATAAAACTGGTAATAATGGCAAAGTATACATTAGTTCAGCATCAAATGATCTCAGGACAAGTCATGAGCATATCAAGATTAATTCCCTAACTAACCAAAAATTAGCATTGCATGTTGGGCTTCATGTGAAAAGAATTTAGTAACATTAATTTAGAAAACTCTTAACTTGATTGTGATAATGAAAAACTATTAATGTGCAGCAATAAAATTATTAGTTGCAGCTGGTACCTGGAAAGCAAGAGAGACACAATTCACGTTTAATAACAGACATCATCACAATAGTAGTAACAGCAAATGATCACCTTCAGCTTGAAGACACCATCAGCTATCACATAAGAAGATTTGGGCCTAACGACAGCTAGTCTCGAACCTCGTCTACTATGGAAGAATAGCATTGAATGACGAATGACGAACAATGAGCCCTCTAATCCTTATACACAGGTTGTTATACTAAAATCTAATCAAGTCCTGATTGGTCAGTCTATGGGATGGTTTCATTTCAGCCAATCGACAACTAAATTGATGACCTAAATTTAACAAATCTACGCTAACAATAACATTTTCTTTCGATGTATCTTTACTTCTTCCGTCTCGTCTGTAACTCCGTTGTCTCATCGCCTCTCGAATATTTTGTTCTCAGGAAGAAACTTTTACTGTATCCTTCTACTTCCATCCTCGAGGAAAGACCAGATATTAGTAACAAATCCAAACAATAGAACATTTTAACTTATGCAATGCTTGGTTAATACATGACCTTGTAGGACATAACACTGCAACCCACCAGGGGTATCTGTGGATATGTCTAAACACGCTTTGAAAACACCTATTATGAAAGCTTTGAATCATGGAAAATAACCACAGCGTTTGAATATAATTTTGCTTAGCCAAGAACACAAGAACACATATTTAAGAAGTTTCTCGTATTACATGTTAGTTTATTACACATTTTAATATGAAATTAATTAATAAACATTTTAGAAAATTCACACTGTCACAGTTACCTCTAGGTCTTTATGCAGACCGTCAGAGCGCTATACGATTAATACAGCTTTGGCATATAAAAAATGATCAAGGAGGATCATTGTTCGCTGCCAGTGCATTTCGAATTTATAAGAAACTAGGAAAGGGAAGCACAACCATTAGATTCATGTTTGTCTAAGATGCAGCAGTGGTAACTAAAGGACAAATGATTTAGCCAGTGGTGGAGGAAGGCTCTGAACACGTGCCCTTTGTTGCCATAGGTGGGAAGGGCATGCCCAGACGTGGGTCCCTTGCTCACTGTGCCACTGGATTCAAGCTAGCCTGGCTGATGAAGGGTGATACCCTGAAATCGTTCCAAGGATGCTTGTTTCCGGTCGAGGGAGGACATGGCCTGGCAGTTTGGGCGGGACTGTTCTGATAGGGAACAGGGTCAAGACTGATTTGCATATGGCTGGGTTCAACCTGGGGTGTCATGGGAAGCAGAAGAACAAAGGATTAAACCCAGATCTGTGACTGGGGGTGAGTTGTTGAAAAGGTTCAGCACTCCATTCATCATCCTTTTGTGTTGCTAAAGTTGCCCTAAGTGGGAATGGTATGCCCAGACGTGGGTCCCTTGCTCACTGGGCCACTGGATTCAAGCTAGCCTGGCTGATGAATGGTGATACCCTGAAACCGGTCCCAGGATGCTTGTTTCCGGTCCAGGGAGGACCTGGCCTGGCAGTTTGGGCGGGACTGTTCCCATAGGGAACAGGGTCAAGATAGATTACCATATGGCTGGGTTCAACCTGGGGTGTCATGGGGAGCAGAAGAATGATGGATTAAACCCAGATCTGTGACTGGGGGTGAGTGGTTGAAAAGGTTCAGCACTCCGTTCTTCATCCTTTTGTGTTGCTAAAGTTGCCCTAAGTGGGAAGGGTATGCCCAGACGTGGGTCCCTTGCTCACTGTGCCACTGGATTCAAGCGAGCGTGGCTGATGAAGGGTGATACCCTGAAACCGGTCCCAGGATGCTTGTTTCCGGTCCAGGGAGGACCTGCCCTGGCAGTTCGGGCTGGACTGTTCCCATAGGGAACAGGGTCAAGACTGGTTTGCATATGGCTGGGTCCAACCTGGGGTGGCATGGGGAGTAGAAGAACGATAAATTAAACCCAGATCTGTGACTGGGGAGAGATGTTGAAAAGATTCAGCACTCCATCCATCATCCTTTTGTGTTGCTAAAGTTGCCCTAAGTGGGAAGGGTATACCCAGACGTGGGTCCCTTGCTCACTGTGCCACTGGATTCAAGCGAGCGTGGCTGATGAAGGGTGATACCCTGAAACCGGTCCCAGGATGCTTGTTTCCGGTCCAGGGAGGACCTGCCCTGGCAGTTCGGGCTGGACTGTTCCCATAGGGAACAGGGTCAAGACTGGTTTGCATATGGCTGGGTCCAACCTGGGGTGGCATGGGGAGTAGAAGAACGATAAATTAAACCCAGATCTGTGACTGGGGAGAGATGTTGAAAAGATTCAGCACTCCATCCATCATCCTTTTGTGTTGCTAAAGTTGCCCTAAGTGGGAAGGGTATACCCAGACGTGGGTTCCTTGCTCACTGTGCCACTGGATTCAAGCTAGCCTGGCTGATGAAGGGTGATACCTTGAAACCGGTCCCGGGATGCTTGTTTCCGGTCCAGGGAGGACCTGGCCTGGCAGTTTGGGCTGGACTGTTCACATAGGGAACAGGGTCAAGACTGATTTTCATATGGCTGGGTCCAACCTGGGGTGGCATGGGGAGCAGAAGAGCGATGGATTATACCCAGATCTGTGACTGAGGGTGAGTGGTTGAAAAGATTCAGCACTCCGTCCATCATCCTTTTGTGTTGCTAATCTCTACCATTCTGGACATCCTTGCCACTGTCCCCTAAGGGACAGATCCCTACAGCTAAAATGCTTCTCCTTTCCAGACTATTATATTTCTTTTATTCTCAACCTGTTCAAGAACCCCAAAAGGTACTTAAAGAAGTACACTAAATCCTTACAGCCTTGATATGTGGCAAAGGAAGAAGGCGAGTGGCTCTCAGTAAAGATGGTGGCTTGGGTGCACCCAATTATGAGTATTACTGTTCAGTTGCATATCTCCAATAGCCCACTTACTGACCAGCGAACCACAATGTAACTGACCTGGGGTCGTGGTTCAGAGGACTCCATTCACCCAAGGTATTGGAGAGGCTCCTGGGGTCTGATATGGTGATCCCTAAGGGTGAAAGAAATATTCTAATGTATATGGTGAGGGCATGCTGGAGCACTTACATGGTTAAGAGACGTCCACACCCATTTTACTCTCCAGAGCATCCCCTCTGGGTGATGCTAGGCTGCACAGAACTTGGCTCTCGACTGGATGCGCTCAGATGGACAGAAACCACTCTTACAACCTGGGGCAGTCTCTTTAATGATAACATTCTCTGCATGTTTGACAGTCTGGAGGTGAACTATCGTATATATCCATGCTCCTTCTTGCTCCACACTTCATCAGCAAGACACCTCCATAGGATCTGGGGCAAAGCACAAGATGAACTAGACACCACAAAGTCCCTCCAGGTCATCCTAGTCCCGCACGCTATCATGCAACTGTACAGCACACTGGGCACTGACAGAACTTTTTCACTCCTTTCATTTCGTAACTACTGGGAAACTACACTTGACACCACACTCATGGATAAACAAAGACACAATGCCTGTCAATGCTGATAACTGTCTCGACGAACACCTGCCTCAAATACATGCATTTTAATTATTTACACCATACATACCTCACATCAATAAGATTGTCCTGCATGTACCCAGGATCGTCTGACTCCTGCCCCCGATGCCGAAAAGTGGATGCAAGCTTTGCACACTTCACTTAGACATGCCCCCAACTTAGTTCTTACTGGGCAGGGTCACAAACCTCCTCTCCAAGGCTTTGGGATGCACATTTATTAGAGATGCCTCACATTTACTATTTGGTCTCAAAACCTGCTCAGCAGCCCTTAAACTTAATAACAAATTTATTGACCTAGCATTATTCTTGGCGAAGCACAGGAGAACCATGAATTGGAAGTCAACCACTGCTTTTCCGTTAAAACAATGGTTATTGAATCTGCACGTTATTTTAGTGGCTGAACAAGAGGCACTGAAAAGTGCTTGGAAGGGACACTGGGCACCAACCAATCCCCCAAATTGGCAAAAGTATTTAGAAATAGTGAATGCCACAATTACAGACACCCCACACCAGTTGCTTCAACAAGGTGACACAATCCCAACTTAGTAGTCCTGTCTGCTTGGTCCCCCCTACTGCTTTACTCTCCTGCCTGTGATTGTATACAATACTTGACAAGAAAGGACCCAAAGAGATTGCATTCTCCCACCCTGTCCTACCCCTTCCAGATGCACCACCACAAGTAGAAAGGGATAGCTACACACCCAGGTTTTTGGTGGTTAAAAGTCACCAAAATAATGTTAAAATGTCCACAACTGTAAATGAAATCAAGGTAACTTGACACAGTAGTGATACTATGCATCCAAAAGACTTCACTGATGAACAACTGTGCTGTGATACACATATATTCTATGTCAGTGCATATTAATAACAACTATTACTGTGAATGTTGAGCTTGATATTGTATCTACTGATATTTAAAATTATAATAAAGACATTATAAAAAAATGTTTGTGTTTTACTTTTAACTTTGCACTGATGCCTTTTCACACAGGCTGTCATTTTAATGTATATTTGTCTAAGTGTACGCTAGCTAGGAGGGTATGCTGCCATCCCCTATATTGCCTACAGAAACATAGATAAACAAGCAAGCACTTATCTCATCTGCAGTATATGTTAGATATGTACAAAGTAAAGTAGTTCATTTCACCCTATAGTTCTCTTTCCTCAAAAGGTGAACTGATGTTTGGTATCTGCCTCCATCGTCAATGTTCCAATTTCCAACATCTTACTGAATGGTTTACTAGGGTGCATTCTTAATGGAGTGGGAGTGCACTAACAGGCAAGGCATCACAGAGAGGTCAGGTGATCTGATCTCCAACTGTAGGATTATTCAAAAGCATTACAGGCAGCTAAATTGAAAGAAAAACTGAAAGTTAGTAGGTAATACATATACATCTATAATATAGCTTTAGAAGGGCAGAGGAAACACTACTACCACCATTACTCCTTAAATAATACCCATATCAAAAACTTGCAATGGTAAATTATTCTGAGCAATAGTGAGCATGGAATTTGAAAACCAAAGTTATAAAATCCTCATGTCATGACAAATGGACTCAAAGTCTGTACTTGACAAGGCTAAGCAGTGTTTGGACACATAACAAATGCCTGATGATGGGTTGACTTTGAGGAATAAAGTTAATTCCTACTTATGCTTGGTTGGGTGAGTGGGACTGTTGTGGGCTATTGCTCAGGGAATAGAGATTGTGAGTTGGTGTGACTATTTGTTGTAAATTAACTTAAGCCAGACCTCATTAAATAACACAGCTGGGGGAAGAGGGTTAGGGATTTGGTGAATGGGTAGGGAAGGGGATTTGCGGAAACTTGTGACAAAGACAAACACAACAACTGTATTCATCAGGGAGATGAGCAGCACATCATCAATCAGTTCCAGAAAGAAATGAACGAAGGACTGAGTATGACACTGTCATAAAGACTCTTGTTACAGTAAGACTGTTGGATTTTGGGGCTGCAGCACCACTGAGCATGGGGGACTGAGTCTAATTAATCCCATGTGACAACTGTCAACCTAATCATCCAAGCTAGCTAGCAGCACCTAATCAGTACCCAAAAAGTGTAAGGTGATTTGTGCCAGTCCTTAGCATGTCATCTGGATTCCTCAGGGAAATCGTGGTGGAACAGATATTACCCCTTTCTCTCAGTCACATATGTCTCACATATACAAAGGCAAAACAGAAACAGGACAGGGTTCAATAGGTTTCATTGAGTCAACTGCATTCTATGCAAAAAAGCAAGTATTGAGATTATGAGGATAATAAAACATAATAAAAGCAAGGCAGTGACCAGGAAAGTGAAACATAGGAAACGTCCCACCATACTGTCACAACAATGGTTCTAAAATCCCAACCTGCCCAACTAATATTCCCTACAAGAGCAGGTCAGTGTAAGCCTTAATCTGCCCATCAGATACCCTGGGAGAGCCCAATCCTCCATACCTGTTATTGTAGGTAAAGAAGAGGTCTGTTGGTCTACCACCGATTCTCCCATAAGGAGGGAGAGACTGCATCAAGTCTCAGCAGAAACTTGCAAAGGCACCGTGGAGTGTACAATGGCAACTGGTTGGAATTCCCCTCTATTATATAGGGGGCAGTGACATTTTTCATAAGAAAACATCTGGTGTTTCTGATAAAACTGCCCTGATGTGACAACACATATATTTCTGTTTATAAGATTTAGGGATATAATGAACGGTTTGTACTGGCAATCATTCGTAACTTATCATGTACAACTTTGGATGGAGCACAGCATGAGAATGTTGTGCAGAGAAAAGAATAACACTCCTCTGTGTAAAGGACATCTCCACTAAAAGAAATCTTCATCTAAAAAATTATATGGATAAATACATATCCATGCCTCAGAGTCAAAGGGCACAAGCTGCAGGCCTAGGCTAAAGTAACATGCCTGTTTAATAGCTAAAGGAGCTTCACGACAATACTGTTCAATTAAATGCATTGCAAACAGTACTTCTGCCCAAGAGACCCAATGTATTAGATATCTTAATGTTATGTCATTAAGGTTTGAAATGGCAGAATGAATTAAAGCCACCCAATTCTAAAAAATGTCATTGTTAAAAGAAAAATTATACTATATTGCCAAATTGGGTGGTGCAACTGCATTCTCCTCCCGTTTGTCTCAAGGAGTGCTGATCAAATCTTTCATCTTTCATTCATACAGGAGAGGAGAAGGCCTGCGGATTGTAAAACAGAAACTGTACTGGTGAGACAAGGAGAAGGACAGAAAGAAAGGTAAGCTTCATGAGGGGTATACAAAGAAGATTCAGAGGCAGAGCCAAAAACAAGAAGACTCATAGTTTTACTTTTACCATAGTTCATGGTTGTTTACCATGAGTGAAAGATACACATTTGTCAGCATTTCCGAAATAAATCAATGTACCTCTCTCCATTCCACATAGCTGAGACTAGGCCTCAGAGTCATGGTTTCCATTTGAAGTTGATATCTCTCTTCTTCTAGCTGTTATTAATGAGGTAGTCTTGCCCTGAGTCCTTCCATCTGCCTCCTGACTCCAAGGAATTTCGTCCCAATCCTGACATGAGCAGGATAGAAGTGTGGTGCACTGCAGTTCAAGAACAAGTAGAGAAACTGAATTGCTGCATGTTGTATAGATTTGTCTTTGTTAACTAAAGTGACTGGTCTGGTCTCTGAAGAACCCCAAAAAGGAGTGCACTGTACAGGTACATTTTTGCTTACTAAGGGCCAGATTACGGGTCTGGTGGTCTGAAGGCCACCAGACTTGCGGTGGTGGTCAGACTGCTGCAGCCGTCTTATGCCATATTACAACCCTGGCGGTCAGACCCCAGTCTCCACCAGGATCTCTGATCCTGACGGGCTGATGGAGGTCATGGTTGTAATCACCCAGGCATCAGTGTCACTGATTAGAACCATGTTCTCCATTAGCATTTTTATAGCGGTACAACTGCCATGAAAAAGCTGGTGGGGAACAAGTGCTGGGAGCTACAGGGGGGCCCCTGCACTGCCCATGACAGTTGTGGACAGCGCAGGGGGGCCCCTCCCCCAGCGCCGTCGGAATGGGCACTGGCTGCTCAGCATTCCGAGGCTCCTGGTCGGCCACCCTGTGTGACGGCATTGTACTCGGCTCTATGTGGAGCCGATTACAATGCCACCACACCCCTTCCACTGGGCTGATTGGTGGAAACCTCATAATAGGGTAGGTGGAAAGACCTCGAGGTCCACAGCGGTATCCTCACCATGGGTCTGGTGGTTGGGTTTTCCGACCGCCAAACTCGCAATCAGGCCACCCAACAGGCACCAAACATTGATAAAAATTAAGTTTACTTTTAAGGGAACACCCTCCCTCTCTGTCTGCCACCACATAAATTATCAATCATCATTTACAATCCCACACTCATTGTTCTAATAGTTGGACTTAGCTACAATGACACAGTCAACACATTGGAATTTGGTATTGGCACGCTTGTAAATAAATGATCTTCTAGGGCAGCCCTGCTAACTGATGCAGTGAAAGGATAGGCATTCCTGGGAGGCAGGCTTTTTCTCCAATATCGTTGAGGTATTTTTGTGAAGGCTTTTTCACTGCACACTGACCCAACTCCAATTCGGCCATATGTTTCTAAAAGATGGTGAACAGCATAAAATTAAAGTTGAAAACAAAGAATGTTCTACTAGTTTCTTTTTTTTCAATGAGAAAATATGAAAACGTTCTGTGATGGCACTGGCATATTCAGTCTGGGAAGTGGAGTTCCTCCTCAAACTCAGGTGGCTCACCCAAACGTTGGTCAGCTAACACACTTGATTCTGACCAATTATCTTCCTCCTCCTACTGTGGTGTTTTGGGAATGGTACAATCAGTTGGTATGAAAAGCTGGTTCATTTTGATCATGGTTAATCTCTCTGTAACAACTGTGTCAGCTGCACTTAACACATGCTCAGCAGATATACTGGCTACAGGACAAGCCAGAGACGTTATTGCCAGCCTGCTATGGCCATTGGTGTATCTTCCTATACCAATAAACCATTAGGTTTTGATCCACATACCTCTTTTGGCTGATCCAGATACTCCTGGAACATCCTCCGAGTGGTCACTGATGCTGACATTTGCTTGACCACTTTTGCCTTCGACTCTGCACTGTACTTAAGACCTGCCACTTGAAACCAAGCCAATGCAAATGTTGGGTTTGATTCTTCTGTGGCTGGAGTTGGCTGTTGCAGAACAAGACTGTCCTCTGTAGAAGTTGAAGGTGCCAATCCAGAACTGCAGAACGGGACTCTAAGTTCCAGCCCTTCTTTTTCTAGGTGTCCGGTTTGCTCAACAATCCACCGCTTGTATTTTGAAAGATCCCCTTCAGGAAAAGGAATAAAAGTGGGAAGACTTTTTTTGTAGTGTGGATCAAGTACTGTGGCACAGATATACTCTTTGGATGAGATAATGTCATTTTGCGGCATTGCATTACGAGTCATGTGATAGCTTAAGCTATTAACCAATGCATGTGCTTGTGGGTTTACGTTCACACCTCCAAGTGCAAACCTTTCAGACACCTTCTTTTGCTAGTACTTTAGCAGATGCAACAACAGGATTACTTATGCCATTGTACTGTCCTCCTTGCTAGCTTCCCGTGTGAAACCTTCAAAAGTAAGCAGCATTTTTGTCAGGTATTTGACTAGGACCCATTTGTCCACATCCATGGTCACAGCTTTCCCAATTGCATCCCCTCTTCTTTGAATGGGATAGTAAGTGATCTGCCTATACTGCACAAACAGACGTTGCAACATATAATAGGTTGAGTTCCAACATGTTAGCACCTCCTGTATCAGGGCTTTAACTCTACTGTACTAGAACGCTGAATAATCTGCAACTTCTGGACTTAAAAAGAATGGCTGAAATTCAAAGACTTCAGGGTAAACAGCCATTCAGACACCCTGCTATTAAATTTGTCTGAGATGTTTGCAGCTGTATGTGAGTTCTCCATGGTGAACATGGCTACTGTTGCATGCTGGTGAACGCTCTTAAAAATTACTTCAGGGAAAAGACCTGTAGATGGCTTTTTCTTTATTCATGCAGAAGATATCTTTTGAGCAGTGATGAACATTTAATCAGTGGCCTCACAAGTGGTCCATATGTCTGCCATTAGGTAGATAGTGTGGACAACACTTTGCTGCAAAACTTGCTCAAACAATTGCAGCACATCGTGATGCAGCGCTGGAATAGCAACTTCTGCAGAATCGGTCCAACTTGGAACCTTCCATTTCGGGCAGATTGCTGCCACAAATTCTAAGAATCCCATTTGAACAAAAGAAAAAGGGAGGAGGTCCAGTGCTAACATTTTTGCGAGATCCCAATTGTACAAATGTGCAGTTCGGTGGTTGCCAGCATAGGGCTCCTCCTGCCCAAACATGCCTGTAAAAGTTTTTATTCATTACAAACAATTTGACAACAGAAACCTAAGGTTTGCCGCACATTCCCATAATACCGAGTATTGTATAGGTGCTCATACATTCACAACATGCCTGTTGTCAAGCATGTGTGTCGGAACAAGCGCATTTGTACCAGCAAGTTAAATGTATGAGAAAGTGAGAATGGAGCACACATAGAAAGTAGTATCACTCTGTTATCAATTGTAAACTGGTCATAACTCAATAAGTTGTATAAGAGAACCGTAACATAAATTCCTACAAAAGTGGTATCAGTACAAACTTTGATGATTAAAAATTAAAGAAAAAGTTTTGATTGATAAATCAAAATTATTCCATTTAGTATATGATAAAAAAATTGTTGTTTTCAAACTTGACAATACAACTGTAATTCCATACCAAATACTCTATCCATACATGAAAACATTTACCAGAAATTAAACAAATATGTATTCAAATCAAGAAAAAAGTAGTTAGTCCCTTAGCATGTTCATACAAAGTCCAGCAAATTGATCATAGGGATAGAAATTATCCACTCTGGTGATATGAAAGCAGAAAGATATGTCTTCATCCAATAGAGAAAATAATTATCCGGTTCATCCAGATTCAGCCGACACGTGTTTCGTCCCAGCATGGGACTTTATCAAGGCTGACAAGACAAATATTAAATTACTTGTTTGTACCTATTGTACTGCCAATGTCCCAATTGTTGATAAAGAATTTTTCTTTTTGTATTAATAAAAACATCCCACAATATATCAACATAATAATGAAGATATAAGTGTCATAGAAATAAAATGCACCAAGATACCACAGAGAGATGTCGTCAATTGTTAAGTGTGATAAAAAACAAACAGAAACCATGCTTCTAGATATCCTCATTTAGTAACAGAAAATTTATATAAGTCCAAGAAAAAAAGAAAAAAGAAGGAGAAAAAAGGATGGAGAAAGTGCTAACCCAAGCTAGTGTGAGAAGAACAACACTGAACGACGTCACCTCATGCATAATTGTTGTATCCTAATCCAAAGAACCAGAATTTATGAGAAATACCATAGAAAATCGGATATTGTGAATAGTTAATGATTTAATTTGTGACTTCTATCCCAAGTGGATATATTGACAACTGAAGAGATATATTGGATTATATACCTTTGACTATTTCTTTTTGCTACTCGTTATTTGAAGTTGATAATGTAAGTCCAAAGCTCATCGCATCATCACGAAAAATCTGTAAAAAAGGGAACCATAAGTACCCCTTGGTCAGAGAATGCACCAAAGTATTGTATGCAGATTAGTCCAGAGTCTCACTGACCCGTAATTGAATGTCTCCATTTATGAGACGTATCTGTAGAAGTCCAATGTCAGTCTGACACCTAAATATAAGGTGCCTGAAACGAACCAAAATAAGAAAGGTTCAGAAAATGGTCCAAATAGGAGAGATAGATTTATTAAACAACCCACACCGTTTGGGAAGTTAGAGATGATAAAACCAAAACTAATTACAGATGGCTTCTAGAGTGTAAAAAGAATGCTGGAAAGAACCCCCCTAACTCCTGTCTCTAATTACCTTTCAAAGTTGTGTGTCCTCCAGCGGTCGAACCTTCAGTAACGGCTTCAAAAAGCCGAAAGCCGATGAAACTTGTTTATATACGAGAAGGTATAGTAGAAGAAGGACTACTCCTTCCTGTAGGGCACAGCTACATAATGGTAGCTATCAATAGATGGCCACCATCTTTGACTTGCCAACCGGCATTAGTGAGAGATGCCTAGTAGACGGGGTGTCAATATAAGAAAAGGGCATTCAGCCCCCCTAATACATAAATTGTAAAGGGCATGGAGCCCTCGCGAATCTGAGAAATCGTCACACCGCCCGCAATAACGCGACGCTAAAACGCGCAAATCGCATGTGTATTTAAAAACTACGAGTAGTTAATGATAGAAATAGGTTCATACATCATTTCTACCCACCATAAAAAATTATTGGATTTTGTCAATGATAAAGTCCATCCCCCAAAAGAAAGGCCAAGTATGCCCCTGGGATAATTACCTCAAAGAATACATACGTAAAACTAGTACGCATCTACGGTATCAGTTTATTTGCGGTCGCCATCTTGGAATGTCCATAATTCTATTCCTTAGAGTCATATCAATCAAAAACGATGATGCTAATCCAAATATGGAGTAAAATCAAGTTTAAGTCACCATCTTAGAATGTTGTCAGCTGTGTTATATCATAATAACACAGCGAATAAAGTCAGATCAAAACAAGCATGGACCCAATATTTTCGGTACAGCGAGACACAAGAATTAACCCATGACCTCCTAGAGTCATAATGGAAGATTTCCCCATGTAACGAAGGGATATCCAAGTGAGACAATTGGTATATCAAATTAATGATCATACAGTTGGTGAGTATAGCTATCTTTATATCTGATATCAAGCAAAAATGGAGTCATAAAAGAATATAATGAGAGTTGTTCGAAGGTGCCAGTCACCTGTCCAATATATCCATTCATACTTGTCAATGAAAAGGTTTACTATAGTGTGACTACAAGGAAGTCAGAGATTCAACAAATACATTAGTATCCATTAGTAAGTGGTATCACACCCACTATGTTGCAAGAAGGTATCCTATATATAGGAAAGACATGGTTCAGAGAGCAATATATCATACAGGTCATATGACATGTATTAAGAAATATCACAGTCTACTACATTGATTGTCGCCACATATGTTGGTCATTCATAGAACTTTATACAGACAATTATAATATGTTTTTGGAGCCGTATGGAATCATAGAAAGTAATGCAATTCGTGATCAATATTAATTCCCATTCGTATACTTTTTAATCTGAGTATCCATTTCGCCTCATTTCTTCTGAGTTGCAACTCACGGTTACCTCCTCTAGGATGTGCCTGTGTCTGACTAATGCCCATATATTTCAGCCTAGGGACCTCTACTCCAGAATGTTCGCTACTAACATGGCGTACTATAGGTGATAATGGATCATTATTTCTCAGCGCACGTACATGTTCTTGAATCCTCTCCTTTAGGGGTCTGATTGTACTCCCCACATATATCTTCCCACATTCACATATTAGTACATAGACTACATATTTGGTGTTACAATTAATGAAGTCTTGAATTTTATATGTTTTACTACCATTGAACTTGAAACTGAAAGTCCTGTGCATCGCAAGATTACATACATTACATCTGCTACAATTAAAAAAAACAATGGGTTTAGTGGGTAACCAAGTAATCAGTTTCTCCTTCGGTGGCGGTAAAAAACTTTTGCACACAAGATCTCGAATAGTAGTCCCTCTCTTGTGGATCATTGTGGGTTTAGTCCGCAAAAGGTGTTTCAGAGTATTATCAGTATGTAATATACCCCAATTTTTACAAAGGATTTTATAGATTCCTGACTGTTCTGACTGAATGGGGTACAGAATGGCACCAACCCTTTTGATGTCCGACTCTTTTGTACACTGTTTTTAGGAGGAATTCTATTGCTTTTCTTTCTGGCTTTATTTATGGTTTGTACAGAGTATCCTCTCTGAATGAATCTGTTTTCTAGTTTGTTCAATTCCAAATCACAAAGTTTGCTATTGCTACAGTTTCTTTTTACCCGAATCATTTCCCCAAACGGGATATCATTTTTTTGTGTAATGGGGTGAGAGCTTCTAGCATGTAGCAATGCATTGCAAGCAGTAGATTTCCGATATAGGTTAGAATGTACATAATTAATTTCTACAAGTATTTCAAGATCTAAGCAGTGAATCCGATCCTTACTGTGTTCATACGTCATCCTGATGTTAAAATCGTTTTCATTGATATGATCTATGAATTCCAACAGCTGTGGCTCGTCACCGGTCCAGATCATAAGTACATCATCGATGTATCTTCCCCCAAAAAATATATGTTCTGTCAGATTGGGGGGACCATTCAACCACACATGTGTTTTTTCAAAGAGGCCCATATATAAGTTAGCATATGAAGGCGAAAAGCGTGAGCCCATTGCAACTCCCTGTGCCTGTCTATACCATCTGCCTTCATGAGTAAATACATTATTGTCCAATATGAATTCGATCATATTTATTAGCATATTGGTATGTTCTGAATATGAAGCCGATCTACTTGCAAAAAAGTGTTGAATCGCTTCCAAACCTTTATTTTTAGGTATGCAAGTATATAGGGAGCTGACGTCTAGGGTTACCCAACTCATTTCAGAAGACCATATAATGTCTTCTAGTTTCATCAGAACATCCTGTGTGTCTTGCAAATATGAGGGGAGATTTCTAACAAAAGGTTGTAAAAAACTATCAATATATTCTGAAAGTGTTTCAGTGGGCGAACCTATGCCTGATATAATAGGTCTTCCTGGGGGGCGACGTTTTATGTTTGTGGATTTTTGGAAGTATATATATACAAGGAGCCCTAGGATATGCATTGAAGATGTATTTATATTCTAAATCCGAGATTAGACATTGGTCTAACCACATATGTAATAATGCATCTAGGTCACGGACAATTCGAAGTAGAGGATTGTCTTTCAATTCCATGTATGAGATGCTATCCATCAGTTGGCGGTTGATTTCATTGATGTAATCCAATCTATTTAGGATAACTATATTGCCTCCTTTGTCGGCTTCCTTTATAATTATATTCTGGTTCTCACCTAGGTCTTTCAATGCCAATCTTTCCCTCTTGGTTACATTGTGTGAAATGTGTGACTTACCCTCATGAATCTTCTTCTCTAATTTATCTAATTCATCTACAACTAATCGATGGAAGGTGTCTATGACATTATCACTTGGTAATACAGGAGTGAAGATGGATTTAGGTTTAAATCCACTATTAAGCGATAAGTCTTGAGTGATGTTTAACTCGCTTAAAATTTGTTGCATGTCAATAGTTTCATCCTCCACATAGTTTAACTAGAGTAGTGTTTGAATATCCTCTATATCTTTTATAGTGTGTATACTAGATAACGTCTCTGGTACCATCATGTGTGTTCTGTTGATTTATTCTGCAAATAATTTCTTGAGTTTCAATTGTCTTGTGAATTTGTACAGATCAATGTGTACCTCAGTCATGTTGCAATAACTTGCAAGACAAAAGCCCAAACCTTTGCCTAGTACATTTATTTGCTCTTTGGATAGTACATGATCAGACAGATTGACAATAGAAATACCATCATTGTGTACATCATCAACAATTATTTGTTCATCACATGGGTCTAATGTATTTAAGTTTTTGAATATTTGTTCTTGGATGCCCTGGTCTGTACTCCCATTGTATTGGAGGGCCCTACTGGTCCTCTTTCTTTTCCCTCTACGTGTTCTTTTGGGTTTGGTTGTATAGTTTGGGGAAACTTTCTCCTGTTGCCCAGTCGGTATCTCTTGGCCTCCCGTTAAAAACCCGGAGGGAACATTATGTTCTATATCAGAAGCCAGACTCGAATTGTCACTCTGTGTTTCTCTTTCCTGTTCTCCAGATGTAATGGAGACTTCGGATTCACTTTCCGATATTTGTCTATTAGTGTTGGTGTCATGCACTGTCGGTTTGACCGAGATACCATCAAACCTTTTAGCGAATGTATAAATGCGTACTTCTTTATAATCCCTCTCAACTCTGTTTATCTTTGTCATTTTGTTGTCTTTGAGATATGATTGATGTTTATCTAGAATGTCTTTTAATATCTTAGCATTTTTTTTCCCTGACTTCAGGTAAATTCAGATTCGATATTTCTAGTTCTAACTCTTGGATCTCTCTGAGTAAGGTGTCTCTTTTTTGTTCAGCATGTTCTATCAATATCATCATCATCCCCTTTGAAGCTTCGAAAAGTAATTGTTCCCATTCTTGTAAATGTTTGGATGACAAGTCGTCAAAGGATGGAAAGATTACTATTCGAAGCCCTCGAGGTACCCTTTTATCCGAGATGTATTTCTTTAGGACTGTGGCATCCCACCAACGGGATAGTTCCTGTTTACGTAATCTTTCTAGCCGGATGTATTTTTTCCTCATTCCTTCCGATTGATGATTTATTATTCCTACATTGGGGATTGGTTCTGTTTGTTGTTTAAACATTGTTGAAAAAATGTGTTCTCTGTCATCATTAAATTGATCCATCTGACAAATTCTAGTGTTCAATGTGTCTGTCCTTAATGCTTAGTTCTTGAACTCTTTTTAGGAAGTGCTGGCTGGTTTGTAAAAAATTAGTTTTTATTCATTACAAAAAATTTGACAAGAGAAACCTAAGGTTTGCCGCACATTCCTATAATACCGAGTATTGTATAGCTGCTCATACATTCAAAACATGCCTGTTGTCAAGCATGTGTGTCGGAACAAGCGCACTTGTACCAGCAAGTTAAATTTATGAGAAAGTGAGAATGGAGCACACATAGAAAGTAGTATCACTCTGTTATCAATTGTAAACTGGTCATAACTCAATAAGTTGTATAAGAGAACCGTAACATAAATTCCTACAAAAGTGGTATCAGTACAAACTTTCATGATTAAAAATGAAAGAAAAAGTTTTAATTGATAAATCAAAATCATTACATTTAGTATATTATAAAAAAAATGTTGTTTTCAAACTTGACAATACAACTGTAATTCCATACCAAATACTCTATCCATACATGAAAAAATTTACCAGAAATTAAACAAATATGTATTCAAATCAAGAAAAAAGTAGTTAGTCCCGTAGCATGTTCATACAAAGTCCAGCAAATTGATCATAGGGATATAAATTTTCCACTCTGGTGATATGGAAGCAAAAAGATATGTCTTCATCCAATAGAGAAAAGAATTATCCGGTTCATCCAGATTCAGCCGACACGTGTTTCGTCCCAGCATGGGACTTTATCAAGGCTGACAAGACAAATATTAAATTACTTGTTTGTACCTATTGTACTGCCAATGTACCAATTGTTGATAAAGATTTTTTTTTTTAATTAATAAAAACATCCCACAATATATCAACATAATAATGAAGATATAAGTGTCATAGAAATAAAATGCACCAAGATACCATAGAGAGATGTCGCCAATTGTTAAGTGTGATAAAAAACAAACAGAAACCATGCTTCTAAATATCCTCATTTAGTAACAGTGCTGAGGTGGGGGATTCTGGTGCAGCGCTGGGAACAGGGCTGCTTTGCATGAGGATGCCACCCTCTTGTTCCTCACCTCCCACTGTGATTGGACCATTTGTGGCTGATGTTTTCTGGCTGTCCTTACTTTCACCATCACAACCACATCCAGCAATTTTCTTAAGGGGTTCCTCCTACTGGATTGCATGATGTTTGTTCTTATGGGTCATATGGCCTCTAGTACCATAATGTGTACCAGGCAGACCCCAATGGACACTCATGTGGCAAATTGAGCATATTTCAATGTTCTCCTCCTGTTTGCTAAGTACAAAAAAAGACCAAAACTGGGGAGGATTACTTTCTCTGTGGTCACTGCTAATGCCTTAAGAAAAACTGGAGGTACCTGGGTGTGTCGTCAATTGCCTCTCTGCAATGCATTTTTCTTCTGAGGTAGACGTTGGTGCAGGTCTCAGCTGGGACTTTACAGATATGGGAGCTGGTGGTGCTGCCTGTGCCACATCCCTAATAATGTTGGACTCATCTGTGATAGCTTCCACAATGATTGGCTCGTCGTCATCATCATCCTCATCATCCCCTTCTATGATTCTACGGCTTTCAGGAACCTTTCTTTTCCCTTGCCTCTCCTCGTATATCCCAGACTCTGCCAAGGTCCACTCCATGTCCCTATCAGCATCATCAGAAGTGGTGCTTGGAGAAATGGTAGTATCCTTCCTTTTTCTTGCTGGAGATCTGGGAGCCATTGATTCTAAAAGACGAGGTTCTTGCTCAACAGGAATCTCAACTCCCTGTTCTGATTCAGCTTTGGGAAGATCTACTACTGTTGGCTGCAGCTTATGTCCACTTGGCTCTGTTTCCAGAAATGATTGGGTACTAATTTGCTAAAGGGACAAATCCAATTCAGTGTCATTGCTCATCGGTGTCACCACAATGGCAGTGGCTGCTTCACTGACAGACGTGGTCTTTGGCTTAGGTTGGGGGGGTGCTGTTGATTCTGGAGTGCTGCTCCTAGGTTCCTCTTGGAGTCTAATGTGGCAGAAACATATCTTCTGAAAAAGGTTGTGGTCAGCACGCAACTGGTGGAAAGCTACCTCTTTTCACTGACTACTGTCTTGGGAGCAACCTTTTTTGGGCCATCTTAAAACTCTAAGGCCCATATTTATACTTTTTAGTGCCACATTTGCATCATTTTTTGATGCAAAAGCAGCACAAACTTACAAAATACAATTGTATATTGTACATTTGCGCTGCTTTTGCGTCAAAAAATGACTTGTGAGCGACACTGTTTTTGCGGGTGTCGCAGCCGGAAGCATACTCGCAAGCAACCCAGGAGTACTGAGCCATTAGCAAGCAAGCACCAAAAAACAAATCATGCACGAGCGACTCAAAACACCCACTCTTCTTCGTGCTTGTGCCTATTGAAACGTGCACATACGGACTCTGCATTGGTAGGACGGAGACATGGTTAAAGGGCTACTTCCGTGGATGGCACAGTCAGTACTGCAGGCCCACTAAAAGCATTTACAGGCACTGGGCACACATACTGCACTTTACTAGGGACTTATCAATAAATTAAATGTGCCAATTGGGGATAAGCCAATATTATCATGTTTCAGAGGAGAGAGCACAAGCACTTAAGTGCCGGTTAGCAGTGGTAAAGTGCACCTGAGGCCACAAAAAATGAATTCGGCCAAAAAGGAGAGAAGGAAGGCAAAAAAGTTGGGCGTGATCCTGCAGAGAGGGCCACTTCCAACACTAACCCATCGTGAGTGCAGAGTAATTAGTTTTCTGGTGCCCTTCCCCTTTGCCTGTTGATTAGATGTATCTCAGTCGGGATTAATCATAAAACCCATCAGAATCTGGCTATTTTGAGGGACTGTTTTATCCTAGACAGGGCCTCATATATTCCTTGGATTAAATATTACAAGACATTGTTTAATGGATGTTGCTGCCGTGATCTCTTTGCCTGTCCAGAATCACTTAGAAAGATACTAAAGGGACCAAAAATGTTTTCTTAGTATTTTAAAGAACAGAACAGAGAAGACATAGAACTGTCTAAGCTCTCCATTTGAAGGCCTGTTGCCTTAAAGACAGAGGGCCAGATGTATCATGCATTTTTGCTAATTCAAAAATGTATTTTGTTTGTATGAATTCCAATTTGCAATTCAGTAACTTGTTACCGAACCACAAATTGGAATTACGACTACATACCGATTCGGTATTAAGAAGGGGTCTGTCAAGGATGTCCCTTCTTAAAACCGAATCGCTGCAGTATGTAGGAATGTTTAGTGATCCAAATGCGGTCGCAAAACATTCGCATTTACCACTTACTTCAAGTAACTCATTCGCAGACGGGAAGGGGTTGCCCTTTGTGAATGCATGCAAAAACATTTTTTAAGAGCAGGCAGTGGTCCCATGGACCAGTGCCTACTCCTAAAAACTTTTTTTTTAACTTTTTTTTTTTTTAAATGCATCCCGTTTTCCTTTAAGGAAAACGGGCTGCATTTAAAAAATAAAAAAAGATAGCTTTATTTAAAAGTAATCACTGACATAGTGGTCTGCTGAGGCCAGCAGGCCACCAACCCTGTGATTATCGCCATTCACAATGGGCCGCAAATTGCGACCAACCTCATGAATATTAATAAGGCAGGTCGATTTGCGAGCCATTGGTAATTGCTAAATGAAACTCCTGAAGTTTCATACATTCAAATATTAGGTAATCGCTATTTGAAAGAAATTACACATCTTGCCCAGAATCTCATACTGAACCTTATCTAACTTTTGCAAGTAATAACAATCATTGTTATTTGTTATTAAGGTTTTGATTAGATCTACTATATGGGCTTCTGTGCGCAGAGTCCGAATACCACCAAAAAGTATAAATTAAAATTGGAGGAGGAAGGCAAACGTTGGGAGGAAGACCACCCTTGGTCTGACAGGTCTAACACCAATGGAATCTATCACTACCAAACAAGCAGAAACAGCCAGGCAAGGAGCAATGCACTTGAGGGCTGAGTAATAGATGAGTTGATTTCAGTTCAGCCCCATAGAGAGAAATACCTGACACCTATTTCGTCAGTCGTAGTTTGACTTTTGCTCTAGGCAGGACTGCAGGTTTAAGGATGACTGTACTTATGTTTGAAGGTGACTATGCCTCTCCTACAACAATTTGCAACTGTTGTCCCAACCCTCCCGGCTCACAAGTAGTACCTCACCAAAAACTCAAATAGTGAAAGGTGATTTGTGGCAGCCTTTACGCATGGACTCAAGAGTGCGACATCTCAGGGAGTGTTGTGGTTAAACGAAGATTACCTCTTTCTCACATTAACAACATGGCTCAATCAAACACAGGGAATGAAGAGAGATGCAGTAAAAGTCTTAATATGTTTTTATTAACAATACTAGAATGTAGGATAAATTGCATGGGCTGCAATGATTACAATAATGAACAGTGCAAGAGACAGAATTGTGAAAATGAGAGTCATTAGTACAAAGACCCCCCATCACCTTGCAATAACATAAAATGACATGAGAGATGAATATGTCCTAATATTTAGCATGATAAACCTAACCCCTAACCAAAAGAGAGCTAGGTGTGATAAACCTAATCTGCCAATGTGGTGCCCATGAGAGGAGCTCCCCAACCCTGGTCACCTTGGAATGAGGTCTCTAGATCAGACTCCGATCTGATTGAACCCCTGACTTGGGTCTGTTCCCAAACGATAGCTAACAAGACATGCTTGGGGTGGCAATTTATATAAACAATTCCCTCGAAAGCGCAAAGAGGGAAAGTACCTAATGTGAATACCTACAGTTTGTTATCTTTGTCGCTTGATATTGACGCCTTAGTGCAGTGGCACTGATAACATGAAACTAAAACATTGGCCTAACTTGAAACAGTGCAGCTATCTTGAAAGATAGAAATAAATAAATGCACTGAAAGAGAGCATACTAAGTAGGGTAAAAGTCATTGGGTGACGGGGGCATGAGTCTACAAGTCAGAGGGCTAAGCTCACTCCTGCTTCCCATTAAAACAGGATAGGATTCACTGCACTCTCCTCATTGCTGTAACAAGTATGACGCCATAGGATGATGCCACCGAAGGTGAATGAATCCAAGTTGAAAAATGCTCTGGTCTAAAACAAGCTAAAATCATTAAAAACTAGCTAAAAAATCATATAAAAACATGTTAAAAATAATAACAAAAAACATACAAAGAGATATAGGCCCTCATTACGACTCTGGCGGTGGTTGATAAAGTGGCGGTAATACCACCAACAGGCAGGCGGTAAGTACTGCCAAAATATGACCATGGCGCTGATATCTCCCATAAACAGCCAATGTACCACACCAACCACCAGGGTGGAAACAACAGCTGGTGGTGGCCGCCAACAGCCAGGCGGAAGTCAAAGTTCCGCCCACCATGTTTTGACCCTGCAAACTGCCATTTTTTCCGGGTCGGTACCAACGCCAACAAAAGTCTGGCTGAAACAGAGCACAGAAGTAAAAGGACTCACCATTGGAGACACAGGGAAGAAGCACGCTGCCATGGATCCCATGGATGATCTTCTATATCATGTGCCACCACGAACACCAACGCAGACCAAGATGATGACGGTGAGTACAGCTGCCTAGCACACAAGGGAGGGTGGGAAGAAAATGAGAGTGACACACACACGCATCGCACACAGCATTCACACACACACCATACACACAACCAGCTGCACTTCAAAAATATTTTGACCCCGAAAAATGGCAGAATCATTCAAGAACAACACGAATTGACAAAAGTGATTGTAATCAGTTCAACATCAAAATTAATAATCCTATTTGGCAATAAAACAGATATGTACACATGTATAACAAAGGGACACAGCCCAGTCCAAAGTTCAAAGGGCCCACATGGCCACAGGGCACAGTCAAAGGCCCAACTCGAATCCTGACCACATCTGGATAGAACACTGCAGGGGCATCAGTTTGCAAAGAGGTAGGCACCACAGGGGGGGCACCTCAGCTGGATGTGGGACAAGCCCACAGGTTCTGCAGGGGACAACATGCCCATTGCTCTTTGTCTTGGGGAGAGCAAGGCCACAGTCTCTCAAGTGAGTGTCTTGCCCACTGGTTCTGGAGGGAGCAACATGCCCATTGCTTTGTCCTGGGGCGTGCAAGGCCACAGTCTCTTGAGTGGGTGTCTTGCCCACTGGTTCTGGAGGGGGCAAGATGCCCATTGCTTTGTCCTGGGGAGTGCAAGGCCACAGTCTCTTGAGTGGGTAACTTGCCCACTGGTTCTGGAGGGGGCAGCCCGCACAGTAGCCCATGGAGGGTGGACTATATGGCGTCCACCAGCGGTGATGGCTGCATGGTGGTGGTGGTTGAGGGAGTCTCCTGGGCAGCCCTGCACTCACTGATGGCTGCATGCTGGGGGTGGTTGGGAGAGGCTCCTGGGCAGCCCCTGCACTCACTGATGGCTTCATGCTGGTGGTGGTTGGGGGAGGCTCCTGGGCAGCCCCTGCACTCACTGATGGCTGCACATCTACGGCTGGCGGTGGGTGCCCCGTGACAGCTGGTGGTGGTAGCGGTGTTTGCCTGACAGCTTCAGCTGGCGTAGAGTGCCTCTTGTCCTTCTGGTCATCGATTGGGGATCTCTTACCCTTCCTGGCAGGGGTGGAATGGCTCTTCCCCTCTCTGCCTGGTGGTGCAGACTCCTTCCCCTTCCTCACAGATCGTGCAGGCTCCTTCCCCTTCACAGCGGTGCAGGCTCCTTCCCATTCCTCATAGCTGGTTCCGGACTATTCCCTTTCATCCCAGGTGGTGCAGGCTCCTTCCCTTGCCTCACAGCTGGTGTCGGACTCTTCCCTTTCATCCCAGGTGGTGCTGGCTCCTTCCCCTTCAGTATTGTTGGTCTTGGATCCCTACCACCATGAGTAGGTGGTGCTACCACTGTCCTCGTAGCCTGTTTGGCTAAGGTGCTGGGCTGTGTCCTTGGTAACCTGCCCATACGTGCAGAACGGGGGGAGGGGTAGGGAAGAGGTAAATCTGGGAAAGGAAATCTTTTTAGGGATGTTGGGGCGGGAGGACAGAGGAGTAATAGGAGTGGAGGATGAGGGAGTAGTTGTTGCAGGAGCATAGCAACACAAAAGGATGATGGATGGAGTGCTGAACAATGTAAACACTCACCCCCAGTCACAGATTTGGGTTTAATCCATAGCTCTTTTGCTCCCCATGCCACCCCAGGTTGGACCCAGCCATATGCAAATCAGTCTTGATCCTGTTCCTCATGGAACAGTCCAGCCCGAACTGCCAAGCCAGGTCCTCCCTGGACCGGAAACAAGCATCCTGGGACCCATTTCATGGTATCACCCTTCACCAGCAAGGCTGGCTTCACTCCAATGGCATGGGGAGCAAGGGACCCACATCTGGGCATACCCTTCTCACTTAGGGTAACAAATGCAAAAAGAACAAGTGATCGACAGAATGCTGTACAATGTCAACCATTCACTCCCAGTACAGAGATCTTGGCCTAAGTCCATTGTTTTTTTGCTACCCATGCCATTCCAGTTTGGACCCAGCCATATGCAAATCAGTCTTGACCCTGCTCCCTATGACCCTGCTCCCGCTTTGTGCACCCTAAGTGGCAGAGGTATGCCCAGATGTGGGTCCCTTGCTCGCTGCACCACTGGATTCAAGCTAGCCTGGCTGATGAAGAGTGATACCCTGAAACCAGTCCCAGGATGCTTGTTTCCTGTCCAGGGAGGACCTGGCCTAGCAGTTCGGGCTGGACTGTTCTCATGGGGAACAGGATCAAGACTGATTTGCATATGGCTGGGTTCAAACTGGGTTGACGTGGCAAGCAAAATAACGATGGATTAAACCCAGATCTGTGACTGGGGGTGAGTGTTTGAAAAGTTTCAACACTCCATCCATCATTTTATTTTGTTTTGTGATGTTGTTGGAGGAGTATGTCTGCTGGATTTGGGTGTGGGTGCATGGGCTGAATGCTGTTGTGAGGTGGATGTCTGTTGGGTGTCTGAGTAGTTGCGTTTGTGTCCTTTAGGAGGGGGGGACAAACATGGTGGGAGAGGTCACAGGGGACGCGTGCATGGATGTTGTGGAGGTGTCTGACAGTGAGGTGTGTGTTCTGCTTGGTGTGGTGATGATGCTTGTAGTGGATATTGATGTAGTGCATGCAGGTGTGAGCGTGGACGTAAATAGGTGCGAGGTGGAGGTGGAGGTGGAGGTGGAGGAGGGGGAGGCAGTGGAGGCAGTGGATGTTGTTGTGTCTGCAACTGAGTGGTATTTGTGTGAATGCCTCTTGGATAAAGTGTGGTGCTTGTGTTTGCCTGTGACACTCTTCGGTGTTGTCTTGTGTGTATGCTCATCTTTCTGTGTGCTTGGGATGGGTTGGGGTTGAGGAGAATGAGACTGGGAAGTGGAAGTTGGAGGGGGACTGTTGAAACAGGGACAATGGCTGCCATCAGAGAGGAGGGCAGAACTTGAATCGATCTTTGTTGGGCCACCAATCCACCGTGAATGCCCGTCAGGAATGCATTGCATTGCTGCATCTGGGATCCCAGCCCCTGGATGGCATTCACAATGGTTGATTGCCCTACAGAGATGGATCTCAGGAGGTCAATAGCCTCCTTACTCAGGGCAGCAGGGCTCTCTGGGGCAGGGCCTGAGGTGCCTGATTTGAAGGAGATGCCCACCCTCCTGGGCGATTGGGCACGGGCAAATCACTCAGAGGCTACTGGGAGGGTGGTGTTGGTACAAGGGGTGGTGGCTGTACCTGCAGCTAGGGTGGTCACAGAGATGGCCGCTACCACCAGGGAGCTCCCATTAGAGGAGGTATCAGAGTCGGTTTTGCCCCCTCCAGTCTCCACAGTGGTGCTCCCCTCGCCCTCCGTCCCACTGGTTCCCTCGGCGTCAGTGGACTCTGCCTCCTGTGGGATGCAGCTCCCTCTGTCGCTGGTGCCTCTGCTCCTCTGCCAGATGATGCAAATGCACATAAGGAAAGGATGACAAAACAAGAAAGGGGGGGAGAGAGACAAAGGATACACTGGGCCAATGACTGCACCAACACCACCTTTGGCGTACACAGCACCCTCACACACAGGGAACAGGCCTATGCAGTATGCATTGCACTACCAGTGAAATGGCTACTCACTGAGGCATGAGGAGAGGCACACACCACCAACTGCAGCACACCTTGGACCCACGCAGCCCTGCCTAGAAGTGAATATTAACAAGCTAGGTAACCTGTATTTTCCATTCAACCCTTAGCCTCCAGAGGACCTACGCTGCTATGTTGGGCCTGGCCTTTGGGGCACTCATTAACACACAACCACCAGACGAATACCACCCCACCAGGCATAAGTTTGTAATGATAGCCACTGTACTCACCCCCTTGTGGCTGCTGTGATTCCCTCAAGCACCCATCCAGCTCAGGGTAGGCCACCACCAGTATGCGGGCCATCAGGGAGGTCAGGGTCCAACGGGCACCCCTTCCTCATTGGGAGGCCATCCCCAACTGAGCCTCTGCAGTCTTCCGTGCCCAGCGTCTCAGGTGCTCCCACCGTTTCTGACAGTGGGTGCTCCACCGGCCATAGACCCCTGGGCCCGCCCATCCTTGGCGATGGCACACCATATTCCCTTCTTTTGATGGGCACTGACCTACAGAGGCAATACAGACAGGAGAACACCATTAGACAAACAGTCCAGCCTGTCACACAAATGGCCCACCATACCTGTTTCCATCACCATTGGCACACACATAGCCCAGCACACACCATGAACACCGCCAAGAGGAAATCCACCCCCCTTAGATGATGCCTTCACACACAGCTTCATGCATTCATACCACATGCATTGTGCCCACAGTGTACTCACCTGTGAACTGGAGGCCCATACAGCAGTCCATATTGGGGTAGGACCCCATCCACCAGTCGCTCCAGCTCCTCCGAACTAAAGGCTGAGGCCCTTTCCCTGGTCACACGGGCCATGGTAGGTTCCAGACACAGGTCACAGCAGCACATGCAGTGTAGGTCCTCTCCTATGGAAGGTCAGGAAACAAGTGAGGAATGTGAAATAAAATGGTGGTCACAGCCGTGGCGGTATATACCATCACCGCCGGCATAGATCCCCATTGGCCACTGTACCCCATGCGGCCCAATATAAACTAATGAGGAATTGCATGACGGTTCACGACCGCCTACTGCCACGGCGCACAACGTCGGCGGCATTACCTCACTTCCACCTGTCCCTCCACACAGGAAAGGCGGTCGCCATTTCAGGGGGGGTGAACAGGCGTATCTATAATTTCTGCGTCACAGGATATATAGGCACATACTTTTAAATGACACTGTCCCAAAACATGATTGCACGATGTGGACTGCTGTTGTGGTAAAGTTGTTCAAATTGTGACAGTCTACTTACTCTTGTGTCCCTTAGATACCTACCGCTGCAGATGAATAGGAGATGGAGACATATCCCCGTGTACAGAACCCTGGTGGACTTGGCTACACTGGAGGACAGGCAAATTATAGTCACCTATAGACTTGACAGGGACACAATCACAGAGCTGTGTGCCCAGTTGGAACCTGACCTGATCTCAGCTTTCCGTCATCCAACTGGGATCCTCCCTCTTGTGCAAGTTCTATCAGTGCTCCATTTCCTGAAAACTGGTTCTTTCCAAGTGACAATGAGCTTGGCAGCAGGAATGTCACCCCCAATGTTCTCAATAGTGCTGGCAAGAGACTTGTCTGCCCTGATAAAACACGTGCAGCTACATTGCTTTCCCCCAGGTGGAGGATTTGGCCACTGTGAAAGTCGGGTTTTTTGCAATAGGACATATCCCCAATATAATTGGGGCGATTGATGGAACACATATTGCGTTTGTCCACCCCAGGCAAAATGGACTGGTGTACAGGAATTATAAGAGTTTCCACTCCATGAATGTGCAGATGGTGTGCCTGGCCAACCACGTCAATGCTAAGTATCCTGGGTCGGTGCATGATGCCTTTGTCTTAAGGAATACTAGCATCCCAAATGTGATGTTCCAACTACAGAGGCAAAGAGGGTGGCTAATAGGTGAGCCTTGGTCCCCACCCAGTGGATGTTGGTGTATGCCTATGCTGTTAGCCAAATACGATAGTGTGTGGCTAAATGTTGTCCCTCAATATTTGCAGGTGACTCTGGTTACCCAAACCTATTGTGGCTGCTGACCCCTGTGAGGAATGCCAGGACAAGGGCAGAAGACATTATAATGAGGCACATGGGAGAACCAGAGGATAAGTGAGAGAACCTTCGGCCTCCTGAAGGCCAGGTTCGGGTGCCTCCATCTGACAGGTGGATCCATGTGCTACTCACCCAAGAAGGTCTGCCAGATAGTAGTGGCATGCTGCATGTTGCACAATTTGGCCCTCAGATGCCATGTACCTTTTCTGCAGGAGGAGGAGACTGGAGATGCACCTGTGGCACAGTGAGGACCCTGAGGACAGTGAGGATGAGGAGGCAGAGGATGAGGATGTGGACAACAGAATATTAGTGATCCGTCAGTACTTCCAATGACACACAGGTGAGACAGTGCAACTTCACATTTCTATGACAATGGGTGTATTCTGTGTGGCATTGGCAAGCTGGCATTACCCACTTATTTCCCCTACTTACTATTACCTTTGGATATTCATTTTACAGATGTTAGTGATATGACAACAATGTACTGATGTGATCACAACAGCCAGCAACAGGTCATTCATTCTATGCTTCTCACTATGTACAGTTCATTTGCAATGGTTGTAGCTGTTTCAATCAATACAAATTTGCAATACATGAAATACTAGTAGTCGAGTTTTATCCAAGGGTGTTTATTGTTGTGCTAAAATATAGAGGGGAAAGTGCAATGGAATGGGGTGATGATGCAGGAAAGTCCACTGTATTATTCCAGTCTGTTTGTAGCACAGGTGCAGTTTCCATGGGGACATAGGAAGGGGAGCAATGGCAGTTCAAAGTGGACAAGGTGACCGAGTGGGACACAAGAGGGACAATCAGGAGAGTCTAATTTCCTGTCGGTGGTCTTGGCAAGTGTCTCTGACTTCTGTCTGGTTCACAGGGAACATTTGCAGGGTGGTTCACCTTCTGCAGGGGGAGGGATGCTGGTGGCTTGTGGATCCTTTGGCGGGGCCTCCTTGCCACTAGCGGCAGCAGAAGTGGAGGGCTGTTCAGATGACTGGCTAGTGGTAGGGGACCTCTGGTGTGCTGTTGGCTCCCTCATGATGTTGGCCATGTCTGCCAGCACCACTGCTATGGAGATCAAGATGGTGATGATGGCCTGCAAGTCCTCCCTGATCCCCTGATACTGTCCCTCCTGCAGCCGCCTGTTCACATGTCTAGGATCGGGCCCATCGTGTCCTGGGAATGTTGGTAGGGTCCCAGGATCTCAGTGAGTGCCTCCTGGAGAGTCGGTTCTCTGGGCCTCTCCTCCCCCAGTGCACAGCAGTCCTCCCAGTGTCCCTGTTGGCCTGTGTCTCTGTCCCCTGAACAGTGTGCCCACTGAACTGATCCCAGGTCCCTGATTGTCTTGTGGGCGGGGTGTGGCCTGGGGTCCCTGTACAGGTGGGCACACTGCTGATTGACGTGTCCTGGGGACAGAGGCGTGGGTAAGCTGGGTGGGTGCTGTGGTGTTGGTTCCTGATGGGGGAGGCTCTGTGGTGGTCTGTGAGTGGGCTTGGGTGACCGGCTGTCCAGTGGTCCCTGATAGGTCAGATAGGTCCTCCAGACCCATAAGTCCAGAGTTACTTTCATCCCTGGGGGCCTCTTCTGTTGGGGGACTGGATTATGGTGGCACCTCCTCTCCACTGACATTGGCTGGGGTACCTATGGGGATGTAAATGATGTATTAGGCTTCAAGTAAATCACATGTGTACTTCCGTAGCTTTCCCTCTATGGTTGGTGTTACCCTGGCAGCTTTCGCTTGTGTATGTTGGTGTATTGTGGAATTTTCAGTTTCCCTATGCTGTGCATGCTTTAATGATGGGTGTCCATGCACGGATGGGAGGGGTGTCCATGCATTGGTACAGCATGCAGGGCCTGGCATTGGGATTAGTGAGGTGTGTTGGTGGAGTGTGTGGGATGTGGTGGGATAATTGGAGTGAGGTTGAGGTTGAGCGTGTGTGATGGCATGCAGATATGGAGGTTGATAATTGTTAAATGTTGACTTACCAGTGTCCACTCCTCCGGTAACTCCAGCAAGTCCCTCAGGATGCAGTAATGCCAAGACTTGCTCCTTCCATGCTGGGAGCTGTGGTGGAAGAGGAAGGGGTCTAACACCAGTCCTCCGCATGGCGAGCTGGTGTTTTGCTGCTATGGAATGTACCTTCTCCCGAAGGTCCTTGTTCTTTGGTGATGTCCCACGGTGTTGACCCTGTCTGTGACTCTCCGCCATAGCTGCATCTTCCTTGCTATAGATATTTGCTGTACCTCTGCTCCAAAGAGCTGTGGCTCTACCCTGACGATTTCCTCCACCATGACCCTTAAGTCCTCCTCAGTGAAACAGGGGAGCCTTTGTGGTGCCATGAGTGTTGTGTGATGTGTGTTGGTGAGGGTGTGTTGGGTGTATTTGGTGTGTGTGTCTAGTTGTCTCTTTGCTCTTCTTCTCAGTCTCCTGGTGGCAATTGTTGTTCGTAAGGGATTGTAGATAATGTTTGTGGGTGTTTTATAGTGGTGTGGGTGTGTGGGTGTGGTGTGTGTATGAATGTTAGGTGTGTGTATTTGGTATTGTCCAATGTAGTGTTGTTTTGTATGTAGGTGTCCATTCTGAGCGCAGCGGTGAGTATCCCCAATGGTTTACTGCTCTTGAATGTCCGCCGTGTTGATTCGTGGGTGATAATGTGATGGGCGTTGTTTTGTTGGTGTAACGGTATGGGTTTTGGGACCACCACCACTTTATCACTGATCTTTGGTCTGGCGGATTTGTTTATGTGGCTGTATTCTGTCGGTATGGCGTGTGTGTCATAATATGGTGAACAGATATTCGCCAGCTCGGCAGTACGTTGGCAGCCCTCAGTGCAGCGGTAAGCGGGATTTACTGCCAATGTCATTATGAGGGACATAATGTTGACTATGACAAGCACAGCAGGCCAAAGTTAAAAGACAATCGTTGAATTTATTATTATAAGCCAATCATTGAATTTATTTAACAATAGTCATGCTCTTGAAGAGAGTCTTAAAAGACATTAAATGTAAAGGCCCTCAGAAAGGAGGCCACATCGTCTGATGTTAGATCGATGATAGAATAGGCAGATGGATCCACGGAGTAGTAGTGTCTGTCAGTCTCTTGTGCAGGACCTCCTGCAGGGGCAGTACTCTCCCCAGTGCCAAAAAGAGCCAGATCGTTCATCAAGGGAGGCTCATAAGTGGTTTTGTAGATCAGCCTTAGTCTCAAGGGGCACGACCGTGAATGAACCCTCATCGGAGACATCAGCAGTGCTTAGTCCACAGGGGGCACTGTGTAACAGCAAGGTATACTGTAGGCAAATGTTCGAAGAGGCACCACATGCCGCGAAAGACTGGCTGCACGCACCATAGGATGGTTCTGAATGACAATTACCAGTCAAGCTCCAACTCTTCCAGCAACGGAGCATTAAAGAACTGAACCATGTGTTCACGGCACAGCTGGGCTGGTGGTAGTGGCCCCATTACTCCGCTTAGCTGGAAAGGCACAACCACTGCGAATCAGAAGCAAAAGCAGTAGTATTCCGCCTATTAATGCCAAAATTATAGGATAACCGCCAAACACACTTGAAAAGAGTGAATGGATGGCTGACGGAATGACTCCGAAGACAGTCTGGAAGATGGACACAAATCCAGACCTGACAGCCTTAATGAAACGGACAATCCCTGTAGTGCTTGAGGCGTTGAATATTCTGGATACCAGCTCTCCAAAGTGCTTGAGGAAGTTGTTATTTAATAGAGATTGTATCTCGGCTGATGATCTTGCTATCTGGAGAGCATACGTCTCTCTAGCTAAAGTCAATGACATTTGTTTTTCAAACAGTAGCGCCTTCAATCTGCTCATCTTGTCATAATTTACATTAGAGGCATCCGTGTGCGCCCACATTTCGGATGCCCTTATCTCTTGTGTGGGGGGGGGGGGTTAAAACATTTCCACAACACGTAATGACCTTAGAGACTGAAATTGCGTAGGCAAATCGTAGTCGCATACCACAACAGCTTTGGTTTCTCAGCACCACATAACTTCCATTTGAAAGTACATGAAATGCTAGTCGAATCAAAGAGACAGGAGTACCTTTCAGGAAACAGGCCAAGTTCGCGACCCCGCATTGCAAAGGGCATGAAGGGACACTTGTTTGCAGATCATTTAATGACTAACAGTAGTCCTACATTCGCTTTCACTGCCAAAGACCTCTGTTTCGCTATTCAAAAAGACAACTCCCACTCATCTTTAATATAGCTATTGGCTAGCCACTTGTATCTGCCCACGGCAACATGTTTCAGGCATTTAGAAACACTAAAAGTGGAAATGGGCAGATTAATAATGTCATGTAGGAGCCATACCATTGATGGACTTTCTGCAACAGTAAAAAGCAACTTCTCCAACTTTTCTATGTGAAACATGGTGACACTGTCTTCCCTTTTAGCCATTGTCTGTTGTTTCTTGGATAAATTAAAAGCAGCAGACAAGTCACTACTGTTAATATACTTCCATGGAACGTAGCAGTTTTTCAAAGTCTGTAATGTCCAACCTAACTGCATGATGGAACGCAGCTGACTTTATCCATGATTTAAAAAGGGACATGTCTGTCTGAATAATATCAATCGCAGATGACACTATGGGGGTCATTCTGACCTCAGCGGTAAAAGGCGCTTACCGCCGGTCAGAAGACCGCCATAACACCGCCGCAGCCACGGTAAACCGCCACGGTCATTCTGACCCGCAACTTGAAAACCGCCAAAAACCCGACATCCACAAAAGTCCACCACACCAAAGGTCAGCGAAAAAATGGCGATGACCAAACCTCCACCGTCACGCCAACAGAAATACGCCCACACTATCACGACACACGAATCCACGTGGCGGTCTTTCAAACGCGGTATTCCATTGGCGGTACACACCGCTGCGCTCAAAATACACACACACATAGAAAACACAGCCACATTGGTCATTTTGAAACACACACACCTGATACACATACTAACACCACTCCCACACACCCAACACAATATAAAACACACACCCACATCACCCACAAACCCCTACGACCCGATAGTATTGATGAAGGCTAGAGAGAGAGCACAGAATAGACAATCCCACAACACAGAGGCACACAACACCATCACCCACACAGAATCCACGCACCAAACACCACACACCACCACACGCACCACACTCATCACCACAAACGCCACCCCACACCTCATCCACACCACCCCATGGCACCCCAAAGACACCCCAGGTTCACTGATGCAGAACTCAGGGTCATGGTGGAGGAAATAGTCCGTGTAGAGACCCAGCTCTTCGGGCACAGGTGCAGCACACCACAATTGCCAGGAAGATGGAGCTATGGCAAAGGATAGTGGACAGGGTCAATGCGGTGGGACAGCATCCATGCAATCGGGATGACATAAGGAAGCGCTGGAACGACCTACGGGGGAAGGTGCGTTCCATGGTATCAAGGCACAACATTGCGGTGCAGAAGACTGGCGGCGGACCCCCACCTACTCCCCCAGAATTTACAGCATGGGAGGAGGAAGTCTTGCACATCCTGCATCCTGAGGGCCTCGCAGTAGTAGGCAGAGGAATGGACTCTGGTAAGTCAAATCTTCACTACTGCTTCCCACCCCCACCCCACCTGCATGCCAGCACATACCCCCACCCTCACCCCCACCCCCATCACACCAACTCCTTGCAAATGGCTCACCATCACAACCCACCCATCCCAACACCAAGCCCTGCATGCGACCACAAAGCATGGACACCCATCACCAAAGCATGCCCACTGCACACACACATCACCCCAACAAGCCACCCTCACAAAAGCCCCCACAAGGAAATGCCTGCACTTGGGTACACGGACACCCACCCATCACACGAAATGCCACACACAGAAGCAATAACCATACCCTTATACCCCTGCAGGACCCGAACGGCACCACACCGCCACGGAGGGTACAGAGATGTCCATCCCACCCCCAGAAGAGGCCCCCAGCGATGACACCAGCTCTGTCTCCCTGGACCCAGATGACCAGCCCGGCCCATCGGGGACCTCTGGACAGTCGGTTCCCCACAGACAGCCACAGGCTACAGCAGACCCAACCCCCTCTGGGAACACCAGCACAGCTCCCACCCAGCGGGCCCATGCCTCTGTCTCCAGGACACGTCAATCAGCGGTGTGTCCACCACTACAGGGCACCCAGGTTGACGCACCACCCCAACAACAACAGGGACCTGGGGGCAGTGGTAGTGGGCACACCGTCCAGTGGACAGAGGCCCAGGAACACAGGGGAACTGGGAGGGCTGCTGTGCGACAGGGGGGGGACAGGCCCAGGGAACCCACTCTCCAAGAGGCCCTCTCCTCCATCATGGGAGCATACCACCACTCCCAGGAGACGATGGCGACGGTACTGGCCAGGTTCCAGGAGATCCAGGCACTGCAGGAGGAACGGTACATGGGGTTCAGAGAGGAACTGAGGAACATCGGTTCCGCAATGGGGACCATCGTCGTGGCCCTTAACCAGATAGTCACCACATTGCGGGACCATGTGGCACCCCAAAGGGCCCCTGTCACTAGCCCAGGCCAGATACAGCCTACCACCTCTGCCGGCGCTAGTGGACAGGAGGCCCCCACACAACAGCAGGCCACCAGAACCCCACCTCCTGCAGAAGAAGAACCACCCCGCAAGTGGAACCTGAGATCTCACAAGAAGACAGAGTAGGATTGCAAGACCCCCGCCAGCATAAGATACCCCCTGATGTCATCCCACTGTCCCACATTGTCACCCTGTCCAACCTTTAACTGCCCCTGCTCCATCCTTCCACAGGCATATGGACAATGCACCTGTGAGACTGAGAACTGGACTCTGCCATGGACATTACTCCACCCCCACCCATCACCATTTTACAATCATGTACCTATATGTAGCACTTAAAATAAATCAATTATTGCACTTAAAATAACAGGAGTCTGCTTGTATTCTTAACAAATGTATTACACATAACGGTGCAATAATGTCCAGTTACTTTGTGATGACAACATACCAATTTCAATAAGCTTTAGTCCATGGGCAAACAAAGCAGAAGTCACGCAGTGGGTCATACAGCTCTGAAAAGGGAAGGGAAAGTCACAAATCAGTTAACAGGAACTGGGGGGAAACACAGACAGTAGAGACGCATGAGGCCTTAAGTAAATGTAAAATGGCGTGGGTGATTCTTACCTGTGTGCTACTGAAAATATTGTTGTAAGACTGTATCCCTGTTGTCCGTGTCGTCCCCGTCGTCTTCCTCCTCTTCACTCTCCACAGGCTCCACAGCTGCTACAACACCACCATCTGGACCATCCTCCTGCAGAAAAGGCACCTGGCGTCGCAAAGCAAGATTGTGAAGCATACAGCAGGCCACGATGATATGGCACACCTTCTTTGGTGAGTACATTAGGGATCCACCTGTCATATGCAGGCACCTAAACCTGGCCTTCAGGACCCCGAAGGTCCTTTCTATGATCCTCCTAGTTCGCCCATGGGCCTCATTGTACCGTTCCTCTGCCCTGGTCCGGGGATTCCTCACTGGGGTCAGTAGCCACGACAGGTTGGGGTAACCAGAGTCACCTAATAGCCACACACGGTGTCTCTGTAGCTGTTCCATCAAATAAGGGATGCTGCTATTTCGCATGACATACGCGTCATGCACTGACCCAGGGAACTTGGCATTTACATGGGAGATGAACTGGTCAGCCAAACAGACCACCTGGACATTCATCGAATGATAACTTTTTCTGTTTCTGTACACCTGCTCACTTTCTTTGGGGGGAACCAAAGCCACATGGGTCCCATCAATGGCACCAATGATGTTGGGGATATGTCCAAGGGCATAGAAATCACCCTTCACTGTAGCCAAATCGCCCACCTCAGGGAAAATAATGTAGCTCTGCATGCATTTCATCAGGGCAGACAACATTCTGGACAAAACCTTAGAAAACATAGGCTGAGACATCCCAGATGACATGGCCACTGTTGTCTGAAAAGACCCACTTGCCAAAAAATGGAGTACTGACAGAACCTGCACCAGAGGGGGAATCCCTGTGGGTTGGCGGATGGGGGACATCAGGTCTGGCTCCAGCTGGGCACATAGTTCATGTATAGTGGCTCTGTCAAGCCTGTATGTAAGTATGATATGTCGTTCTTCCATTGTCGACAGGTCCACCAGCGGTCGGTACAGGGGAGGATTCATCCTTCTCCTCGCAAGTCCCAGCGGACGGTGCCTAGGAAGGACAACATGGAGCACAGAGTCAAGCAACCCACAGGTTCGTTCACACAGCTTACACAGTACACGAATCGCTATGCATTGAAAGGCTTGTATGAGTGGCAATGCAAGGCCTAGGCCTGTGTGACGCAGTAGAAATTATGCGATGTGGGCCCTTGAAATGGCGGCTGCCTGACCTGTGAAGTGTGACAGTGAGATGTGAGGTCAATGCGCTGGCGTGGCACACCGTGGCGGTAGGCGGTCGAAGACCGCGGTGCTAAGCCGCATTGGTTAACATTGCACCCTATGGGTTTCAGTAGCCAATGAGGATGTGCGCCGGCGGTCGCGGTACGCACCGCCGCGGTACGCCCCGCCGCGGGCATGACCGCCATTTTCTATCTGATTAATCACTCGAGACCTGATCATCCACAGGAGAGGACCGATACTGCAAGTGCTACTGTGACCTCGGTCTGGGAGATACAATGGCTGCTGCGACTGGGGAAAGGGCCCCTGCCTTCACTTCAGAAGAATTGGAGAAACTTGTTGATGGGGTCCTCCCCCAGTATGCGCTACTCTGCGGTCCTCCAGACCAACAGGTTAGTACACAGGGTGCACGTTGAATGGGCTATGCCTGTGTTGAGTGGGGTGGATGTAAGATGGTGGGGAGGTGAGCGAATGAGGAGTGCAACGCACGACAGATGAGAGCATGTGCCACATGGCAAGGTTGGGGAGGGGGGGGCCACTCACATTGACCAGGCAGAAAAGTGATGATATTTCCTTTCCCACCCTGTACATGTCACATAGGTCAGCGCCCATCAGAAGATCGACATTTGGCGTGCCATCGCCAAGGACGTCCGGGCCCTGGGGGTCCACAACAGACGGGGCACCCACTGCCGAAAGAGGTGGGAGGACATCCGCCACGGGACCAGAAAGACCGCCGAGTCTCTGCTGGGGATGGCCTCCCAACGTAGGAGGGGTGCCAGCCGCCAATTGACACCCCTGATGTCCCGGATCCTGGCGGTGGCCTACCCCGATTTGGATGGGCACGTGAGGACATCACAGCAGACACAAGGGGGTGAGTATCAGCACATTCTGCTATCTTTGCGCACAGTGAAGGTGTCTGGGTGGGGGAGGAGGGCTGTGGCTATCTCTAGGCCAGGGCGCATTCTGTAGGCTAGGCCCCTCCGTTAGGCATGGCCCTGTGCCCCCACACCCCACCTCTGTAGGGTGCCAAGTACAGCTATCCATGGTCCGGCCTCACCCATGTGTGCATTTGTCATCCATAGACCTGTAGGCCTAGTCACAATAACTGAGTAGTGTACCCCGATTGCGCGGCCTAGTGCTGGGGGCTTCTGTGTCTGTCCTCTCCGACAACGGTGTTGCCAATGCATGCACTCAACCTGTCTTCATTTCTCCCCCCCCATTTTCTTTGTCTTCCTGTTCATGTGTGCATTAGCATCATCAGGCTGAGGAGAAGTGGCATCGGCGCACGAGGGAGCTGCATCTCACATGGCCCCGGAGGGCCATGCAACAGACTCCGAGTACACCAGTGAGACGGAGGGGAGGGGAGCTCCACAACGGGGACCCGTGGAGATGTCAGCGACACCGACACTTCCTCGGAAGGGAGCTCCCTTGCGGTGGCGGCAACATCCGTGCCCACCACCACAACAGGTACAGCCGCCACCCAGCGCACCAGCCCCGCCCTCCCAGCAGCCCCTCAGCCTTCGCTCCGTGCCCGCTCGGCCAGGAAGCCGGGCATCTCCTTCGCCCCAGGCACCTCAGGCCCTGCCCCAGTTACCCCTGCTGCCCTCAGTGAGGAGGTCATTGACCTCCTCAGGACCATCATTGTTGGGCAGTCTACCCTTTTGAATGCCATCCAGGGTGTAGAAAGGGAGGTGCATCGGAGCAATGCATACCTGAAGGGCATTCATTCGGGTCAGGCTGCCCATCAGCGATCGTTCAACGCTCTGGCCTCAGCACTGACGGCAGCCATTGTCCGTGTCTCCAGCCTCCCTCTTCTAACTCCCTCCACCCAGTCCCAGTCTCCTGTTCCTCTGCCTATCCCATCCACACCATCAGACCAGCCTGCACACACCTCTACACCCAAGGGCAGCTCATCCAGACATAAGCACCACAGATCCCACAAGCATTCACCCAAGCAACATCCAGATGCAGACATGCCAACAGTCACTACCACCTCTGTGTCCCCCAACTCCTCGTCTCCCTCCTCCCTCCCTGTGACGTCTCCACTCACACCTGCATTCACACCACCATCAGCCAGTACTTCCATCACCAGCACACCCTCCATTACAGTCCACACACGTGCAGTCACCACCCCCACTGCCATTTACACGTCCCCTGTGTCCTCTCCCAGTGTGTCTGTCACCCCCTCTTCCAAACCACACAAACGCAGGCAGCCACCCACCCAACAGCCATCCACCTAATGACAGCCTCCGTCACAAGCACCTGCACCCAAAGACAGCACACTTGACTCTCCTACAACCACATCCTCTTCCTCCACTCCCATACCCACTACACCTACCCGCCCCTGTCTTTCCAAAGTGCTTTTCCTTTCCAACCTTGACCTCGTTCCTATCACTGACCCACCCCCTCCATCTGGTAAGAGTCCAAAAAGCACCTCAGCCACCACCAGCCCTGCATCTACTAGGACCATAGTGCACGGCTATTGCAGTCCACCAGCTCCTAGGGCAGGAACATCGGCCAGCAGCAAGGGGACAGCCAGCCCACCCCCTGGGAAGAGGACAAAAAAAACTAAGGGCCGGCGCGACAAGCCTGAGACGGCTGCCACCAAGGACAGTAGCCTTGCCCCGTCACCTGCCACATCATCAAAGGGAGGCAAGGGCCACAGAGCTTCAGCAAAGGAAGGCAAGGGCAGCAGGGCGGAGAAGTCAGGCAGCAGGCGAGCTGACCAGGAGGGCCCCACCAGCACCATTCTGGTTGTGACGGACGACACCCACGGGCCCAGGACTCCATCACAGGAGGGCCCCGCGACCGCAAGGTCGGATGGCAACTGAGCGGGAAGTCTTGGCCAGGTCTGGCTCCCTAGAAACACAGAAAAAGCACTGCTGAACAGGGCCCTGCCGTGAGAAGCACCACTGAACAGGGCCCCGCCGTGACAAGAACCGCTGAACAGGGCCCCGCCGTGAGAAGCACCGCTGAACAGGGCCCCGCCGTGACAAGAACCGCTGAACAGGGGCCGCGTGACAAGAACCGCTGAACAGGGCCCCGCCGTGAGAAGCACCGCTGAACAGGGCCCCGCTGTGACAAGAACCGCTGAACAGGGGCCGACGTGACAAGAACCGCTCCGCTGTGCCCTTCCTGTCAAGCACCGCTCCGCTGGGCCCTTCCTGTCAAGCACCACTCCGCTGGGCCCTTCCTGTCAAGCACCACTCCGCTGGGCCCTTCGTGTCAAGCACCACTCCGCTGGGCCCTTCCTGTCAAGCACCACTCCGCTGGGCACCGCCATCTCAAGCACCGCTCCGCTGGGCCCTTCCTGTCAAGCACCGCTCCGCTGGGCCCTTCCTGTCAAGCACCACTCCGCTGGGCCCTTCCTGTCAAGCACCACTCCGCTGGGCCCTTCGTGTCAAGCACCACTCCGCTGGGCCCTTCCTGTCAAGCACCACTCCGCTGGGCACCGCCATCTCAAGCACCGCTCCGCTGGGCCCTTCCTGTCAAGCACCGCTCCGCTGGGCCCTTCCTGTCAAGCACCACTCCGCTGGGCCCTTCCTGTCAAGCACCGCTCCGCTGGGCACCGCCGTCTCAAGCACCGCTCCGCTGGGCCCTTCCTGTCAAGCACCGCTCCGCTGGGCCCTTCCTGTCAAGCACTGCTCCGCTGGACCCTTCCTGTCAAGCACCGCTCCGCTGGGCCCTTCCTGTCAAGCACCACTCCGCTGGGCCCTTCCTGTCAAGCACCGCTCCGCTGGGCACCGCCGTCTCAAGCACCGCTCCGCTGGGCCCTTCCTGTCAAGCACCACTCCGTTGGGCCCTTCCTGTCAAGCACCGCTCCGCTGGGCCCTTCCTGTCAAGCACCGCTCCGCTGGGCCCTTCCTGTCAAGCACTGCTCCGCTGGGCACCGCCGCCTCAAGCACTGCTCCGCTGGGCCCTTCCTGTCAAGCACTGCTCCGCTGGTCCCTTCCTGTCAAGCACCGCTCCACTGGGCCCTTCCTGTCAAGCACCGCTCCGCTGGGCCCTTCCTGTCAAGCACCGCTCCGCTGGGCCCTTCCTGTCAAGCACCGCTCCGCTGGGCCCTTCCTGTCAAGCACCGCTCTGCTGGGCCCTTCCTGTCAAGCACCGCTCCGGTGGGCCCTTCCTGTCAAGCACCGCTCCGCTGGGCACCGCCGTCTCAAGCACCGCTCCGCTGGGCCCTTCCTGTCAAGCACCGCTCCGCTGGGCACTGCCGTCTCAAGCACCGCTCCGCTGGGCCCTTCCTGTCAAGCACCGCTCCTCTGGGCAACGCCGTCTCAAGCACCGCTCCGCTGGGCCCTTCCTGTCAAGCACAGCTCCGCTGGGCAACGCCGTCTCAAGCACCGCTCCGCTGGGCCCTTCCTGTCAAGCACCGCTCCGCTGGGCAATGCCGTCTCAAGCACCGCTCCGCTGGGCCCTTCCTGTCAAGCACCGCTCCGCTGGGCACCGCCGTCTCAAGCACCGCTCCGCTGGGCCCTTCCTGTCAAGCACCGCTCCGCTGGGCAACGCCGTCTCAAGCACCGCTCCGCTGGGCCCTTCCTGTCAAGCACCGCTCCGCTGGGCCCTTCCTGTCAAGCACTGCTCCGCTGGGCCCTTCCTGTCAAGCACCGCTCCGCTGGGCCCTTCCTGTCAAGCACCGATCCGCTGGGCCCTTCCTGTCAAGCACCACTCCACTGGGCACCGCCGTCTCAAGCACCGCTCCGTTGGGCCCTTCCTGTCAAGCACCACACCGCTGAACAGGGCCCCGCCGTGACAAGAACCACTGAACAGGGCCCCGCCGTGAGAAGCACCGCTGAACAGGGCCCCGCCGTGACAAGAACCGCTGAACAGGGGCCGCCGTGACAAGAACCGCTGAACAGGGCCCCGCCGTGAGAAGCACCGCTGAACAGGGCCCCGCCATAACAAGAACCGCTGAACAGGGGCCGACGTGACAAGAACCGCTCCGCTGTGCCCTTCCTGTCAAGCACCGCTCCGCTGGGCCCTTCCTGTAAAGCACCACTCCGCTGGGCCCTTCCTGTCAAGCACCACTCCGCTGGGCCCTTCCTGTCAAGCACCACTCCGCTGGGCCCTTCCTGTCAAGCACCGCTCCGCTGGGCACAGCCATCTCAAGCACCGCTCCACTGGGCCCTTCCTGTCAAGCACCGCTCCGCTGGGCCCTTCCTGTCAAGCACCACTCCGCTGGGCCCTTCCTGTCAAGCACCGCTCCGCTGGGCACCGCCGTCTCAAGCACCGCTCCGCTGGGCCCTTCCTGTCAAGCACCACTCCGCTGGGTCCTTCCTGTCAAGCACCGCTCCGCTGGGCCCTTCTTGTCAAGCACCGCTCTGCTGGGCCCTTCCTGTCACCATTTTACAATCATGTACCTATATGTAGCACTTAAAATAAATCACTTATTGCACTTAAAATAACAGGAGTCTGCTTGTATTCTTAGCAAATGTATTACACATAACGGTGCAATAATGTCCAGTTACTTTGTGATGACAACATACCAATTTCAATAAGGTTTAGTCCATGGGCAAACAAAGCAGAAGTCACGCAGTGGGTCATACAGCTCTTAAAAGGGAAGGGAAAGTCACAAATCAGTTAACAGGAACTGGGGGGAAACACAGACAGTAGAGACGCATGAGGCCTTAAGTAAATGTAAAATGGCGTGGGTGATTCTTACCTCTGTGCTACTGAAAATATTGTTGTATGACTGTATCCCTGTTGTCCGTGTCGTCCCCGTCGTCTTCCTCCTCTTCACTCTCCACAGGCTCCACAGCTGCTACAACACCACCATCTGGACCATCCTCCTGCAGAAAAGGCACCTGGCGTCGCAAAGCAAGATTGTGAAGCATACAGCAGGCCACGATGATATGGCACACCTTCTTTGGTGAGTACATTAGGGATACACCTGTAATATGCAGGCACCTAAACCTGGCCTTCAGGACCCCGAAGGTCCTTTCTATGATCCTCCTAGTTCGCCCATGGGCCTCATTGTACCGTTCCTCTGCCCTGGTCCGGGGATTCCTCACTGGGGTCAGTAGCCACGACAGGTTGGGGTAACCAGAGTCACCTAATAGCCACACACGGTGTCTCTGTAGCTGTTCCATCACATAAGGGATGCTGCTATTTCGCATGACATACGCATCATGCACTGACCCAGGGAACTTGGCATTTACATGGGAGATGTACTGGTCAGCCAAACAGACCACCTGGACATTCATCGAATGATAACTTTTTCTGTTTCTGTACACCTGCTCACTTTCTTTGGGTGGAACCAAAGCCACATGGGTCCCATCAATGGCACCAATGATGTTGGGGATATGTCCAAGGGCATAGAAATCACCCTTCACTGTAGCCAAATCGCCCACCTCAGGGAAAATAATGTAGCTCTGCATGCATTTCATCAGGGCAGACAACACTCTGGACAAAACCTTAGAAAACATAGGCTGAGACATCCCAGATGACATGGCCACTGTTGTCTGAAAAGACCCACTTGCCAAAAAATGGAGTACTGACAGAACCTGCACCAGAGGGGGAATCCCTGTGGGTTGGCGGATGGGGGACATCAGGTCTGGCTCCAGCTGGGCACATAGTTCATGTATAGTGGCTCTGTCAAGCCTGTATGTAAGTATGATATGTCGTTCTTCCATTGTCGACAGGTCCACCAGCGGTCGGTACACGGGAGGATTCATCCTTCTCCTCGCAAGTCCCAGCGGACGGTGCCTAGGAAGGACAACATGGAGCACAGAGTCAAGCAACCCACAGGTTCGTTCACAGAGCTTACACAGTACACGAATCGCTATGCATTGAAAGGCTTGTATGAGTGGCAATGCAAGGCCTAGGCCTGTGTGACGCAGTAGAAATTATGCCATGTGGGCCCTTGAAATGGCGGCTGCCTGACCTGTGAAGTGTGACAGTGAGATGTGAGGTCAATGCGCTGGCGTGGCACACCGTGGCGGTAGGCGGTCGAAGACCGCGGTGCTAAGCCGCATTGGTTAACATTGCACCCTATGGGTTTCAGTAGCCAATGAGGATGCGCGCCGGCGGTCGCGGTACGCACCGCCGCGGTACGCCCCGCCGCGGGCATGACCGCCATTTTCTATCTGATTAATCACTCGAGACCTGATTATCCACAGGAGAGGACCGATACTGCAAGTGCTACTGTGACCTCGGTCTGGGAGATACAATGGCTGCTGCGACTGGGGAAAGGGCCCCTGCCTTCACTTCAGAAGAATTGGAGAAACTTGTTGATGGGGTCCTCCCCCAGTATGCGCTACTCTGCGGTCCTCCAGACCAACAGGTTAGTACACAGGGTGCACGTTGAATGGGCTATGCCTGTGTTGAGTGGGGTGGATGTAAGATGGTGGGGAGGTGAGCGAATGAGGAGTGCAACGCACGACAGATGAGAGCATGTGCCACATGGCAAGGTTGGGGAGGGGGGGGCCACTCACATTGACCAGGCAGAAAAGTGATGATATTTCCTTTCCCACCCTGTACATGTCACATAGGTCAGCGCCCATCAGAAGATCGACATTTGGCGTGCCATCGCCAAGGACGTCCGGGCCCTGGGGGTCCACAACAGACGGGGCACCCACTGCCGAAAGAGGTGGGAGGACATCTGCCGCGGGACCAGAAAGACCGCCGAGTCTCTGCTGGGGATTGCCTCCCAACGTAGGAGGGGTGCCAGCCGCCAATTGACCCCCCTGATGTCCCGGATCCTGGCGGTGGCCTACCCCGATTTGGATGGGCGCGTGAGGACATCACAGCAGACACAAGGGGGTGAGTATCAGCACATTCTGCTATCTTTGCGCGCAGTGAATGTGTCTGGGTGGGGGAGGAGGGCTGTGGCTATCTCTAGGCCAGGGCGCATTCTGTAGGCTAGGCCCCTCCGTTAGGCATGGCCCTGTGCCCCCGCCCCCCACCTCTGTAGGGTGCCAAGTACAGCTATCCATGGTCCGGCCTCACCCATGTGTGCATTTGTCATCCATAGACCTGTAGGCCTAGTCACAATAACTGAGTAGTGTACCCCGATTGCGCGGCCTAGTGCTGGGGGCTTCTGTGTCTGTCCTCTCCGACAACGGTGTTGCCAATGCATGCACTCAACCTGTCTTCATTTCTCCCCCCCCCCCATTTTCTTTGTCTTCCTGTTCATGTGTGCATTAGCATCATCAGGTGGAGGAGAAGTGGCATCGGCGCACGAGGGAGCTGCATCTCACATGGCCCCGGAGGGCCATGCAACAGACTCCGAGTACACCAGTGAGACGGAGGGGAGGGGAGCTCCACAACGGGGACCCGTGGAGATGTCAGCGACACCGACACGTCCTCGGAAGGGAGCTCCCTTGCGGTGGCGGCAACATCCGTGCCCACCGCCACAACAGGTACAGCCGCCAACCAGCGCACCAGCCCCACCCTCCCAGCAGCCCCTCAGCCTTCGCTCCGTGCCCGCTCGGCCAGGAAGCCGGGCATCTCCTTCGCCCCAGGCACCTCAGGCCCTGCCCCAGTTACCCCTGCTGCCCTCAGTGAGGAGGTCATTGACCTCCTCAGGACCATCATTGTTGGGCAGTCTACCCTTTTGAATGCCATCCAGGGTGTAGAAAGGGAGGTGCATCGGAGCAATGCATACCTGAAGGGCATTCATTCGGGTCAGGCTGCCCATCAGCGATCGTTCAATGCTCTGGCCTCAGGACTGACGGCAGCCATTGTCCGTGTCTCCAGCCTCCCTCTTCTAACTCCCTCCACCCAGTCCCAGTCTCCTGTTCCTCTGCCTATCCCATCCACACCATCAGACCAGCCTGCACACACCTCTACACCCAAGGGCAGCTCATCCAGACATAAGCACCACAGATCCCACAAGCATTCACCTAAGCAACATCCAGATGCAGACATGCCAACAGTCACTACCACCTCTGTGTCCCCCACCTCCTCGTCTCCCTCCTCCCTCCCTGTGACGTCTCCACTCACACCTGCATTCACACCACCATCAGCCAGTACTTCCATCACCAGCACACCCTCCATTACAGTCCACACACGTGCAGTCACCACCCCCACTGCCATTTACACGTCCCCTGTGTCCTCTCCCAGTGTGTCTGTCACCCCCTCTTCCAAACCACACAAACGCAGGCAGCCACCCACCCAACAGCCATCCACCTCACGACAGCCTCCGTCACAAGCACCTGCACCCAAAGACAGCACACTTGACTCTCCTACAACCACATCCTCTTCCTCCACTCCCATACCCACTACACCTACCCGTCCCTGTCTTTCCAAAGTGCTTTTCCTTTCCAACCTTGACCTCGTTCCAATCACTGACCCGCCCCCTCCATCTGGTAAGAGTCCAAAAAGCACCTCAGCCTTCACCAGCCGTGCATCTACTAGGACCATAGTGCAGGGCTATTGCAGTCCACCAGCTCCTAGGGCAGGAACATCGGCCAGCAGCAAGGGGACAGCCAGCCCACCCCCTGGGAAGAGGACAAAAAAAACTAAGGGCCGGCGCGACAAGCCTGAGACGGCTGCCACCAAGGAAAGTAGCCTTGCCCCGTCACCTGCCACATCATCAAAGGGAGGCAAGGGCCACAGAGCTTCAGCGAAGGAGGGCAAGGGCAGCAGGGCGGAGAAGTCAGGCAGCAGGCGAGCTGACCAGGAGGGCCCCACCAGCCCCATTCTGGTTGTGACGGACGACACCCAAGGGCCCAGGACTCCATCACAGGAGGGCCCCGCGACCGCAAGGTCGGATGGCGACTGAGCGGGAAGTCTTGGCCAGGTCTGGCTCCCTAGAAACACAGGAAAAGCACCGCTGAACAGGGCCCTGCCGTGAGAAGCACCGCTGAACAGGGCCCCGCCGTGACAAGAACCGCTGAACAGGGCCCCGCCGTGAGAAGCACTGCTGAACAGGGCCCCGCCGTGACAAGAACCGCTGAACAGGGGCCGCCGTGACAAGAACCGCTGAACAGGGCCCCGCCGTGAGAAGCACCGCTGAACAGGGCCCCGCCGTGACAAGAACCGCTGAACAGGGGCCGACGTGACAAGAACCGCTCCGCTGTGCCCTTCCTGTCACGCACCGCTCCGCTGGGCCCTTCCTGTCAAGCACCACTCCGCTGGGCCCTTCCTGTCAAGCACCACTCCGCTGGGCCCTTCCTGTCAAGCACCGCTCCGCTGGGCACCGCCGTCTCAAGCACCGCTCCGCTGGGCCCTTCCTGTCAAGCACCGCTCCGCTGGGCCCTTCCTGTCAAGCACCGCTCCGCTGGGCACCGCCATCTCAAGCACCGCTCCGCTGGGCCCTTCCTGTCAAGCACCGCTCCGCTGGGCCCTTCCTGTCAAGCACTGCTCCGCTGGGCCCTTCCTGTCAAGCACCGCTCCGCTGGGCCCTTCCTGTCAAGCTCCGCTGGGCCCTTCCTGTCAAGCACGGCTCCGCTGGGCACCGCCATCTCAACCACCGCTCCGTTGGGCCCTTCCTGTCAAGCACCGCTCCGCTGGGCCCTTCCTGTCAAGCACCGCTCCGCTGGGCCCTTCCTGTCAAGCACTGCTCCGCTGGGCACCGCCGCCTCAAGCACCGCTCCGCTGGGCCCTTCCTGTCAAGCACCGCTCCGCTGGGCCCTTCCTGTCAAGCACCGCTCTGCTGGGCACCGCCGTCTCAAGCACCGCTCCGCTGGGCACCGCCGTCTCAAGCACCGCTCCGCTGGGCCCTTCCTGTCAAGCACCGCTCCACTGGGCCCTTCCTGTCAAGCACCGCTCCGCTGGACCCTTCCTGTCAAGCACCGCTCCGCTGGGCCCTTCCTGTCAAGCACCGCTCTGCTGGGCCCTTCCTATCAAGCACCGCTCCGCTGGGCCCTTCCTGTCAAGCACCGCTCCGCTGGGCACCGCCGTCTCAAGCACCGCTCCGCTGGGCCCTTCCTGTCAAGCACCGCTCCGCTGGGCCCTTCCTGTCAAGCACCGCTCCGCTGGGCACTGCCGTCTCAAGCACCGCTCCGCTGGGCCCTTCCTGTCAAGCACCGCTCCTCTGGGCAACGCCGTCTCAAGCACCGCTCCGCTGGGCCCTTCCTGTCTAGCACCGCTCTGCTGGGCAACGCCGTCTCAAGCACCGCTCCGCTGGGCCCTTCCTGTCAAGCACCGCTCCGCTGGGCAACGCCGTCTCAAGCACCGCTCCGCTGGGCCCTTCCTGTCAAGCACCGCTCCGCTGGGCACCGCCGTCTCAAGCACCGCTCCGCTGGGCCCTTCCTGTCAAGCACCGCTCCGCTGGGCAACGCCATCTCAAGCACCGCTCCGCTGGGCCCTTCCTGTCAAGCACTGCTCCGCTGGGCCCTTCCTGTCAAGCACCGCTCCGCTGGGCCCTTCCTGTCAAGCACCGCTCTGCTGGGCCCTTCCTGTCAAGCACCGCTCCGCTGGGCCCTTCCTGTCAAGCACCGCTCCGCTGGGCCCTTCCTGTCAAGCACCGCTCCGCTGGGCACCGCCGTCTCAAGCACCGCTCCGCTGGGCCCTTCCTGTCAAGCACCGCTCCTCTGGGCAATGCCGTCTCAAGCACCGCTCCGCTGGGCCCTTCCTGTCAAGCACCGCTCCGCTGGGCAACGCCGTCTCAAGCACCGCTCCGCTGGGCCCTTCCTGTCAAGCACCGCTCCGCTGGGCACCGCCGTCTCAAGCACCGCTCCGCTGGGCCCTTCCTGTCAAGCACCGCTCCGCTGGGCAACGCCGTCTCAAGCACTGCTCCGCTGGGCCCTTCCTGTCAAGCATCGCTCCGCTGGGCACTGCCGTCTCAAGCACCGCTCCGCTGGGCCCTTCCTGTCAAGCACCGCTCCGCTGGGCAACGCCGTCTCAAGCACCGCTGGCCCATTGACAGTGCCGGTTCTGTGTCGAGCAGGGCTTCACGAAGCACTCTGGGCACCATGCCTCCTCCATTAACAGTGGAGTTGGTAATCCATCTGATGGACTGTGGCTTGGCACTTCCCAGGATGGCACAGTGGGCAACCCTCCCACTGTAGAGACTTGTGAGACTGTGGCTTTGCACTCCCCAGGATGGCACAGTGGCCATGGAGGCCCCTCGTGGATCTGGCGTCGTGGACTCATGTGGCTGAGGTGCCCCCCATTCCCTTCCCCCTGAGGTGCCTGTAGTTTTATCATCTGATGCCCCAGCAGTGTTCTCTCCAATGGTATCTGGTCTCCTGTGTGGGCTTTGCCCATGTGTTTGTGCACATTGGCCCACGGACTATGGAACTTTGACAGAATGGGCAGGACTTATTGCCTATGTATATATTTTTAACTATGTTCATTCTTTATTTTGTATCCTTCATATTGCATATTTCCCACAACTTCAATAGAGCTATATTATACATAAATTTTAAAGATCATTTCAATTATGTCTTTGCATTATTCCGGGGGGTTTGGGGGGTGTCACTCTGACTTGTTGCTCTGCATTGGGGTGTAGGTATTTGGGGTGGGGGGGTGGGTGTATGGCGTATGTGTGTGCCCGTAAGCTTTCCTCCTCCCCCTTCCCCTGTGTCGTAGGTGCAGTACTCACCGTTGTCGTCTGCGCCGGCGTTCGTACTCCTGGTAGATGAGCAGGTAGACAATAGCTGGTAGGATGTTTAATTTGGGTTCCATGCTGTCCTCCTTCCTCGTGGAGTGTGTATCGGTGAGCGTTTTCCCGTTCGTAGTCTGTTTCCGCCATGTTTTTATCGGCGGGGCTCCCGCACCGGAAAAGATGGCGGATTGGTGAGTTGTAATAGGGTGGGCGGTACATTGTCTGCCGCCTGCCTGTTGGCGGTGACCGCCGCGCTGTTTGTCTGTCCCGCCGTGGCGGTCGGAGTGTTAACGTGGCGGCCTGTGTTGGCGGTTCCCGCCAGGGTCAGAATTCCATTTTTTTGACCGCCTGCCTGTTGGCGGGTTGGCCGCCGCTTTATCACCGACCGCCAGGGTTGGAATGACCCCCTATATTCGTTAGGGAATAAATCATGTTGGACAGAGTGTTCATGCAATTGCCGACAACAGCTAAAGCGTTTTCTAAATGTTCTTTGTCTATCTGCCTTAAATGTGCAGCAGCTTCTGTCTGAGAAAGCTTCCAGATCTCATTATCTATGGCATAGATTAATCTTTTAGAGCAAGGCTTTCTCAGACGTAACAAGAAGTCCTGCAAGTCTATATCTTCAGAAAGACTGTTCAGATGTTGCTTAACTGTGTCTAACGTGGTTGGTCTGTATCCACTGTTGGCACAGTGGACTAAACTTGTGTGTTGACCCAAGACAAAGCGAGGGTCTGATAGGCTAATTTTTTAAACCCCCTGAAGAATTCACAAAACGTGCCTGACACCCATTTGTGTCTATTTGACACATTAACCACCCGCCGGGACTGGAAAGTGAAGAGTTATAGGTACCAGCCTGAACCTTTGCATCTAGTTCTTCCCTAGTGACATTCAGGAAGGATTGCCAGTTCTTAGATTTTGCTGGTGTGGGGATACTGAAGGCGCTCATTTCCAAAATTTTTGCTAACCTCAGACAGGATGTGCGTTGAATGGTGTCATTCAAAAAGATAATTAGCACATGAATAAGGCACGCTCTAAATAAAGCTTCCCTACCCTGTATTTGCCAATTTTGTGTTCCCCATACACTCTTTACATCAATAGTGTTCTCCCAGTATTCCTACCCTTCAACTGTGAGACGGGAAACAAAGGAATCTGAATACATTAATTTTATATTAATTAGCAAAATGTTCCTACGTTTTGAAGGTAGTAATTTGAAATGATATGACTCTGCATTTTTTGTGTCATGCCCAGCAAAAATAAGTGAATTTTTCTGCATAATGTTTTGGGATCCCCATAGGTGTGTCGAACAGTGTGTAATTAAGTACTGGTCTATGCCTAGTGGCACGGTGCAGGTAGTAATGTCCCCAGTTGTTATAGCAGAACATTTCACCAAAATTCTTTGTGTTGGAATACACATCATCACTTTCACGTACCGCAGAGTCTTTCATTTCAGTTAACATTGAATCAACTGTCTTAACATCCCAATCATCAGATACAACACCAAGTGTAATTACATCAGTCATAGATATTTTGAAAACATAAGGAATTTGAATGATCTCAGTAGGCGCGTATTTATCGAATGGAACTTTATCCCACAAATCCCATCAGGGATTGGTACAGCTGAAATATTCACAAGGACAAGTCTTTGCGGACCTTATGTGAGGAATGATATGGAGTTAAAACTTCACCCACAGGCTCAACAGAGGAGCGTTCAGGAAGGTAATTACCATTTATGAACAGAAAGAAAAAAGTCATAAAGACAATCCATAGAAATAATGCAAAAAATGTAAAGAAAAACCATAGATATTTCCATGGGTGAATTAGAGTTATTTTTAAGCCATATATATAGCTTACGTGTCTTTAAATCAGTTTCAATTGCAGGAGTGAAAGAAGTTGAAGAAAAGTCATCAATGTCAATGAAGTAACCAGAAGCCGTCTCTGCAAATGAAGGTACAGGTGCATTACCAGTGAATGGATCTACTTCACGTGGAGGCTCATAGTGGACAATGTCGTCAGTTTGTGTTGTGTTGGAATAGAAAACAGCCACATCTTGGACAGGTGATGTCATTGAGGTGGTAACAGAAATCAGCAAGAGCTCATTTTCCCCCATCCCCATGGCCGAGGAGGTATTTGTAGCACTGTTGGACATGCTTGTGTAGTCAGAAGTGTTGTTGTTTCTTCTTTGAAGAATTATGTCCTGTTTGGTAGTGAGAGGGGAGCGGGAACTACCCAAGGGACCTCTGGGTCTACTGTGCAGTATCGGCCACATGGTGAACTTTGATGTCGTAAATGGAAATGAATCTGTTAGCTTTGGAACCTGGCAGCAGTGGTAGGATTCTGTTACCCTGTATTCCCAGGACTAGGACCGGTGCTCTGTAGGATAGACCAAATTCCTTCTTCACAGCAATCTTCTCACGAACCAGATCTCTAAATGTAGGAATCCAGCCAGTATAAGTTGTTAGTATATCCCTTATTCCTAAGGTGGCAGCACTGACGGATTAATTATCATCAAGAAATTGCTGAAGCTCCTGTAAGACAGTGAGAAGTTCATTTATGTCAAATGGTGTATCTGCTGCCACCAAACCAGGGCCATCAAGGTCTGGGACATACATAGGTTTCCCGAAGAGAATCTCATAGGGAGTGTGTTCCACCAAGGACCTTCCTGGCAGATTTTTCAGTGGTCTCTGGACCCCATATAGGTGATGAAGCCAGATGCGGCCTGAACCTAATACTCTCACTATTAAGGACTGCTTAAGATCTCGATTCCTCCTCTTTATGGCCGAATTTCCATCGGGATGGTATGGTGAGGAATAATGGAGTTCAAAACCTATCGTCCCGATGGTGTCCCTGAATGCCTTAGAGGCAAAGACAGGGCCCTGGTACGAGTGGAATGCTGCAATCACATATGTACCAATAAAGATCAGCAAGTCTTTTATAACAGTCCGATTGTAAGCCGACCACTGAGGCCATTCCCACAGGAATCTAGAACAAGAATCTACAGTGACTAAGATGTATTTGTATGCACTATCTGGCTGGAGAGGCCCACAATGGTCCAGGTACACACATTGTACTGGCCTGTTGGACACAAAGAGGGATGTCTGTGGTGGGCGTTTGATGTTGGAGACCTTAATCTGCTGCAAATGTCACCACAAATGAAGTATTATTCTGTCTGTATAGACCTGGCCACCAGAAGCATTTCTGTAAGAGTGGTACTGTGGCTGAAATACCATCATGAGCAGATGTGATACCCTCATGCACTGCTCTGATGAGATTGGGGATCACTCGATCTCCTACCCCAGGAAGCGTTGCATAAGCAACATTCTGTGCACTGATGTGGTAAGAGTATTATATAAGGTAAGATTTTGGAAGAGGCTTGCCTTCAGCCAAAGCTTTCACTGCAGTCAGAATTTCATTATCCAATCTTGTCTGAGAACGAATCACTGCAGCCACAGAAGCCATAGCTACTGCAGATTTGGCTGCTTCATCAGCCAAAGTGTTGCAGATAACGTGTAGTCCTACACGTTGGTGGCCCAATCTATGCACTACATGGACACAAGGTAGCTTATCCTTGAGATCGGCCACCCTTCCCCACAGAGTTCTGTGTTTTATGGTGTTCCCTTTGGAATCTCTGAACCCATTCAACTTCCAATGATTAAGGTAATCATGGTATGGTTGCACACAGTAGTATGAATCACAGACATTCAGAGTGAGTAGTCCTGGCTCTGTGTGCTCTAGCGCTAATATCAGGGCTTTGAGTTCAGCCAGCTGGGCTGTGCAGTTTTTCTAGGGTCTATGTGCAGGTATTATTTGGTGGAATACACCATCCTTCATCACCCCGCTCACGGCTGTCTCCTTCATTAAAGGTGACATAAGTGAACCCAATGGTGCCAGCAATTATTCTGATGACCAAATTTGTTTTGTTGTCATGAGTGTGTAAGTGTTTTGCTTCTAACATGTCCTGTTGCAATTCCCTAAGTATGCATGTGTGTTCAACTGTCCAGTGTCTACTGGAAAAATCAGGGCGTATTAAGTCATAAAGTGGTTTGATACGTTGTGCCTAGTCATGAATGTATGATCTGCCAAAGTTGAAGAAACCAAGTAAGGACTGTAGTTTCTTAATTGTATTTATTGGTTGGAGTTGATCACATTTTTCTAAAAAGTGCGAGCCAGGCTCTTGCCCTCATTTGATAGCTCATATCCCAGGAACAATGCGGTGAGAAAGCCTATTTTTGTTTTCTTAAAACTTAATTTGTAACCAAGGGCTGTGGATCCTAAACAATCCAATTGACCCTGGCAAGATAAATGTTGAGGTTGTCATCTGTGAGATAGATGTCATCCACGTAAGACAACGCCGATGGATCAATGACATGCAATAATAATGTTACACGGGCTAAGAACAGCCCTGGGCTGTTCCTGTAACCTTGAGGCAAACGGCAGAAGCATTATTGTGAGCCAAATGAGAATGCACTTAGGTCCTGACTTTCGTGTGCTAAGTTTTGGCTGAAGAAATGTTGACTATTAGTGCTGTGCTATATGAATTTTGTATAGCATATGTGCTTGTATGACTGTTTAAATGTCTGTAATCTAAGACTATTCTGTATGAAACAGGTTTTGCAACAGGGAATAACAAGTTATTCATTGCAGAGACACAGGGCTCAATTACACCCTGGTACTCGAGCTGAGTGAGGATCTCCCTAACTGGAGCTTTTGCTTCATGTTTAACAGGATATGGTGGCTGAGGCTGGGGTGTAGACCTAATAGGTATTACATACCAAGGAGAATCCCTGTCCCAACCCACATGGTTGCAGTATAACGCAGATGCCCGCGCTAAAGCCCAGTTGACAGCGTAGGCTTGGTTTACCGCTTCTGGAACAAGATCAGAGAAAGAAGGCAAAATTACATCTTCCCCATGTGGGAGCTTACGGACATGCTCAGGTGGCCAGTCCCTTTCGGCCAGTAGGAAATCACAACTAAGTTCATCCCAGAATATCACACTAATGGTGCGCTCTACGTCTCCCTCAATTTGTATTTTTAAATCATAATCCCTGTCAGGTGGTAGGACGTGCCCATCCGCAGTCTCAATTGCAATAAAATCGCTAGGTGCAGTCGCATCCAGATGATCTTTCAGACTCTGGGGACATATCTTGACCTCTGCTGCGCTGTCTAGCAGTGTCACTGCCCACGTCTTGTTCTTCAGCAATGTTCTCAAGTGTACTGGCATTTTTAATTGACATTGCTGCCATCTTTTTCTTTTTAAACTGTGGCTTTTGTTGTGGGGACTTATCTTCTTTTTTGTCTGAAGACTATGGTGGGTCTTTCTTCCGTTTCACATATTCAGGACGTCGATCAGGACGGCCCCTTCTCTCGCTACGTCTATCCGGTGTGTCTGTAGGAGGCTGGCCTGATTTGTAGTGGGTACCTTGGGTACTTACACCTTACACCAGGTCCAGTCATCCCTTGTTAGTGAATGTAGTAGTGTTCCAGCAGCTTAGACTGATAGAGGTAGCTATAGCAGAGCAGCGTAGGCTGAACTAGGAGACATGCAAAGCTCATGCAATACCACTTATAGTTACACAGTACTTATACACAAGTAAAGACAATACTCAGTGTTACCAAAAATAAAGGTATTTATTTGGGTGACACAGTTCCAAAAATATCTTAGAGACAATACTCCTTCTGGAGGTAAGTATTATACACAATATATACACTAGCCACCAAAATTAGACAAGTATATAGTCATAGAACAATGCAAACAGTAGGAAATCCTATAGAATGCAATGGGAGAAAATAGGTCTAGGGGCAACACAAACCATATGCTAAGAAAGTGGAACGTGAATCACGAATTCCCCACTAGACAAGTTTAGTGTGTGCAGAATCACTGGGAGAGTAAGAATGCAGTGAAGGTAAGTAAATTACCCCACCCCAGAGCCCAGAAAATCAGGAGTAAAGCACTGCAAGTTTCCTTAGGACACACTACACCTCATTTTTGGGATTTTGCAGCAGCCAACCAAGTCTGCAAAGAACAACTGCTGGATTATTGAACTTGAAGATCTGCAAAGGAAGGGGACCAAGTCCAGAAGTCGAAACAAGTTCCAGGAAGGACAGGAGCCCCTGCCAACCCAGAAGAAGGTGCAAAAGAAGAGTCCCTGGTTAGTCAAAGACTGCAGAAATGCACCCTAGGAAGATGCCAGTGGATTCCTGTGTGATGCAAAAGACGTCCCATGGCGTGAAGATTGTTGCAGATGAGATTTAATGTTGGAAGTCACCAACAAGCCTTGGCTATGACAAAAGTGCATTTTTCTTCAAAATGGCACTGGATGGACTCAGGAGGGACCTGAGGGCCTCAACTCTGTGTGAGGAGGAAGAGGGGGCTCTCTGCACTTTAGAGAGCCCTCAGGATTCCAGTCAGCACCCCCAGAAGCTGCAGGATCCAGGTTCAAAGGAGGTGCAAAATGCAGTTGATGCAGCACAACAAAAGAAGGTCCCACGTCATCGGAGAACAACTCAGCGAGTTGAGCATCACAGGAAAGAGTGCTGGGGACCTGGGCCAGGCTGTGCGCAAAGGAATTTTGCAAAGAGTGCACAGAGGTTTCAGAAGGCGAAGAAGACGCAGTACATAGGGGTACCATCGCTCTCAGGGAAGGCAAGGTCCTACCTCCTCCAAATTGCATCAGCAGGACCTCAGGATAGTCTATGTCAAAGATGTCCACCTTCTGTGTCCTTAGGAGCATGCTCATTGCTGTGAGAGGAGTCCCAGGGTACTGGTCGTGCCCTTGGAAGGTGCCTGCTTGGAGCAGGGGAGTGACTCTGTCACTCCACTGGAGATTTATTCAGTTCTTCTGGTGCTGGATGAAGACAGAGTGTCCCCAGAGCGTGCACAATATGGAAACTGTTGCAGTTGCTGACTTGGAGCTGAGGTTGCTGAAGAAAAGTGTTTCTTGTAAACACTTTGTTGCAGTTACAGCATTTCTTGGAGCAGGCTGCAGTTGATCTGAGATCAGAAGAGTCTGAAGTTGTTGCAGAGGATTCCTGAAGGAAACTTGCAAGCAGAATATGAAGAGAACTCACAGGAGAGAAACTAAATAGCCCTGAGAGGCGGATTGGCTACCTTATCAGGTATGGACCTATCAGGAGGGGTCTCTGACATCACCTACTGGCACTGGATACTCAGAGCCCTCCAGAGGGCCCCCACACCTTGCAAAGCAAGATGGCTGAAGTCTGGGGCACACTGGAGGAGCTCTGGGCACCACCCCTGGGGTGGTGATGGACAGGGGAGTGGTCACTCCCCTTTCCTTTGTCTAGTTTCCTGCCAGAGCAGGGGAGAAGGTGTCCCTGAACCCGTGTAGACTGGTTGTGCAAGGAGGGCACCATCTGTGCCCTTCAAAGCATTTCCAGAGGCTGGGGGAGGCTACCCCTCCCCAGCATGTAACACCTATTTCCAAAGGGAGAGGGTGTAACACTCTGCTCTCAGAAGAATGCTTTGTTCTGCCTTCCTGGGACTGGGCTGCCCAGACCCCAGAAGGGCTGAACCCTGTCTGTGAGGTGGTAGCAGCTGTAGCTGCAGTGCAAGCCTCAGAGCGCTGGTTTGGCAGTACTGGGGGTCCATGGTGGAGCCCCCAGGATGCATGAATTTGGCTCCCCAATACCAGATTTGGAATGGGGGGACAATTCCATGATCTTAGACATGTTACATGGCCATATTCAGAGTTACCATTGTGAAGCTACATACAGGTATTCTGTAGTGCATACGTGTAATGGTGTCCCCGCACTCACAAAGTCCGGGGAAATGGCCCTGACTATGTGGGGGCACCTTTGCTAGTGCAAGGATGCCCTCATACTTAGTACCTTTGCACCTAACCTTCAGCAAGTAAAGGTTAGGCATATAGGTGACTTATAAGTTTCTTAAGTGCAGTGAAAATGACTGTGAACTAGTGTGTGCACTATTTCACACAGGCTGCAATGGCAGTCCTGTGTAAGGGTTTGTCTGAGTTCCCTATGGGTGGCAAAAGAAATGCTGCAGCCCATATGGATCTCCTGGAACCCCAGTGTCCTGAGAACCTGGGTACCATATACTAGGGACTTATAAGGGGGGTCCTGTATGCCAATAGAAATTGGTAAATGAAGTCACTGGCCTATAGTGACAAATTTAAAAGCAGAGAGAGCATAAGCACTGAGGTTCTGGTTAGCAGAGCCTCAGTGACACAGTTAGGCACTACACAGGTATACATATTAGGCCACAAACTATGAGCACTGGGGTCCTGGCTAGCAGGATCCCAGTGACACAGTAAAAACACACTGACACACACTCACAAACAGGCTAAAAGTGGGGGTAACCATGTTAGAAAGAGGCTACTTTCCTACAGCGTCCTAAAAGGAACAAGAGGGACGTGAATCAGTATATCTGACATGAGTTTTTATATTTTCTCTATTTTTCATTACGACCCCTCCGGTCGGTGGTAATATGGCGGTAAGTACCGCCAACAGGCTGGCGGTACCTACCGCCATATTATGACATTGGTGGGTTGGCTGAAGCAAACCTGCCAATGTACCACTCCTACCGCCATGGCGGTAACAGAAGCCGGGCTGGAGATATACATCTCCAGCCCGGCGGCCGTCAGTGTTCTGCCTGCGGGATTATGACCCCACCTTCCGCCATAGTTTTTGTGGTGTTTGTAACGCCACAGAAACCATGGCGGTAGGCCATATGAGTGACAGGGAATTCCTTCCCTGTCACTGATAGGGCTTCACTCCAGTTACCCCATCCCCCCTACCTCTCTGGATCCCCCACCTCCTCTACAATCACAGCCCCCCTTAACACACACGCATACACACACCCATCCCAAAATGCATCCATGCATGCATACATCCGTCCATACACACATCTGCACACACTTTCACACATACACGCAGACACACAGTTACATTACACAACAGACACGCACTCACACCTCCATACATGCACACATGCATTCATCACGCAACACAAACCCCCATCCACGTACACACACACATTGACACACCCCCACACACACACATAACACCCCCCACCCCTCCCCTGTCAGAGACCTGACTTACCTGTAGTCAGGGGTCCTCTGGCAGGAGACGGGACGGGGCACTGCTACCGTCAGCAGCACCCGCCAGCAGAACACCACCAGGCCGTATTAATTCTCATAATACGGCTGGCGGCGGTCTACTGGCGTGGCACCTTACCACCATCCACCGCCATGGCAACAGATGGATTTCTGCCCTGCTTGTGTTGTAAATCCAGCTGTGGTCATAATACAGCGGACGGCTGATAGCCATAGCGACGGTCTTTTGGCGAACGTCGCGGTGGCGTTAGGTGGTTTTTACCACCAAGGTCAAATGTTTTTGTTTATACCAGCGCTTTTTAGAAATCTCCTCTGCTTGTTTAGTACCTTCCTTAGGGGTGATACTTTGTATTTCAGGCTTTTCAGCTAGGCTCCCAAACTGTCCCGTCCTTTACAGGTATAGGTGTCTGAATTTTTTTTTCAGTAGCTGTTTCTTCTGTTCCGAGTGTGGAATCTCTCAGAGCGGCTGGCGTATAGCCAGTGCTACCGATTCCCCTTTAATATTCCTGAGTATGCTTGAGGAAACTGCGTCAAAGTTATGCATTAAATTCATGCCCAAGTCCAGTGCTGGTGCAGCCCCATGCTCATTCTGTATTTGTTTTAACACTTCCAGTAAATTGGCAAGTGTTGAGTTACCATGTGTTGTAGTTTATATTGCAGCAAAGACTGTACCACATGTGAGTCAGTCATCCACTGAGGGAACCATCCCAATAGGCATGCATATAGTGAGAATTCTATGTTTTTCCTGTGGTTCTGTATGGGGAAACACAGCTTCCAGCTGATTTGTTTTCTGAGCTATCCAGAAAAGGATTTTCTCTCACTCTGTGGGTACTTTACCCATGATAGAATGTACTGTTTGTGGATTAATCCCAGCAGTAGCCAACTGGTACCCAGCAGGTGCTGGTGGTGCTGGACATGCTGGTGTAGTGTTCAGAGTTCGCATTACGAACTGAACAATTCGTCTTTATAGTGCTACTAGCTCAATGTATAAATTGCGCAGATCAGCTTCCTGCATATTTTGTATACCTGGGTGAGGTGTGTATGTGGCAAACATAGGCCACTTTGGTCAGTCATTACCTAAGGGAACTAGTCTCAGTGGTTGTATTACGTGTGGTAGGGCACCATTGAACCAGTTCAGATGTTCTTGATAAGTGATCGGTATTTCAAGATACTGGTATGCTTGGTACCGTAGTGATACATTAGCTATTCTATATGTGTGGAATGAGAATGTAGTGTTGTCTTCCTCAGGAAAGGTAACCCAAGAATAGAATGTTTCTGTTTGATAAGCTTCATTAGCTTCTACTATGAATGTAATCTCCCCACCCTCATTTGATATGCCATGTGCTATTAAGTGTAATGTTAATGAGTATCTAGCATTCTCAGGTATGTCTACGGCATTAGCCATATTGTGTAATGGGTAAGAGACAGAATACCAAGTGGGGAGAAAAGTCCTTTTAATGGTTCGAGCTCGAACAACCTACAGCCTAGTTAGGTGCTTCCTGTTCAGCTAAGGAGGATCTTCCCTAAGATCACGGACATCTCCGTATAACAGTACTTAGGGTACCTGTTGTATTTGAGACAGTGATAATCAGGGTATCCGTAAATTAGTGCCTAAACACCATCATTGGTGGCGCCATGTTGCAATTTGACTCTTGCTGCTCTAGGCAAGACTGCTGGCTTAAGGATGACAGTACTTCTGTTTGTAGGTGACTATTCCTGTCCTACAACAAGTCGCAACTGTCGTCCCAACACTCCCAGCTCACAAGCAATACCTCACCAAAAACCCAAATAGTAAAAGTTGATTTGTGGCAGCCTTTGTGCATGGACTCAAGAGTACAACATCTCAGGGAGTGTTGTTGTTAAACGGAGATTACCCCTTTCTCACATTAACAACATGTCTCAATCAAACACAGGCAATGAAAAGAGATGCAGTAAAAGTCTCAATAGGTTTTTATTAACGATACTGGTATCTTGGATAAATTGCATGTGCTGCAACGATTAGGATAATAATGAACAGTGCAAAAAACAGAATTGTGAAAACAAGAGTCATTAGTACAAAGACCCCCACCATCTTGCAATAACATAAAATGACATGAGAGATGAATATGTCCTAATACCCTAACATGATAAACTGAGCCCCTAACCTAAAGAGAGCTAGGTATGATAAAACTAATCTGCCAATGCAGTACCCATGGGAGGAGCTCCCCAATCCTTGTTACCTTGGAATTAAGTCTCTAGATCAGACTCCGTGGGTATACGAAGACTGAGTCAGCGTCAAGGCAACATGCAGCATTGATAACAGCGATGGCATCTGGTTGGAATCTCTCTGACTGTCTGGGTGAGATGGATTTATACAGATCTGATCAGACCACTGACGTAGGTCTGTTCACAAACAATAGATAACAATACATGCTTTGGGCGGCAATTGATATAAACAATTCACTCGAACGCACAAAGAGTGAAATAACCTAATGTGAAAACCTACAGTTTGTTTGTCTTTGTCACTTGATATTGACGCCTTAGTGTGGTAGCACTGATAACATGAAACTAAATCATTGGCCTAACTAGAAACAGTGCAGCTATCTTGAAAGATATAATTTAAAAAATATGCTAAAACAGCGCAAACTAAGAAGGGTAAAAGTCACTGGATGACAGGGGCACGAGTCTACAAGCCAGAGGGCTAGGCTAACTCCTGCTTCCCATTAACACAAGCTAGGATTCACTACAGGTCCATCGGTATAATAATAGACAAGATGTATTGATTCAAAGAACAGTTGGATCCAGATGATGTCAAGAGGTTCAGGAATTTGCCCGTATGAGTACAAGGAAATTATTTCTACTATCTTCTTATTAGCATTATTTATGGCTCATGAAAATCATGCTAAAAGATCTAAAAAGTGCTGTACTTGGATTTGTCCAATCTGTAGATATATTTTGTCACAAAAGACACACAGGGAAGAGCAGTAAATATGAAGGAACTAATTTCATCCACTGGTTATTGTGAAGTGCTGCATTCCAGTTTATCCTGTTCTTGTGAATACAGGCAGTGATTAAACAGTTGTTTTTTTTCAGTCTTAAACTGTTAGGGTACATCCCTTCTGTACAGGAACAAAAGTGACCTAAACAATGCACTGATCTTGTTGGTCATGTCTGTGAGGTGCAACATGAGCGGTAAGGTACACCGAGCTACGGAAGCCATGTTTGGGCAAAGACATCCCATTTAGGATTGCTCTCTCAAAAGTTCTAAAATGGTTGGTGAAGTGCTTGAATTAATCTCTGTAATTGGTAAAGATGATAAGGAGCATTCCATTGTTTTTTCTGCTTAGCATTTGCAAATTATCTGTACTGAAATTATACATACAGCAATTAACAAAAAGAAAATACACACAATGGACATCCGTTATGTAAATTATTTGGGAAAATGCAATCAAATGAAAGACTCTCCCAGTTTCTGAAGATGAAGATAAACCACTACATACGTTAAACTATGGAAAACGATGAAAAAACACACAGATTAATAAAATATTTAATATGGATCACTTCAAAGAAGTGCATGAGTAGTACTGCCTAGTGATGCATTTTTATGCAATGTATGTATAGTATGTGGCTTTTTCTCTTAGTAAACCATCTGAAGTGATAATGGATGAGATATATTCTAATTTTTCCCGAGTCGCGAACTGAAAAAAAATACATATTAATACCTAGCCAGTAGTTCGATAAAATCTTTATGTCTTTTTTATTTATTTGACGTATTGCCAATATAGATTGGTTTCACCCACTAACCAGGGCATTATAACATTAGGTCACAATTATTTAGACGTGCCCAATTAAGCAGGTTATAAAAGGTAATCGATTTTGCATCTCATATTCCTAAATTATGTTTTTAACTTGTGGTGCAATTGGCTGATCTAACTGAACAACACTGCCCACATGAATCTATTACTGTACCTTGCAAAAGGACCTTAGACTGCGTAAAGCACGGTGAGCAAGTATCCCTCAGCCTGGCAGCGTCAGATCCTGGGACACGCGCATAAATTGTCAAGCTTTATTGCAGACGCGTCCTCATTAACGCTGCATTGAAATAGAGCGAGCAATATCTGCTTTTATGCTCAGGCAGCTTAAACATAAGCATCTTCACCATGGTAGGCTTTGCTGTGGGCATGCACTTTTCCTGCGAAGCAGACGCTAAAGAGTGCAATTCTGACCAGTCATTTAAATTTGATAAGATAATAAGTGCGTGATATTCCTCATTAATATTGCACACTGATTAGCTGCTCCAGAAGGCACACTGGAGCTCTGCCTGAGTGGGGAAAATGAGTCTCTTTCCAGACTGGCTATTTTGAACTCTGCAAGTTAATGTGGCATTGTTTTGTAGAGCTCCGTACTCTGCGGGGCGCTCCTGCGAGCTCGTTTCTAGGACTCCTTCCGCCCGCCCGCCGCCCCCCCCCCCCCCCCCCAAAGCACTCCTTGCAGTCAAAAAAATTATAATTATTGAAGCTATTTAACAAATGTGTTGGTCGTCCAAACGTCCTGCCTCTGTTTTTTTCAGTTAACGGAACAACCATTCCACGGCTGAGGGTAACTGCGAGCCAATAAGCAATTTCTTGAATCACACGCCCAACATTTTAAATGTACCATGTACGTTTTATCGTCTTTTAGCATCCATGTTAAAATAGCACATTCACAGTTCTTTCCTGAAAGGTATGACGACAGAAAGTGAACCAGTAAGTTCACCAGAGATACAATTTAAGATGAAGTAACATTTTTGTAGGAGCTGATGAACACTAAATTTGGATTGTAAAACCTAGCCTTACATGCGCATAGCGTGTACAAGGCAGCCTACCAGTCTGAAGTTGCAATGCTATGATTGGGACCTGCAGGAGGAGTGGGGAACTCTGGAGCACGGAGTGTAACTTCTACTCTTGCACTTTAGGACTAGCTCTCCATGCAAGAAGAGGATTAAGCCAGGTTATGTGTATGCATATATGCATCTGTGTGACAGTATTTGTTAACGGAGCCTTGAACAAACGTGTAAGAACCCAGGTTTGAGGACGTACAGAGTTGCAAGAGAGGCACTTAACATAAGTAATAATAGTGAAGAGTGTTCAGCCTCTTTTGGAATTAGAGGAGGGTAGAGCAGTCACATCAATAAGAATGCTGTGTCGCTCTTTTGACAAAACATTGGTTTTAAAAAGCATCGTGCCCCAGAGTGTCAAGAATATCGAAATTACAAATATATCGAGGACAGGAATATCAAAGGTAAAAATATCGTTTTTAATGTCATTTTGAATATTGATGTAAAAAATATCGATGTAGTAAATATTGTTGGATAATATAACGTGTTTTATTGTTAAAGAGCGTGTAATGTTTTTTTCAAATGTTTTATTTTTTTAATATGTTTTATTTTAGATTTTTTTTTAATTGTTCAAATTTGTATTTTAATTATTTAATTTTGTTTGATTAATTATTTAATTGTTTTAAAAGCGGGATGTTGGCTAAATAGGGGATATGAGTGGAGTGATTATTAAAAAAACATGTATTTTAATTTTAAATTAATCATTTTTCAGATACGCAAATTAGATTTCTAATTGTAAAATATATTTTGTTATATTTAATGTGAAATGATATATTTCAGTGTTTTTTTAATAAAAAATACTTAAAAAGGCATATTTTTAAAACATTTGCTATAAAGTAATACATTGGGATATAAATTGGATTTGTTGTATTTTTTTGGATACTTACTTTAAAATTATTGTTTTTTCATAAAATTGTTATAATTTATCAAAAAATTAAAAATAGCATTTTGAAATGAAAGAAAAAGCAGTTTATAAATTTTTATAATGTGAAAATATTAGATGTTTTTTAAAAATTAAGATATATTTGGGTATTTGAAACAAATGTAATTGTAGTTTTTAAAAGTTTATGAATGGTAGAAAATCTTAATGAAAATCTTGGATTATTTTTTACTAAATAATATAGATTTTTTTATTTTTAATGTGCATTTATATATAAATGTTATTAGTTTAAATTAGTGTGTATAACATAAAAAAAAAATGTATAATTTACTACAGTGTGATAACGTGTAGTACTAATTGTGTATTTTGCATTTCTAAAATATAATATTCTAGGTAAAGAAATAGGGGGTGATTCTAACCCTGGCGGTCGGTGATAAAGCTGCGGCCAACCCGCCAACAGGCCGGCGGTCCAAAAAATGGAATTCTGACCCTGGCGGGAACCGCCAACACAGGCCGCCACATTAACACTCCGACCGCCACGGCGGGACCGACAAACAGCGCGGCGTTCACCGCCAACAGACAGGCGGCAGACAATGTACCGCCCATAGTATCACAACCCGCTAATCCGCCACCTTTTCCGGGGCAGGAGCACCGCCGATAAAAACACGGCGGAAACAGACTACGAACGGGAAAACGCGCACCTCTACGTTCTCCACGAGGAAGGAGGACAGCATGGAACCCGAATTAAACATCCTACCTGCTCTCGTCTACCTGCTCATCTATCACGAGTACGAACGCCGGCGCAGACGACAACGGTGAGTACTGCACCTACGACACAGGGGAGGGGGGAGGACGAAAGGTTACGTGCACACACATACGCGATACACCCACCCCCCCAAACCATGTACACACCAATGCAGAGCAACAAGTCACAGTGAAACCACCCAAACCCCCGTAAAAAAAGCAAGGACATAATTAAATTGTGACTCGAAATTTATGGGAAATAAAAACCACTGATAAGTCACGGTCAAATAGCAATAACAAATCAAAAATACCAATTCAATATCCAGTGCATACGATAAACCGAGGCAATAAGTCCTGCACATCTAACGAGATTCCAAGTGTCCGTGGGCCAAAGTGTATCAACACAAGGGCAAAGCCCGCACAGGAGACCTGAGTCCTTTGGAGAGAACACTGCAGGGGCATCTGATGAAAAAAACACAGGCACCTCAGGGGGAAGGTAAGGGGGGGGCACCACAGCCACATGAGTCCACGACGCCAGATCCACGAAGGGGCCACCATGCCCACTGTGCCATCCTGGGGAGTGCAAAGCCACAGTTCTCAAGTCTCTACAGTGGGTGGCTTGCCCACTCGGCCATCCTGGGGAGTGCAAAGCCACAGTCTCTCAAGTCTCTACAGTGGGTGGCTTGGCCACTCGGCCATCCTGGGGAGTGCAAAGCCACAGTCTCTCAAGTCTCTACAGTGGGTGGCTTGGCCACTCGGCCATCCTGGGGAGTGCAAAGCCACAGTCTCTCAAGTCTCTACAGTGGGTGGCTTGCCCACTCGGCCATCCTGGGGATTGCAAAGCCACAGTCCATCAGGTGGATAACAGTCTCCACCGGTCAAGGAGGAGGCATGGTGGGCACAGTGAACCGTGAACAGTAGCTCGAGACAGATCCGGCACTGTCATTGTGCCAGTGGTGCTTGCGACGGCGGGGCCCAGCGGAGCGGTGCATGAGACGGCGGGGCCCAGCGGAGCGGTGCATGAGACGGCGGGGCCCAGCGGAGCGGTGCTTGAGATGAAGGGCCCAGCGGAGCGGTGCTTGAGATGAAGGGCCCAGCGGAGCGGTGCTTGAGACGGCGGGGCCCAGAGGAGCGGTGCTTGAGATGAAGGGCCCAGCGGAGCGGTGCTTGAGATGAAGGGCCCAGCGGAGTGGTGCTTGAGACGGCGGGGCCCAGCGGAGCGGTGCTTGAGATGAAGGGCCCAGCGGAGCGGTGCACGAGACGGCGGGGCCCAGCGGAGCGGTGCTTGAGATGAAGGGCCCAGCAGAGCGGTGCTTGAGACGGCGGGGCCCAGCGGAGCGGTGCTTGAATTGAAGGGCCCAGCGGAGCGGTGCTTGAGACGGCGGGGCCCAGCGGAGCGGAGCTTGAGATGAAGGGCCCAGCGGAGCGGTGCTTGAGATGAAGGGCCCAGCGGAGCGGTGCTTGAGATGAAGGGCCCAGCGGAGCAGTGCTTGAGACGGCGGGGCCCAGCGGAGCGGTGCTTGAGACGGCGGGGCCCAGCGGAGCGGTGCATGAGACGGCGGGGCCCAGCGGAGCGGTGCTTGAGATGAAGGGCCCAGCGGAGCGGTGCTTGCGATGAAGGGCCCAGCGGAGCGGTGCTTGAGACGGCGGGGCCCAGCGGAGCGGTGCTTGAGATGAAGGGCCCAGCGGAGCGGTGCTTGAGATGAAGGGCCCAGCGGAGCGGTGCTTGAGACGGCGGGGCCCAGCGGAGCGGTGCTTGAGATGAAGGGCCCAGCGGAGCGGTGCATGAGACGGCGGGGCCCAGCGGAGCGGTGCTTGAGATGAAGGGCCCAGCGGAGCGGTGCTTGAGACGGCGGGGCCCAGCGGAGCGGTGCTTGAGATGAAGGGCCCAGCGGAGCGGTGCTTGAGACGGCGGGGCCCAGAGGAGCGGTGCTTGAGATGAAGGGCCCAGCGGAGCAGTGCTTGAGATGAAGGGCCCAGCGGAGCGGTGCTTGAGATGAAGGGCCCAGCGGAGCGCTGCTTGAGACGGCGGGGCCCAGCGGAGCGGTGCTTGAGACAGCGGGGCCCAGCGGAGCGGTGCTTGAGATGAAGGGCCCAGCGGAGCGGTGCATGAGACGGCGGGGCCCAGCGGAGCGGTGCTTGAGATGAAGGGCCCAGCGGAGCGGTGCTTGAGATGGCGGGGCCCAGCGGAGCGGTGCTTGAGATGAAGGGCCCAGCGGAGCGGTGCTTGAGATGAAGGGCCCAGCGGAGCGGTGCTTGAGACGGCGGGGCCCAGCGGAGCGGTGCTCTTCTGCACGGCGGGGCCCTGTTCAGCGGTGCTCCTCTCCACGGCGGGCCCTGTTCAGCGGTGCTCTTCTGCACGGCGGGGCCCTGTTCAGCAGTGCTCTTCTGCACGGCGGGGCCCTGTTCAGCGGTGCTCTTCTGCACGGCGGGGCCCTGTTCAGCGGTGCTCTTCTGCACGGCGGGGCCCTGTTCAGCGGTGCTCTTCTGCACGGCGGGGCCCTGTTCAGCGGTGCTCTTCTGCACGGCGGGGCCCTGTTCAGCGGTGCTCTTCTGCACGGCGGGGCCCTGTTCAGCGGTGCTCCTCTCCACGGCGGGGCCCTGTTCAGCGGTGCTCTTCTGCACGGCGGGGCCCTGTTCAGCGGTGCTCTTCTGCACGGCGGGGCCCTGTTCAGCGGTGCTCCTCTCCACGGCGGGGCCCTGTTCAGCAGTGCTCTTCTGCACGGCGCGGCCCTGTTCAGCGGTGCTCCTCTCCACGGCGGGGCCCTGTTCAGCGGTGCTCTTCTCCACGGCGGGGCCCTGTTCAGCGGTGCTCGTCCAGTAGGTCAAGGGAGCCAGACCTGGCCTGGACTCCCTGCTCAGTCGCCCTCCGACCGTGCTGTTGCTGGACCCTTCGGTGACGGAGTCCTGGGCCCTTTGGTGTCCTTCCTAACACCCGGGATGGGGCTTGTGGGCCCCTCCTGCTCCGCGCTCCTGCTGGCTGACTTTTCCGCCCTGCTGCCCTTTCGCTCCTTAGATGGGGCTCTCGGGCCCTTGCCTCCCCTAGATGTTGTGGCTGGTGAAGTGGGCGAACTTTGCTCCTTGGGGGCAGCCGTGTCAGTCCTCTCACGGCGGCCCTTTAGCTTCCTGGTCTTCTTGCCTGGTGGGGGGCTGGCTGTCCCCTTGCTGCTGATTGAAGTGTCACTGCTGGCAAAGGGTGGGCTCCAGAACCCATGCACCACAGTGACACTCGAAGCTGGGCTGGTGGTGGCTGAGGTGCTCTTGGGACTCTTTGCAGATGGAGGGGGTGGGTCAGTGGAGGGAAAGAGGTCAAGATTAGCAAGGAAAACTTTCTTAGGACCAAGGTAAAAGGTAGGAGAAGTGGTGATGGAAGTGGAGGAAGAGGATGTGGTTGTAGGAGAGTCAGGTGTGCTGTCTTTGGGTGCAGGTGCTTGTGCTGGAGGCTGTTGTGAGGTGGATGGCTGTTGGGTGGGTGTCTGCCTGCGTTTGTGTGTCTTGGAAGAGGGGGTGACAGACACAGTGGGAGAGGACACAGGGGACGTGTAAATGGTAGTGGGGGTGGTGACTGCACTTGTGCGGACTGGACTGGAGGGTGTGCTCGTGATGGAAGCACTGGCTGATAGTGGTGTGCATGCAGGTGTGAGTGTAGACGTCACAGGGAGGGAGGAGGGAGACGAGGAGGAGGGGGACACAGAGGTGGTAGTGACTGTTGGAATGTCTGCATCTGGGTGTTGCTTGCGTGAATGCTTGTGGGTTCTGTGGTGCTTGTGTCTGGATGAGCTGCCCTTGGGTGTTGAGGTGTGTGCAGGCTGGTCTGATGGTGTGGATGGGATAGGCTGAGGAACAGGAGACAGAGACAGGCTGGAGGCAGTCAGAAGAGGGAGGCTGGAAACAGGGACAATGGCTGCCGTCAGTGCTGAGGCCAGACCATTGAACGATCGTTGATGGGCAGCCTGACCCGAATGAATGCCCTCCAGGTAGGCATTGCTCCAATGCACCTCCCTTTCTACCCCCTGGATGGCATTCAAAAGGGTAGTCTGCCCAACAATGATGGTCCGCAGGAGGTCAATGACCTCCTCACTGAGGGCAGCAGGGGTAACAGGGGCAGGGGCTGAGGTGCCTGGGGCGAAGGAGACGCCCGCCTTCCTGGGCGAGCGGGCACGGAGCGTAGGCTGAGGGGCTGCTGGGAGGGCGGGGCTGGTGCGCTGGGTGGAGGCTGTACCTGTAGAGGCGGGGGGCCCGGATGTTGCCGCCACCGCTAGGGAGCTCCCATCCGAGGACGTGTCGCTGTCGCTGGTGTCACCACCGGTCCCCGTTGTGGTGCTCCCCTCGCCCTCCAGATCACTGGTGCCCTCGGTGTCTGTTCCTGGTCCCACCGGGGCCTTGTGACTTGCAGCTCCCTCGTGCTCCGATGCCAATTCTCCTCCGCCTGATGATGCTAATGCACAGATGCACAAGAAGACGAAGAAGAAGGGTGGGGGGAGAAAAACGAAGACCAGGTTGAGTGCATGCAATGTCAACACCGTTGGCGGAGAGGACAGACACAGGAGCCTCATGCACTAAGCCGCGCATTCGGGGTACACTACTCAGTACTTAGGACTAGGACAACAGGTCTTGAGACGACAAAGGCGCACATGTGTGATGCTGGACCATCGAAAGCTGTACTTGTCACCCTACAGAGGTGGGGGCCGGGAGCACAGGGCCATGCCTAAAGGAGAGGACTACACTACAGAAAGCGCCCTGGCCTAATGTCACCCACAACCCTCCTCCCCCACCCAGACGCCTCCACTGCGCAGAGAGATAGCAGAATGTGCTGATACTCACCCCCTTGTGTCTGCTGTGATGTCCTCAAGCGCCCATCCGAATCAGGGTAGGCCACCGCCAGGATCCAGGACATCAGGGGGGTCAGGGTACGACTGGCACCCCTCCTAGGTTGGGAGGCCATCCCCAGCAGTGACTCGGCGGTCTTCCTGGTCCCGCGGCGGATGTCCTCCCACCTCTTGCGGCAGTGGGTGCCCCGTCTGACGTGGACGCCAAATGTCCACTTTCTGATGGGCGCTGACCTATTTGACATGTACAGGGTGGGAAGGAAAAATCATAATTTTTCTGCATGTTAGATGCGATTGGCCCCCCCTCCCCAACCTTGCCATATGGCACATGCTCTCATCTGTCGTGCGTTGCACTCCTCATTCGCCCCCACCCCACCAACCTAGCATCCACCCCACTCCACACAGGCATAGCCCATTCAATGTGCACCCAGTGTACTTACCTGTTGGTCTGGAGGACCGTAGAGTAACGCATACTGGGGGAGGACCCCATCCACAAGTTTCTCCAACTCCTCAGACGTGAAGGCAGGGGCCCTTTCCCCAGTCGCAGCAGCCATTGTCACTTCCAGACCGAGGTCACAGCAGCACTTGCTGTATAGGTCCTCTCCTGTGGATGATCAGGTCTCGAGTGATTAAGCAGATAGAAAATGGCGGTCACGCCCGCGGCGGTGCGTACCGCGACCGCCGGCGCACCTCGTCATTGGCTCCTGAAACCCATAGGCCTCAATGTTAGCCAATGCGGCTTCGTATAGCGGTCTTCGACCGCCTACCCCCACGGTGTGCCACGCCAGCGCATTGACCTCACATCCCATTGTCCCACTTCACAGGTCAGGCAGCCGCCATTTCAAGGGCCCACATGGCATTATTTGTACTGCATCACACAGGCCTAGGCCTTGCATTGCCACACATACACGCCTTTCAATACATAGATAATCGTGTGCTATGCATGCAGTGGTGAACGTACCTGTGATTTGCTTGACTCTGTGCGCCATGTTGTCCTTCCTAGGCACCGTCCTCTGGGACTTGCGAGGAGAAGGATGAATCCTCGCGTGTACCGACTGCTGGTGGACCTGTCGACAATGGAAGAACGCCACATCATACTATGATACCGACTTGACCGAGCCACTATACATGAACTGTGTGCCCAGCTGGAGCCAGCCCTGATGTCCCCCATCCGCCAATCCACAGGAATTCCCCCTCTAGTGCAGGTTCTGTCAGTCCTCCATTTTTTGGCAAGTGGCTCATTCCAGACAACAGTGGCCATGTCATCTGGAATGTCTCAGCCTATGTTTTCAAAAATCTTGTCTAGAGTGTTGTCTGCCCTTACGAAACACATGCGGCTCTACATTGTATTCCCTGAGGAGGTTGAATTGGCCACTGTGAAGGGTGATTTTTATGCCCTTGGACATATCCCCAACATAATTGGTGCCATTGATGGGACCCATGTGGCTTTAGTACCCCCAAAAGACGATGAGCAGGTGTACAGAAACAGGAAAAGTTACCATTTGATGAACGTCCAGGTGGTCTGTTTGGCTGACCAGTACATCTCCCATGTGAATGCCATGTTCCCTGGGTCAGTGCATGACGCGTATGTGATGCGAAATAGCAGCATCCCTTATGTGATGGAACAGCTACAGAGACAACGTGTGTGGCTAATTGGTGACTCTGGTTACCCCAACCTGCCTTGGCTATTGACCCCAGTGAGGAATCCCCGGACCAGGGCAGAGGAACGGTACAATGAGGCCTATGGGCGAACTAGGAGGATCATTGAAAGAACCTTTGGCCTCCTGAAGGCCTGGTTTAGGTGCCTGCATATGACAGGGGGATCCCTGATGTACTCACCAAAGAAGGTGTGCCAGATCATCGTGGCCTGCTGTATGCTTCACAATCTGGCATTGCGACGTCAGGTGCCCTTCCTGCAGAAGGATGGTCCAGATGGTGGTGTTGAAGCAGCTGTGGAGCCTGCGGAGAGTGAAGAGGAGGAAGACGAAGAGGACGACCCAGACAACAGGGACAGAGTTATCCAACAGTATTTTCAGTAGCACACAGGTAGGAATCACCCACACCATTTAACATTTACTGAATGCCCCCTGCATCTTTACTTTGTGTATTTCCCCCCAGTTCTTTTAAACTGAAGTTTGCTTTTCCCTTCCCTTTTCAGTGCTGTATGACCCACTGCGTGACTTCTGCTTGGTTAGCCCATGGACTAATGCTTATTGACATCGGTATGTTGTCCACACATAAATTACAGAACATTATTGATAAGTAATGTGTTCTATATTTGTAAATAATACAGGCTGACTCCAGAATGATTTCTGTGCAATGAGTGATTTATTTTTAGTGCTATATATTGGTACATGATATTAAAACGGTGATGGGTGAGGGTGGAGTTATGTCCATGGCAGAGTCCAGTTCTCGGTCGCACAGGTGCATTGTCCATATGCCTGTGGAAGGATGGAGCAGGGGCAGTTCAAGGTTGGACAGGGTGACACTGTGGGACAGTGGAATGACATCCGGGGGGATATTAGGCTGGCGGGGGTCTTGGCATCCTACTCTGTCTTCCTTTGAGATCTCAGGTTCCTCTTGCGGGGTGGTTGTTCTTCAGCAGGAGGTGGGGTTCTGGTGGCCCGTCGTTCTGTGGGGGCCTCCTGACCACTAGCGCCGGCGGAGGTGGTAGGCTGTTCCTGGCTAGTGACAGGGGCCCTTTGCGGTGCCACATGGTCCCGCAATGTGGTTTCTATCCGGTTGAGGGCCTGGACTATGGTCCCCATAGCGGTAGCGATGTTCCGGAGTTCATTGCTGAACCCCATGTACCGTTCCTCCTGCTGTGCCTGGATCTCGGTGAACCTGGCCAGTACCGTCGCCATCGTCTCCTGGGAGTGATGGTGTCCTCCCATGATGGTGGTGAGGGCCTCTTGGAGAGTCGGTTTCCTGGGCCTGTCCTCCCCCCCTGTCGCACAGCAGCCCTCCCAGTTGCCCTGTTTCCCCGGGCCTCTGTCCCCTGGACGGTGTGCCCACTACCACTGCCCCCAGGTCCCTGTTGTTGTTGGGGTGTTGGGTCAGCCTGGGTGCCCTGTAGTGGCGGACACACCGCTGATTGACGCGTCCGCGAGACAGAGGCATGGGCCCGCTGGGTGGGAGCTGTGCTGGTGTTCCCAGAGGGGTTTGGGTCTGCTGTGGCCTGTGTCTGTGTGTGGGGAACCGACTGTCCAGAGGTCCCCGATGGTCCGGGCTGGTCGTCAGGTTCTAGGTCGACAGAGCTGCTGTCCTCGCTGGGGGCCTGTTATGGGGGTGGGATGGACAAATCTGGACCCTCCGTGGCAGTGTGTTGGCGTTCGGGCCCTGCAGGGGTAAAGGAGTATGGTTATTGTTTCTGTGTGTGCCATGGCGTGCATTTTGAGTGCCCTTGTCCCCCAGTGCTGGCATTCCCTTGTGGGAGGTGTTGTGAGGGTTTGGGGGGGGGGGTGTATGGGTATGTGCAATGGTCATGCTTTGGTGGTGGCTGTCTATGGTTTGTGTTGGCATTCAGGGGTTGGTGTTGTTTAGGGTGGGTTGTGCTGGTGAGACATTGGCAGGGAGGTTGTGTGCTGGGGGGTTGAGATTGGGGGTGAGGGGGGGGGTTGGCATGCTGGTGGTTGGGGGGGGTGAAGTAGTTGAGATTCGACTTACCAGAGTCCATTCCTCCGTGTACTCCAGCGAGGCCATCAGGATGCAGGATGTTTACCACCTCTTGCTCCCATGCTGTGAATTGGGGTGGGGGTCCGCCGCCAGTCTTCTGCACAGCGATGTTGTGACTGGAGATCATCGAGCGCACCTTCCCCCGTAGGTCGTTCCATCGCTTTCTGATATCTTCCCGATTTCTGGGATGCTGTCCCACAGCGTTGACCCTGTCTACGATCCTTTGCCATAGCTCAGCCTTCCTTGCTATGGTGTTGTGCTGCACCTGTGTGCCGAAGAGCTGGGGCTCAACCCTCATGATTTCCTCCACCATGACCCGGAGTTCTTGGTCCGAAAACCTTGGGTGTCTTTGGGGTGCCATGGGGTGGTGTGGATGAGGTGTGGGGTGGTGTTTGTGGTGATGTGCGTGGTGATATGTGGTGATGTGTGCGTAGATGTGGTGTGGGTGATGAAGTTGGGTTCCTGTGTGTGTTGGGGTTTTCTATTGCTGTGCTCGCTCTCTCTATCTCTATCTCTCTCGCTCTCGCCTTCGCTCCGATTTCCAACTAGTGGGGGTTTGTGGGTGATGTGGGTGTGTGTTTTATAGTTGATTGGATGTGTGGGTGTGTTGTTTGTATGTGTCTCAGGTGTGCGTATTTCAAAATGTCCAATGTGGCAGTGTTTTGGAGCTGTGTGTGTATTTTGATCGCGGCGGTGTGTACCGCCAATGGAATACCGCGGTTGAAAGACCGCCGCGTGGATTCGTGGGTCAGAATGGCATGGGCGTGTTTGTGTTGGCGTGACGGTGGAGGTTTGGTCATCTCCAGTTTTCCGCGGCCCGCTGATGTGGCGGCCTTCCTTGGATGTCGGATTTTTGGCGGTTTCACAGTTGGTGGTCAGAATGACCGTGGCGGTTTACCGCGGCCGCGGCGGTAGAATGGCGGACTTCTGACCGGCGGTAAGGGCCTTTTACCGCCGAGGTCAGAATGACCCCCATAGTTTTTAACTGGATTAAAAAAACTGCAGTTTTTACTTTTTTACACCTTCCCAGGGTTGGTTAGATTGGTGTGGGAATAGTAAATGTCACCCCTTTACTGCCCAACACCATTTCTAAATTGGCTTAGAATGGAGTGGAAATAGTAAATGTGACCCCTTCAGTGTCCAACACCTTCCCCAAGTTGATTTATGTTGGAGTGGGAATAGTAAATGTCACCCCTTTAGGGTCTAACACCTTCCCCAAATGTGTTTAGACTGGAGTTGAATTAGCAAATGTAACCCCTTTAGTCCAACACCTTCTCCAAGTCTGTTTAGATTGAAGTATGAATTCTAAATGTTGCCCCTTTAGTGTCCAAACCTTCTCAAAAGTGGTTTAGATTGGAGTAGGAATAGTAAATGTCACTCATTTAGTGTCCAACACCTCCCCCAAACTGGTTTAAATTGCAGTGGGAATAGTATATTTCACCATTTTAGTGTCCATCACCTTCCCCAAATTTGTTTAGATTGGTTTGGGAATAGTAAATGTCTCCCCTTTTGGGACAAACACCTTCCCCAAGTTGGTTTGGATTTGAGTGGGAGCAGGAAATGTCTCCCATTTAGTGTCCAACACTTTCCCCAAGTTGGTTAATCTTGGAGTGGGAATAATAAATGTCACCTCGGTAGTGGCCAATACAGCAAGTTGGTTTTGGTTTGAGTGGGAATAGCAAGTGTTACCCCTTTTAGAGTCTAACACATTCTCCAAGTTGCTTTAGATTGGAGTGGGGATAGTAAATGTCACCTTTTTAGTGTCTAAGGGCCTTACTCGCGGTGGAAGTTGGACAGTTGCACTCCAGGTAGTCCAATCACCACATGATAACCCTGGTGGTTGGACCACGAGAGGACTGCCATCACCACTGGGAACAAGGTGACCAATTGGCTAACGGTGATCAAAGTCATGGTCAGCCACGGCGGCGCTGAGCTCTTAGGGGCCAAGACCAGTACTGTAGCATTGTTCCCAATAGGCTGTCTGGCGGGAGCATCATAATACCATGTTCCTGCCAGTCATCCTAGTGGGAACATCCCAAAATAGCGGGAGTGAGGCAGCTGGGTTGACAGCTGCCTCATCCCTGCAAGTTTGGCGGGTGGCTTGTCCGACTGCCAAACTCGTAATGAGCCCCAAAAAAATAATCTTTTTTTTAACTTTAATTTGGTGGCTGTTTTTTTACCTCCCTTTTATTTTGTAGTGTATTGATGTCATTTTGTGTCTTGGTTCTGGGAACCAAGTTGCATTTAGGTGCTGCTGTTCGTTGGAACAGGTATGTCCTTTTTTAAGTAGTTTTTTAAGGTTTTTGAGGGCATAAGGGATTCAGGATGGAAGTTTAAAATTGGGTAGAGAGTTGTTAAAGAGTGTTTTTATATGTTTTTGTTAGTGTTTTCACTATTTCATCATGTCACCTTTTTTAAATGATATCATTAATCTATGAATATGTTATTTAAAAAAAATGTATGTTACTTATGTTTTAATGATTGCGGGCCTCATTATGACGTTGGGGTTTTTACCACCGCTGGGTGGCATACTCCTCAGTCATATTACAATGTTCCCGCCGGGGTGTCTGGCAGGGACATTGCATTACAATGTTTCTGCCAGGCTGACCGGTGGGAACAGTGCTTAAAGTATTGGCCTCGGCTTCCATAAGGGAGCCTAGGCCAACTCCGTAGCACCCCAGTACCCTTGGAATGTGCACTGTCTGCAGAGCAGATGGTACGCATTCCGATGATTCTGGGTAGGGGGGCCCTTGCACTGCCCAGGCCATAGGCATGGGCAGTGCAGGGACCCCCCTGTGGCCCCTACCACTGGCTTACCACTGGCAGTAAGTGGGGTTGTAATCAGCACATCAGCACTGAGTTCAGCGCTGCCGTGGCTGAGCACAATCCTGACTGACATCAGCCCTTTGGAAACCATGTTCCCAGCAGTGATGGCGATCCGCAAGGGTTATAATGCGGCGGTTGGACCACATGGAGTATGGCGGTCCAACCGTCACTGTGAGTTTGGCAGTCCTTGGACCGCCAGACTCGTAATGTCCCTCTAAGTGTTACACATGTGTATATTTGTGACTGTAATGTATTGTGTTGTACAGGTGGGTGTTTAACATTTTACAGGATTTTGTTTATGAGCAATTTTGATGGGAATTTGGAGTTAACATTTTGTTTTTTTAAAGGAAATCAGTTTTGGTTTGCTATAAGCCAATTACTTTTACTTAGATTGTCTTTTTTTCTGGAGTGGTTCTTTTTTATAAATGCATTTTCTGTTTTTTATGAAGTCTACAAACTTTAGATTGTTTCAAGGAATTTTAATTGGATTGTTTATATTTTTGCATTTTTGGGGGGCTTTTTGCATTTGGTTTCTTTATTTTTTGTGATTTATTATTTTTTTGTTATGTGGAGACAGGGAAAGACTTGCAGCTACAAAACAATAAGTTTTATGTTAATTCTTTGTTGTGGGTGGGAAATGTGATATTGTATTGTTTATGTTATGTTTATGTTATTATTATGTGGAATTGTTTTGTATTACGCGTTCCCGCCAGCCTGACCGGCGGGAACAGTTCTATGATATTGGCCTTGGCTCCTTTAAGGGAGCTGAGACCAATATCATAGCACATCAGCACCATCTAAATGCTCACTGTCTGCAAAGTAGACAGTGCACATTCCAAGGGGGCTGGGCGGGGGGGGCCTGCACTGCCCATGACATAGGCATGGGCAGTGCAGGGCCCCCTGGAACCCCTGGCACTGGCTTTCCTCCAGCCTTTCCCTGGTAGGGTCCCCACCAGGGAAAGGCTGGTGGAAAGCTGAGTTGTAATCAGCCAGGCGGCACTGAGTTCAGTGCTGTCGTGGCTGAGTACAAGTCAGACCACCGTCAGCCCATCGCGAACCATGTTTGAAGCATGGTTTGTTCAAAGACTAATTTTATTTTTGGGGGGTTTTAGTTATTTGTTTGTTGCTATAGATAGTTTAGGAGTTTATAGAAGGTACTACTTTGTGAGTAAAGCGTACACAAAAGGGATATTAGTTTGTTGATATTCAGCATGTATGGTGGATATCTTAGTGAATTGTTTGAAACACATTTTGAAGATCCCATCTGTCATACAGGTTTGGCATTGGGTAAGTAAGTTTCATTAAGTTGGTGGCGTGGGCACACAAGATGGCCGACAGGATGCATTCCTGAGTAGCTCTTCAATGGCCTTGAAGAATCCTGCTTAATCCTGCTGCTGCCCGGTCCCGATGACTCAGACAATGGCGGGCTGATCCCTGTTCCCCAGGCAGCTATGTGAAGGAGAGGACCCACTGATCAGTGCAGCACTGGGGCCACACCTCGACCTGTGGGACATTGAGCCTTGTGGTCCTGGACAGTAGCCCTACCAGAGCTTTCCAGCTGTAGGGAGTGCAGTCACTGGGACCAATCAGGTGCCTGGGGCCATTGAAGTTGGCACCTGCCTACCACCTAAATTTTACAGTGCCTTGATCAGATACGGCTGAGTGACCCTCTTAGCTCCTCCTTTGCTCACCCCAGCTGTTCATTGAGTGCAGGGCATGCTCTATTATACAATGCAGAATGCAGCAGTCGTGGCCTCAGCTCTGGGGCTGGCATTCTCTGGCACTCGCGCTGCTGGTGCTAGTCAGGGCCTGCTATGCGGGATGTCGCCTGATACAGGCCCACCTTCAGGCAGTGATTCATTGTGGGGCCCTGTACCTTCCTACAGAGCAGGCCCGACATCCATGGTGCAGTGAGGGGAGCTGCTGCTGCAGAAGGGAAAGTAGCTTGGTGGAGACATGTGGCTTTACTACAAGGCAAAGGCCTGCTTGGAGGCGCACTGAGAGACCCTGGGTGCTGTCTGGAGTGCTGAGCTTCTAGAGGGCCCCCTTCCTCAATACCTGCTGCCGGAGGAGGCTCTTTGATGTCTGCTGAAATCAAAGGCATTATCCGGCGAGTGCCACTGTTGTCCACTGCTGTGCCGCCATTTCTGCCATGGCCCTCGCTCACCTGAACTTGTGGCTGGCCTCTAGGGTTGCTGCTTGTGGGTGGTGGCCCCTCCTGATTCCATGGCCTGTTATGCCTTTGTGCAGACTTGCAGAAGATCTCAGACAAGGTTCAAGTGGCAGAGTGGTCAATTGTGGAGTACAATCAGAGGTTGCTGCCCTATGGAGGCCGATGATAGAGGTCACCTCTAAGGCTGTGACATTGGAGGCCAGAGCGGAAAATGAGGAGGGGAGTTCCTGCTGCAGCAATGTTTGCCTGCTTGGGGTTCCCTGAGCAGGCAGAGCGAAATGGGACAGAGACTTTGTGGAACATTGGATTCCTGACACTTTGTGACCTGCCGGCCTGTTACCCTTCTTTGCCATTGAGAGAGTGCACTGGGTGCTGGTGACCCCTCCCCAGCTGATGTCCCCACTGCAGGCTATTACAGCACATGTTCTTAATTATAGGGACATGAACTGCATCCTACATGCAGCCTGTGAGACTCCAGACACTTGCTTTGAGAAGCACAAACTCTCTGTGTATCCTGACTCTATCCATAAAGTGCAAGGCAGTCGAAAAAACTTCTTGGAAGTCAAAGGTAACCTGCTGATATATGCTGATCTACCCAGCTTGACCATGGGTGATCTCGGGAGGCAAATCACACTTTTCTGAAGGGTCAGAGGATGTGTGGATCAGGCAAGAGACAAGACAAGCTCATGGAGTTCTGACAGCCGTGCTAGATGGGTGCTCACAGCCACTACTGGAGATCACGGGGAGGTCGGTGACCAATGGTGGTGAGATTTCAGGGACTAGGAGTCTGCGCAAGTTATGGGTGGAGAAGGATTGAACCATCATGCTAGCAGTGTTGGAGTCGATGTCTGGAATGGAACAGGCCATTTCAACTCCTGAGGCGCCATCAATTTCTGGAGATACTGTTGCACACAGGGGGATTAAATTGAACCTGCTATAAAGAGTATGTACTCTGCTATGTTGTCTTCAACCAAAGTGGTCCTGTAGAAGGTGGGAAGGTGAGATATCATACTACGTTACTGATAAATATTATACGTTCGTCTGATGCAATGAGGCAAACACAATACTGTATGTTGTGCGGGGCAATCCTCTGCCTTTACAACATATAGTGGGAGGCCATGGTTCTGGGAGGCAGGTTAGGCTGCAGGTCCTGGTAGCTTTCATATACATGGATGAGCAGACTGTTTGGTTGTTGGGCTATTGTTCAATTGGAGAGGAGGGAATTTTCTTGATTCTTTTACCCCATACTGTTTGCAGGGTGAATGTTATCAGTTGCAGTGCATGTGCAGATGTGGAGTCCATTGAGGGTATCGAAATACCAAGCTTTTTCTGGGCGGGCGGCTGTGGAAAGGGTGCATGTAGACACATGGCTAATGATTTAAATATTCTTACCTGGAACTTCAGGGGATTCAGGGATTCCAAAAAAACTTTATAGAGTCCACTTGTATCTCTGGCGTCATAATGTCCAAATAGCCTATTTACAGGAAACACACTTAATGAATGCAGAGGGGTAGAAATTGGAAAGAAATGGAGTTGTCAACTATTTACTGCAACATATTCCTCTTATGCCGGGGTTGTTGGTGATCTGGGTGGCCCCCTGAGTAAAGTTTTGTCATGTATGTAGTGAAGCTGCTATGCGGGGACACTACATATTTATTCAGGGTACCTAGGATGGTAAGGATATCAGTATTGTAAACACATATGTCCCCAATGTAGATGATTGGCAGTTTTATATTGCATTGCATGGGCTAGTAGACACCAGTATAGGTTCCCTCATAGTATGGGCAAGTTATTTTAATTACATTTTAGATGAGAACTGGGACCGTCACCCACCACGGCCAGGTGTTAAGCCCTGAATGATGAAGTCTTTGGCTCGAGTTATGCTAAATATGGGTTGGGGCACTCTTCACCCACAAAAGCATTTCTACACTTGTCAATCCATGACACATGGCACATACAGCTATCTGGATAGGCTCCTCATTGCTGGGGACTGAATCCTGGGGCTCTGCAGAGGATTGATCATCTGGGAGGATACTTGTCTGACCATGTGCCAGTGCTGCTCCACCTGAGGTTGATGGTGATACACGTGCCGCACGGAGCTGGCACATGCCCTCATATTTACTGACAGATGCAGCATGACGGGAGGCATTGAATAAAGAGCTTCAGACTTATTTGGATGATAATTGGTGTACGATGGCATCAAGGACCATGAAGTGGGAAGCTGTTAACCCCTAGGATGCCCAGGATGAGACCAGCTCGTCCTGCTATGGGCCCCTGGGGGGAGCGCTAGGGCTCCCCCAGATGGCCAAGCACCCCCCTCCCCTGGGCAGAGATGAAAGGGGAATCGCTTCCCCTTCCACCCCGCCCCCTGTGGTGTCTAATGACATCAGCGCACTTTTGCGCGCTGACCTCATCAGAGGCCTTCCCCCCGGCGCTCCTCTGATCACGTGGAGGGGGCAGAGAGGCATGAAAGGAGAGGAAAGGACTTTCCTCTCCTTTCATGTCTCTCCGAGCATTTCTGCTGCCCGATCGCGATGCGATCGGGCAGCAGAAATGCCCACTAGACACCAGGGATTTAATTTTTGTTTTGTATTTCAATGAGGGGAGCGGCCCCTTGGGCAAGGGCCGCTCCCCAGAGGGGCAAATTATCTCTAGGCCATTTCTGCCCCCCCTGGGGGAAGATTGGCCTACAATTATTAGGCCAATCTGCCCCCAGGGGGGGCAGAAATCCACTAGACACCAGGGATAATTTTATTTATTGTTTTTAAAAAAAAATTATGTTTGGGGAGTGACCCCTTAGGCAAGGGTCGCTCCCAGGGGGGGCAAATTATTATTAGGCGATTTCTGCCCCCCCCCAGGGGGCAGAAAACCACTAAGCACGAGGGATCTTTTTTTTGTAATTTTTTTTTTTTTATGTTTGGGGAGCGATCCCTTAGGCAAGGGTCGCTCCTGGGGGGGGGGGGCAAAATATTTTTAGGCCATTTCTGCTTCCCCTGGGGGCAGATCTGCCTAATATAATTAGGCCAATCTGCCCCCAGGGGGGCAGATACCACTAGACACCAGGGATTATTTATTTTATTCATACTTGCACATAAGGGGAGCGGCCACTTGGGCAAGGGCTGCTCCCCAGGGGGGCAAATGATTTTTAGGCCATAACTGCCCCCCCTGGGAGCAGATCAGCCTAATATTATTAGGCTGATATGCCCCTAATATTATTAGGCCGATCTGCCCCCGGGAGGGGGGCAGATACCACTAGACACCAGGGATTATTTATTTTATTCATACTTGCACATAAGGGGAGCGGCCACTTGGGCAAGGGCTGCTCCCCAGGGGGGCAAATGATTTTTAGGCCATAACTGCCCCCCCTGGGAGCAGATCAGCCTAATATTATTAGGCTGATATGCCCCTAATATTATTAGGCCGATCTGCCCCCGGGAGGGGGGCAGAAAACCCCTAGACACCAGGGATACATTTTTTTGTTTATTTTAATTTTTTTATGATTGGGGAGTGACCCTTTAGGCAAGGGTCGCTCCCGGGGGGCCAAATTATTTTTAGGCCATTTCTGCCCCCCCGGGGGCAGATCGGCCTAATATAATTAGGCCGATCTGCCTCCGGGGGGGCACAAACCACAAGACACCCGCAGAATTTCTATTTTTTTATACTAACACATAATGGGAGCGGCCCCTTTGGCAAGGGCCACTCCCCAGGGGGGGCAAAATATTTTTAGCTCTTTTGTGTCCCCCTGCGGGCAGATCGGCCTAATATAATTAGGCCGATCTGCCCCCGGGGGGGCAGAAACCTCTAGACACCAGGGATATGTATTATTTACTTTATGTTTTTATGTATGGGGAGCGACCCCTTAGACAAAGGTCGCTCCACTGGGAGGCAAATTGTATTTAGGCCATTTCTGCTCCCCTTGGGGAACGCTGGGTGGAAGGAAATTTGTGGCTCCTCTCAGATTCCAGAACTTTCTGTCACTGAAATGTGAGGAAAAATTGTTTTTTAGCCAAATTTTGAGGTTTGCAAAGGATTCTGGGTAACAGAACCTGGTGAAACCCCACAAGTCACCCCATCTTGGATTCCTCTAGGTCTTTAGTTTTTAAAAATGCACAGGTTTGGTAGGTTTCCCTAGGTGCCAGCTGAGCTAGAGGCCAAAATTCACAGGTAGGCACTTTGCAAAAAACTCCTCTGTTTCTTTGAGAAAATGTGATGTGTCCACTCTGTGTTTTGGGGCATTTTCTGTCGCGGGCACTAGGCCTACCAACAAAAGTGAGGTACCATTTTTATCGGGAGACTTGGGGGAACGCTGGGTGGAAGGACATTTGTGGCTCCTCTCAGATTCCAGAACTTTCTGTCACCGAAATGTGAGGAAAAAGTGTTTTTTTTAGCCAAATTTTGAGGTTTGCAAAGGATTCTGGGTAACAGAACCTGGTGAAACCCCACAAGTCACCCCATCTTGGATTCCTCTTAGTCTCTAGTTTTTAAAAATGCACAGGTTTGGTAGGTTTCCCTAGGTGCCAGCTGAGCTAGAGGCCAAAATTCACCGGCAGGCACTTTGCAAAAACACCTCTGTTTTCTTTGGGTTAAAGTGATGTGTCCAGGTTGTGTTTTGGGGCATTTCCTGTCGTAGGCGCTAGGCCTACCCACACAAGTGAGGTACAATTTGTGTCGGCAGACTTGGGTGAACATAGAATAGCAAAACAAGTGTTATTGCCCCTTGTCTTTCTCTACATTTTTTCCTTCCAAATATGAGACAGTGTGTAAAAAAGACGCCTATTTGAGAAATGCCCTATAATTCACATGCTAGTAAGGCGACCCCAGGATTCAGAGATGTGCAAATAAATACTGCTCCTCAACACCTTATCTTGTACCCATTTTGGAAATACAAAGGTTTTCTTCATACCTATTTTTCACTCTTTATATTTCAGCAAATGGATTGCTGTATACCCGGTATAGAATAAAAACCCACTGGAAGGTGCAGCTTATTTATGGGCTCTGGGTACCTAGGGTTCTTGATGAACCTACAAGCCCTATATATTCCAGCAACCAGAAGAGTCCAGCAGACATAACGGTATGTTTCTTAAAAAAATCTGACATTGCAGGAAAATGTTACAGAGTAAAACGTAGAGAAAAATTGCTGTTTTTTTCACCTCAATTTCAATATTTTTTTATTTCAGTTATTTTCTGTATGAAACCCTTGTAGGATCTACACAAATTACCCATTGCTGAATTCAGAATTGTGTCTACTTTTCAGAAATGTTTAGGTTTCTGGGATCCAGCATTGGTTTTACACCCATTTCTGTCACTGACTGGAACGAGGCTGAAAGCACAACAAAATGTAAAAATGGGGTATGTCCCAGTAAAATGCCAAAATTTTGTTGAAAAATTGGGTTTTCTGATTCAAGTCTGCCTGTTCCTGAAAGCTGGGAAGCCGGTGATCTTAGCACTTAAAACCCTTTGTTGATGCCAATTTCAGGGGAAAAAACACAAGCCTTCTTCTGCAGCCCTTTTTCCCATTTAAAAAAAAAGAAATTTTCACTGTATTTTGGCTAATTTCTTGGTCTCCTTCCTTCTAAGTCTGGGTAGCTCTAGAATCCCTGGGATGTTGGAAAAAAAGGATGCAAACTTGGTGTGGGTAGCTTATGTGGACAAAAAGTTATGAGGGCCTAAGCGCGCCCTGCCCCAAATAGCCAAAAAAAGGCCTGGCACCTGAGGGGGAAAAGGCCTGGCAGCAAAGTGGTTAAGGCTCTCAAGACCGTTTTGTTGGGGTGTTGCATTGGAATGACATGTGGTGTCTGGCACCCATTGCTCGCAGACATACCAATCCGTGAAAGGCACTTAGAGACCCTTCAAAGGGATGAAGCGACTTCAGCAGACAGAAGGGGGAGGTTATGCATACACAACGTGATTAGCAAAGATTATAGGAATCTCTTGACAGACACACACTCACATCTTATAGACAACAGTTAAAAGAGGGAAGGTGATAAATCTGTTCAGTTGTTGGCATGGATACTAAAATGTGAACAGGAGATCCTGCCTATCCTGAGGATTTGAACAGGTCAAGTGGTGACACGACAAAGCAATATATTAAATACCCTGTCTTCGGGGAGGCATGCCATCTCGGAATCCTGACCTCAACCTTGCACAAGGGCATTATATGCCTTATGTTGAAGCCAGGAAACGATCCTGAGGACCGTTACTCATATAGACTGCTAACTATGATTAATTCTGATGTTAAAGTCCTCTGTAAAATATTGGCGATGCAGCTACAAAGAGTTATTTGTGATCTATATATGAGGAACAATGTGGCTTTATGCCCTTGTGCTGCATGGCTCTTAATTTAAGGTACCTAATGCATGTGTTACACAAGGCAGAGGGGACGAATCAGGATCTAGCCCTGGTACACCTCAATATCAAGAAGGCATTCAATACCGTATAATGGTGCTTCGGGAGGTGGTCTTCAGCCCAGTCTTTCGGGAATTGGTCCAGCTTCTGTTCACGAGCCCATTGGCCTGCAGTAGAGTCAGGGGGAGATCACAAAGGCCTGGGACGTGAAGCAGGGCACTCAGCAAGGATGCTCCCTCTTGCTATTATTGTTTGCCCTGGAAATTGAACCCATGGCTGTTGTGTTGCATAAAGAATTGATAATCCGGGGCATAATGATGGGAGTGTAAACACATGTGATCTCACTCTATGTGGATGATGTACTGGTGTATGTTCATTCCCCTTTTGAGGCAGTCCCCTTACTACTACACCAATTAGACAGATTTCCGGTCTCTGGGTGAACATAGTTAAAACACTGTTATTTCCCCTGGCGAGGCCGGCCTTGTTGCCACCGAGCCAGTTGCCGGACTTGGGCATTCGATGGGAGCAGGAGAGTTTCCAGCATTATGGTCACCAGGACACCAGTGGACCATGAACACAGTAATGCAGATAGAGTGGTGGGGGTCTGGCCAGATCAGGTGATTTTTAGAACACGCTACCCCTGTCGGTCATGGGAAGTGGCCATAGCAAAAATAGTTTTTCCCAAGATGTTTCTACCTGCTGCAAAATGCGATTTTTCCCCAACATCGCAAGTTCTTCTGAATGCTAAATAGTTTGCTTATCAAGCTGGTAGGGGCGGGGAGGTGCAGCAGAGTGGCTTTAGATGTACTGAAAAGAAACATGGAGAAGGGCAGCTTGGCCATTTCTGAAATTGCTCAAAACCACTGACAACTGGGAAAAATGTTACTACAGGGCACAACAGGAGATGAATCACTACCACACATACTGTATTAATCAGAGGAGGTCAGTCCAATGTGCCGTTGCTCAACTTAGTATGGCATAGTACTCATATATGGGAGATAGTTGTGAAAAAGGTGCTCCACGGGGCCCCCTTTGATAGGGAATTGTGTATATGAGACGTGGAGCCCTTACACTTTATAGACTGTGACATATCCATGGAGAGGTGGAGAGAGGGTGGGTGCCATACAGCTGGAGGTTTATGTCTGGAGGAGGGCTTCATCACCTTGGAGGAGGCAAAAGATGCATTTAATATAGGCCGGGCCAATTTCTGCAGTTTGCAAAATTAGAAAACACTGTGAAAGAGATTTGGTGCACTTACCCGGCGACTCCCCAGCTATCTCAGACCCTTGGAGGACTAGGTAGGTAGAGGGAGGGTCGACACCTAATTTCTCTCCTCTACAAGGCAATCCAATCCGACTTATTGATGGAAGTATGGAAGCCAAAAGTGACTTGGGAGACTGAGCTGGGGGAGCCCATTGATGACTCTAGCTGGAGCCGCGCCTGTGGCCTGGTGAAAGCAGTGTATTGTAACAATAGATTTAAGCTACTCCACTTCAATTATTTGCATCACACATACATGACACTGGCCCAGCTTAACATAATAGATCCGGCTAGGGTGGTGAAATGTGCTCATTGCAGTAAGGTAGAGGCTACATTTCTACAAATGGCCTGGCAGTGTTCAGGAGTACATAGCTTCTGGGAAGCAGTAGTGCCCCGCATTACGGAGGAGGTGGGACTTAATATACCCTTGACACTGGGTGTCTGCCTGTTGGGTTTAGTGGTGAAGCCTAGTGGCTGAACGATCTCAGACAAGCTCCTACAATTGGTGCTGCTTCTTGCTAAGCATGGAGTAGCTATTGGATGGATGGGATCCCGAGCTTCGAACAAGGCTGCATGGGTTAAAGATATTTTGGAGTGGGGAATTGTGGAGGAGCATCACCTGAGATTCTCCTGTACAGATGACAGGGTAGCAGAGGATCTGGCAGCCTGTGGGGGCAATGTTGGACTCTTTCATTGCATACAGTGTCTCAGATGTGGATTCAGATGGGGGAGACCCAGAGACATGAGGGTGTACAGACTACCTTGAGTATGAGAGATGCCGTCAGAAGCTGAGGTTGCAATTTGCTGCTTTATACAATTTGCAAGATGACTTGGTACATGGGATATTCTCCAATGTATGATGCTCCGGGTGATTTACCCAGAATGATGCATGATATTATACCTACGCTTGTTAACATGTACTACTTGTTATGCTGGTTCTACACATGTGTAATGAAAAGCATAAATAAAGGTTTAAAAAAAAGTTTCATTGAGTTGTTTCAAGTGCAGAAGATTAGGATTTGTTTTTCATTATTTTGATTGTCACATAAAAGGAAGGGTCCTCCATTATGTGTAATAGGTAAATGTCAGGTACATCTATGTCTTGGTATATTCTAGGAGCAGGTGGGGGATTTGCTGATGGCTTTTTAGTGCATGCAATTATATGTTTTAAAGTGGGAATAGATGGTAGTTCACTTGTATTGTGTTTGGGAACTTTGAGTAGTATGTCATTTTGCTTGCGGGTTCCTGAAAACTAGTGCCTACCTCTCTTATATCTTGTAAAATGTAACTTCTATTTCTGTCACATTTGTGAGGTGTTTGTGCTCTTTTACATTAATTACAACATTTGATTTTGTAGTTGACCTTCCATAGTGTGAATTAGAATATTATCTAGTACATTTTGAGTTTATAGTTTCTGTTGATGCACTTTCTTGGTTGTAGACATAGCCCATGTGACTTAACAGTTGCTTTCTTTTCTGTGAAGTGATACATTTGTCACCTTCTATCATTATATATGTAAGTAGTATAGCAATAAAAATATATATACTAGTTTAACTTTTGCATGCTAGATGTTATATTTAAAAATGCAGATACGTTTATTTACTTGCTTGTATGCTTTATTGAGATGTTTTGCACAGTTTTGAACCTTTTCATTTGAGCTTGTTTTAATGTAAAGCGGATGTTTGCTTTCTATTGAAAGAGGAAAAAAGTTAGACTAAGTTTGTTGACCTTTAGGGAAAGAGATTGCTGTGTGGGTGAGTCTCTAATATATTAGTTATGCATATTTACTTTATAATATGTTCTTGGTGCTTTGTTATAGTTAATATCTTCTGGGACTTTGTTGGTTTGGACGTTCTTTTTTTTCTTTGAGATAATCTGTGTAAATTGATAAAAGTTACAGACTATGGTGATCATTATGACTGTTAAAGTGCCGGTCATGCCACCAACAGCCTTGCGGTAATTACCGCCAAATTATGAGCAAGGCGGTGATAACTCCCACAGACAGCAAATGTACCACACCAACGGCTAGGGCGTTACCACCACTGACCACGGTGGTAGCCACCTACAGCCAGGTGTAAATCAAGGTACTGCCCACCATATCATCACATAGCAAACTGCCAGGATTTCCGGGGCGTTAGCAAAAAGGAGACCCACCTTCAGGGACACAGAGGACTCCGCAGCCGCCATGTAATCGGAACTCCAAGTCCTCCCGATGCTCTACCATGCCATGGCCGTCCTGGAGCACCAACGCCAACAAAGACGACGACAGTAAGTACAGCCACCTAGCACACATGGGAGGGAGGGAGGAAAAGGAGAGTGATACGCACAACACACCATTCACAGAACCAGCTGCAGAGAAAAGTGACTGTCACATGACCCACTAGCAAAATATGCAAGGACAACAATTCAGTAGTACAAACACTGTAATTTGCTGCCAACAGCCACCATAATGAATCCTGACATAAAAATGCAGGTGTCAATGTCCAGATTGGGCCAATGGCCAGTCCAAAGTACAAAAGGGCCACATGGCCACAGGGAATAGTCCAAGGCCCAACTTGACTCCTGACAAATTCCGGACTCCACTCAGGGGTATTATGTTGGAAATGGGCAGGCACTTCAGGGGGAAAGAGGGTGGGGGGGCACCTCAGCTTGAGTGGGTAACATTCTCACTGGTTCTGGATGGGGCTCCTTGCCCAACAGTCACTGGAGGGGAGTGAAAGGCCACAGTCTCTGGAGTGGGTATCATGCCCACTGGTTCTGGAGCGGGCTCCTTGCCCAACAGTCACTGGAAGGGAATGTTAGGCCACTGTCTATGGAGGTTGTGCTACATCCCCTCAGGTTGTGAAGGGGGCTCCTTGCCCTCAGGTGGTAGAGGGGGCTCCTTTCCCTCATGTGGTGGAGGGAGCTCCTTGCCCTCGGGTGGTAGAAGGGGCTCCTTGCCTTCAGATGGTGGAGGGGGATCCTTGGTTACTTCCTTGTGATGGGCCCCCTTGTCCTTATGTTATGTGGCTTGTGTCCTTGTGTCCTTGCCTCCAGGTCTAGGAGGTGCCTCACTGACCCCGTCCTCTGTCCCTTAGGTTTTGCCACCCTAGACCTCCTTTTTTGGGGCAGAGGTGTGGTCTTACTCAGGGGCCCCTTAGTGCCAGCAGCACATTTTTTTGGTGGGAGCAGTGGCAGACAGGTTGGCTGAGGTGCTGCGCTGGGTCGTTGGGACCCTGCAATTATGGGCAGGATGGCAGGAAGGGCAGGGGGAGGCAAGAGGTCAAGATGGGCAAGGAAAATCTTCTTAGTGACGTGGCAGGATGTGGGAGGAGGGATGGGAGTGGAGGTAGAGGTAGTGGTTGTAGGGGGTGTGCGTTTGTTGGATTTGGGTGCAGGTGTATGGACAGTGTGCGTGTGTGAGGTGGATGACTGTTGGGTGTCTTAGTGCAAGAGTTTGTGTTTCTTGGGGGGGCAGACAGGGTAGGAGAGGACAAGTGAGGTGGGTGTGCTGCATGAGCTGGTGATGGTGGTGGCTGTTGATGCAGTGCATGCAGGTGTGAGCATGGATTTGACTATGGGGGAGGAGGAGGAGGAGGGAGAGATAGTGGAGGCAGTGGATGTTGTTGTATGTGCAACTATCTGTTGTTTGTGTGAGTGCTTGTGGCTTAAATTCTGCTGCCTGGGTTTGTCTGTGCCACTCTTGTGTGATGTTCTGTGTGCATGCTTGTCTGTATTTGTGCATGAGATGGGTTGGGGTTGAGGAGATTGGGACTGGGAAGTGGTAGTTGGAGGGGGATGGCAGGACCAGGGACTCTGGCTGCCATCAGGGAGGAGGCCAGAGCCTGAAACGATCTCTGTTGGGCCACCAAGCCACTGTGAATGCCCTCCAGGTAGGCATTGCATTGTTGCATCTGGGATGGCATTCACTATGGTTGACTGCCCTACAGAGATGGATCTCAGGAGGTCAATAGCATCATCACTGAGGGAAGCAGGGCTCACTGGGGCAGGGCCTGAGGTGCCTAGGACGAAAGCGATGCCCACCCTTCTGGGTGAGCGGGCACAGGCAACTTAGTGAGGGGCTAATGGGAGGGCGGTGCTGGTATGCAGTGGCATCTGTACCTGCAGCTGTGGTGGTTCCAGAGGTGTCCGTCACCACCAGGGAGCTCTCATTGGAGGAGGAGTCAGAGTCAGTTTTGTCACCTTCTGTCCCTGCCGTGGTGCTCCCCTTGCCCTCCGTCCCACTAGTCCCCTCGGCGTCTGTGCACTCTGGCTTCTGGGTCCCATGGGCTGCAACTCTGTCACTCACCGGGGCCCCTGCTCCTCTGCCACATGATGCTAATGCACACATGGACAGGATGACAGAAAAAAAAATAGGGGGGATAAAGAAAGGGAGCACTGGGCCAATTACAGCACCAACACCACAGATGGCATACACATCACCATCACACACAGGGACCGAGATTGAGCAGTATGCACCACACTGGCATTCCATTGGCTAGGTACCATAGCAGGATGAGAGCCAACCACCACCATCTGCACCCCTCCTGGGACCTTCTAAGCCCTGTCTGACATGGAATGCCACCTAGCTAGCTAACCAGATTTTGCTATTCACCCATTTACCCTGAGCTGGACCACGCAGCAATGTATGAGGTGACATAAAGGGGCATCCACTGATTTAAACCCACCACCAGGATCCTATGACAGGCAACAAAGATGGTAGTTACACACACTGTACTCACTCTCTTGTGACTGCCCTTAAGCACCCATCCAGCTCTGGGTGGACCACCAGTATGCAGGCCATCAGGGGGGGTCAGGTTCTGACGGGCACCCCTCCCTCATTGGGAGGCCATCCCCAGCTGGGCCTCTGCGGTATTCCGGGCCCAGCGCCTCAGGTCCTCCCACCATTTCCTGTAGTGGTTGCTCCGCCAGCAATGGACCCCCAGGGTCTGCAGGTTCCGCACATCCTTGGCTATGGCATGCCTCAATCCCTTCTTCTGATGGATTCTGACCTGCAGAGGATACACAGACAGGAGAACACTATTAACCATATAATCCAGCCTGTCACACAAATGGCCCACAAATACCATTTCCCCTCAAATGGCACACACATCACCCGGAGCCCTGCATGAACACTACCACCAGCCATTCCCCCATCCAAATGACACACTGCCAGCACACACACTTCTCCTGCAACCTTGTCACATGCATAGTCCCCAGGGTGTACTCACCTGTTGGTCTGGAGGCCCATACAGCTGTTCATACAGGGGTAGGACCCCATCCACCAGGAACCCCAACTCCTTTGAAGTGAAGGCACGGGCCCTTTCCCCTGGCAGGTTCCAGACTCAGGTCACATCAGCACACGAAGTGGATGTGTTGTCCTGTGGAAAGTCAGGACTCAAGTGAGGTTATAGTCAGAAAATGGCGGTCACATCTGCGGCAGTGAACACCGTCTCCGCCGCCGGTGATCCTCATTGGACACTGTACCCCATAGATCCTAATGTAAGCCAATGAGGAATAGCATGGCAGTGCAAGACCGCCTTCCGCCATGACGCCCAACACTAGCGGAGTTACATCACTTCCCCCTGTCCCTATTTAAAGGACAGGCAGTCGCCATTTTATGGTGCAGATCAACATTCTGAAATTGAAAACAGCGTCATTGCTGTCTGTACATACATTTCCATTTACATAGTACAACTACATAGAAGCTCAATGCACACTGAAGTGGTAGTTCCATTGTTCAGTTTGTCACTCCCTTCTCACTCTTGTGTCCCTTAGGTACCTACCACTGGGGAGGAAAAGGAGGAGGAGGCACGCCCCCCCCATGTAAAGACCCCTTGTGGACTTGGCTACACTGGAGGACAGGCACATTTTACTCACCTATAGACTGGACAGGGCCTTATCTGACATCTGACATCCGTCAACCCACTGGGATTCCTTCTCTTGTGCAGGTCCTCTCAGTGCTCCATTTCCTAGCAACTGGCTCTTTCCAAGTGACAGTGGACTTGGCTGCAGGAATGTCACAGCCAATGCTCTCAATAGTGCTAGCAAGGGTTTTAGCTGCCCTGCTCAAACACATGTGCAGCTGCATCGCTTTCCCCCAAGTGGATGATTTGGCCAATGTGAAGGCTGGTTTCTATGCAATGGGACATATTCCAAATGTTATTGGGGCCATTGATGGAACACATACAGCACTTATCTTCCCTCCCCAGAACAATGAACAGGTGTTCAGAAATCAGAAGAGTTTCCACTCACTCAGTGTGCAAATAGTGTGCCTAGCTGAACAGTACATCTCCCACGTCACTGCCAAGTATCCTGGGTTGGTGCATGATGCCTTTGTTTTGAGGAATAGCAGCATCCCACATGTGATGGCACAACTACAGAGGCACAGGGTGTGACTAATAGGTGAGCCTGAGTCCCCACCCAGTGAATGTCAGTGTATGGCTTCAGGAGTCATCCCCCATATCATTGTGTAAGGCTAATGTTTGTCCCTCACTTCTTGCACATGACTCTGGCTACCTAAACCTGTCATGGCTCTTGACCCTGTAAGGAATGCCAGGACAGGGGCTGAGGATAGGTATAATGATGCTCATGGGCAAATCAGGAGAATACTTGAGAGGACCTTTGGCCTCCTTAAGGCCAGGATCTGATGCCTGATGACAGGTGGATCCCTCTGCTACTCCCCTGAGAAGGTCTGCCAGGTGATAGTCTCGGTCTTGGAAAGTGTCTCTGGCATCTGTGTGGGTCACAGGGAATGTTTTTGGGGTGGTTCACCTTCCACAGGGGGAGGGGTGCTGGTGGCCTGTGGGTCCTGTAGCATGGCTACTTGTCCATAAGCTGCAGCAGATGTGGAGGGCTGTTCAGTTTAATGGCTAGTGGAAGGGGCCTGCTGGTTTGATGTGTAGTCCCTCATGATGTTGTCCATATCACCCAGCACCCCTGCTATGGAGACCATTGTGCTTAGACCCTGCAATTCTTTCCTGATTTCCTGGTGGTGTTCCTCCTGCAGCCACTGGTTCTCCTGCATGATGTCTGTCACTTGACCCATCTTGTCCTGGGAATGTTGGTAAACCCCAGGACATTAGTGAGTGCCTCCTGGACAGTCGGTTACCTGGGCCTGTCCTCCCCCTGGTGCACAGCTGTCCTATGAGTGTCCCTGGCCCCCTGTGCATGTGTACCCTGAACGGTGTGCCCACTGCCACTGACCCCAGGATCCTGATCATCTAGACTGTGAGATGTGGAATGGGGTCCCTGTACAGGTGGGCACAATGCTGATTGACGTGTCCTGGGGACAGATCTGTGGGGATGTTGGTTGGCTGCTGTGGTGTTGGATACTGAGGGGGGAGGCTCTGTGGTGGACTGGGTGTCACAGTGTCCTTTCCTCGGGATCTGCACGTCACTGAACAAAAGACCCACCTTCCGGCGTCACCAACTCAGAAAGCTATTATAGCACAGAGATATGATGAAGCCAGTCAGGGGGAAGGAAATTAGGGTAGGGAACAGCAGGGAGAGAGATCTGAACAGTAAAGGTTAGAACTAATATGCATTTACTCACACATAGAAATTTCACTCTTGACTAAATGCGTCGCCGAGATATCAGATGGAGACCTCTTTTGAAATGAGGGCAAAGCCCCTTCTTTGATACATGGAACAAGAGTAAACTACGACCAGAGTCAAGAGATGGCAAGAACTTTGAACTATGATTATACACAGAATATCAATCCTGTAACATCTATGTATTCACAACATAAACCTTTGATCATGACTTAGAAAATCTCAAAGAATTAAATATGCTTTTCACATCTTAAGCATTTCAAAGAGCAATGAAAACTCTGATTTGCTTATCTCCAGAAATACTTTCACATTCACAAGAATAAATGCCAAAAAGTTTTACTCATTGACCTTGAAGCGCTTTACTCAATAATACCAGGAAGCGCTTTTACTGAAGTAGCCTGAATCACTTAGATTGTTGTGCCAAGAACCTTTTACTTCTGTGAATTGAAGCGATTTGATTGTCGTGCCAAGAGCGATTTAAACTGAGGACTGAAGTGATTGAATTGCTATGCCATGAGCGCTTTACATCTGTGAACTGAAACGCTTTTAATTATTGTGCCAAGAGCGCTTTACATCTGTGAACTGAAGCTCCTGAATTGTCGCGCCAAGAGCGCTTTACATCTGTGAACTGAAGCGCCTGAATTGTCATGCCAAGAGCGCTTTACATCTGTGAACTGAAGCACTTTGAATTGTTGTGCAAAAGAGCGCTTTACATCTATGAACGGAAACGCTTTGAATTGCTTTGCACAAAAGCACTTTACATCTGTGAACTGAAACGCTTTGAATTGCTTGTGCAAAAGAGCGCTTTACATCTGTAAATGGAAACGCTTTGAATTGCTGTGCACAAAAGCGCTTTACATCTGTGAACTGAAACGTTTTGAATTGCTTGTGCAAAAGAGCGCTTTACTTCTGTGAATGGAAATGCTTTGAATTGCTATGCACTAAAGCGCTTTCTATCTGCGAACTGAAATGCTTTGAATTGCTTTGCAAAAGAGCGTTTTACATCTGTGAATGGAAACGCTTTGAATTGCAGTGCACAAAAAGCGCTTTACATCTTTAAACTGAAACGTTTTTAATTGCTGTGCTCTAAAATGCCTTTGATTGTTGTGCCAAGGCGGCTGTACTCCAGAAACTGGAAAACACTTTGCTCGTTATGCTAAGGGGCGCTTTACCTTTTGGAAGTAATGACTTCTTCCAAACTTGGATTCAGCAAGGCCTTACCGCTACGAGTACGACCTACTTGTTTTTGAATGCACCATGGAAACAAGGATTTTTTGGTTAGACGACACTTTGCCATTCAGGAACTCTGTTCTTCTCCAGAGAAACCCCCACGAGGTCTGGCTGCATCGAAGTCTTCAAAATAGTGAGCAACGTGCTTGGGTGTGGCTGGGCCTTATAGGCCTACCACACCCCAAGATGGTTGCTGCCTCTAAAAACATGGTGCTTCTTGTCCACCAATGTCCTGAACCTGCAGCTCAATGAGCTTTGCCATGGGGCAGACGATGCTGATGGTCACCTTTGGAACAAGAGGGGATGACAAGTGGTGCGCATAAAGCGCCGCAGAGTCACGCAGCGGAGTTTCGGGCGAGACCTGGACCGCGACTGGCCTTATTCCTGACACTGGGTGTGGGCTGGGGTATCCGACTGACCAGTGGTCCCTGATGGGCTGGGGAGTTCATCCATATCCAGATGTCCAGAGTTACTGTCATCACTGGGGGCATCTTCTGGTGGGAGATTGGGTAGCAGTGGCACCTCCTCGGCGCTGGGATTGACGGGGGCACCCTGTGGGGATGTAAGTGTCTATTATGCTACATGTCTGTGATATTTTCTACATCCCTTGCTTCCTCCATATCGTTGCTGTTGCTCTGCCACCTTTGTTTGTGTATGGTGATGTATTGTGGGGCTGTTAGAGCTCCATGCTGTGCATGCATTGGTGGGGGGTATAAATGCTGGGCTGGGAGGGATGTTTATGCAGTGAGTATGGAACGCAAGGCTTGGCATATAGGTTAGTATATTGTGGTGGTGCACTGTGGGGGAGAATGGAGTGAAGTGATGGGTGTCAGGGTGAGGGGTGGTGGTTGTGGCATGCAGGTATGTGGGGAGATGGGTAGTATATTTTCACCCAGCAGTGTCTAGTCCTCCGGCAACTCCAGTGAGTCCCTCAGGATGCAGTATTGCAAAGACTTGCTTCTCCCTTGTTGTCAGCTGTGGGGGAGGAGGTGGGGGTCCACCACCAGTCCTCTGAATGGCAAGATGGTGCCTTGCTGCTATGAAACGTACCTTCCCCCGGGGGTCATTCCACCTCTTCCTGATTTCGTCCTTTGTTCTTGGATGTTGTCCCGGTCCACAATTCCCTGCCATAGCTCCATCTTCTTTGCAATGGAGATTTGCTCTACCAGTCCTCCAAACAGCTGTGGCTCTACCCTGACTATTTCCTTCACCATGACCCTCAACTACTCATCAGTGAAATGGTGGTGCCTTTGTGGGGACATGGGTGTTGTGTCTTGTGTGTTGAGCAGTGGGTGTTGAGTAAAATGGTGAGGTGTGGGGTGCATGATGGATAAATGGGTGTTTGTGGTGTGTTTGTAGTTGTGTCTATGATTTGCGTGGCTATCTCTTGGCTATTTTTAGTAAAGGGTTGTGGGTAATGTGTTTGTGTGTTTTATAATGCTGTGGTGGGTGAGTGGGTGTGGTGTGCATATCAGTGTCAGGTGTGTGTATTTAGTGATGGTCAATGATGTAGTGTCTTATATTTGGGTGGCCGTTCTGACTGCGGCAGTGTGTACCGCCAATGGTTTACCACCTTTGAATGTTCGCTGTGGTGATTTGTGGGTGATAATGTGGAGAACGTTGTTTTGTTGGCGTAAAGGTATGGGTGCTCATACCAACAGTTTAACACTGACCTTTGGCCTGGCGGTTTTGTATTTGTGGCAGTAATCTGTTGATTTAGTGTGTGTGTGTCATGATATGGCAGACGGATGTTCGCCTCCATGACGGTATGTTGGCAGCTGTCACCACGGCAGTAAGCGGAATTTACCACCTATGTCATAATGAGGGCCCATGTTACTATTTATTAGTTCATTTTTAATTTGTTAGTTTTTTAACATTCCATTTTTTGTTTAAATACAATTATTATTTACTTGAATATATAGTTGTAGAGATGTATATTTTATTTTATAATCATTTGTTGGGACAATCAGGCAGAGTTTCCACCTCTTGCAGCGTTTGCCATTTTTTGAGTATTTATTTGTGTTCATTATTGTGCCTCTTATATTTTTTCTATAATTGTTTGAGTTATTGTATTAGTTAAAGTTGTTTATAGTATTGATTTAGTATAATTTGGATGTTTTTTTATCAGTGAAGTCTTTGTTTGGTAAACACTAACTTATGTTTTCTTTTGGTAGTATAATATATAGTTGTTTTTATTTAAATATGAATGTATTTGTTTTTCTATATAATATTTGTGTTTGTGTTTATATTTAAATGTTTATAGATAATAATGATTTTGGTGTATTTATTGTATTTTTAGGAGTACTTTTTCGGGGGAGGAATGTTTAATTTTGGGGTAATGTAATATATTTTGGTTTAATTTTATATGTTTATTATAAGTTTAAGGTTTATTTCAAGTAGTTGGTTTATTTTGAAATAGTTTTTGGGTGTATTTTGTTTTACAGATTTATTAGTTATTTTGATAATTCTGTAGTTGATATTTTTGACATTTTATATGTTTATTTAGAGTAAAATATTTTTGTTTCTGATATTTGTGCAATTGAAACATGTAAAAATCTGTGTTTTTGACAACGATATTTGTGTGATTAATATTAGTGATTTTTATAGCTTTGTATACAGAGTTGATATTTTTATTCTGGGTATTTAATTTCCGATATTTGTATTTTTCGATATTTGTTGGATCGATAGATCAGTGATCCGCTGTGTCATATCCTCAGAACATAGTCAGAGGAGGTCTGCTTTCTATATTCTTTTCTTGCACATTTTAGTCTTTTGTCTGGCTCTTGATGTAGCGCAGTCCAGCTGAGGTGTTCAATTTTCTTGCCAGGTACGATGTGATATAATTTTTTATGGGCTTAGCTGTAGCAGATGGTGATTAAGATTGTGCGAACCTGGAGGGTCCGCCAGTTTAATTCCACCAGTGTTGAGGTAATGTTGTTGAATTATTTAAATCCTTGATTCGACAGGCCATGGTGTAGAGGATGTTTAGGGCATCCAAGGGCAGTTTCATATTGGCATTTAAGCAGAGCATTACCTCCATTTAGGTGAAAGACAATAAGAGCTTGCTCTGTTATTCCGAAGCCATTTTCTGGATGGAAGTGTTAACCTTTTTACAGGGGAGAGCTGGTAGCACACTGACTTGGTTTCTTGGCAGTGTGCTCTTTGAAGGTTCTAGGTCAATGGTGAAACCTAGTGATTTAATGTACTCTGTCTGCTGATGGTTGAAGTTGTCTAGATTTATGTTTAATAGCCAAATGTGGACCTGTAATTCGTTGTAACTGTTGGCAAGAAGAAGAGCACAGTCACTAGATTGAGCTATAGATAGGAACCTGACATCCATTCCAGGATTAGCTGGAAGCCGTCTTTGAGTCATTGAAGGTTATTTGTTGAGGAAACTTAAGGGTAGAGTTGAGAGTTGCAAGTGAACTGGCAGATATTAATGTACTTGTTGTGGTTCCATGTACATCTCAAAGATGATAAATGTAAGGGTGGATCCAGGAGGTACTCCATAGAAGACTGGAAGTTTCTGATACATTGATTTTCCTATCCAATATGACTTCCTCGTGGCTGATGAAGTAGAATATGAATCATTGCATGACTGTATCTTAGAAACTGAGAAGATGATAACAACTTCCATAAAAAAGACTAAGGGGGTCATTCTAAGTCTGGCGGGCGGCAGAGGCCGCCCGCCACACTTCCCCCACCAAAATACCGCTCCGCGGTCGAAAGACCGCTGAGGGTATTTTGGGATTTGCCCTGGGCTGGCGGGCGACCGCCAAAAGGCCGCCCGCCAGCCCAGGGCAAATCAACCTTCCCACGAGGACGCCGGCTCAGAATTGAGCCGGCGGAGTGGGAAGGTGCGACGGGTGCAGTGGCACCCGTCGCGTATTTCAGTGTCTGCAAAGCAGACACTGAAATACAGAGTGGGGCCCTCTTACGGGGGCCCCTGCGGCACCCCCTACCGCCATCCTGTTTCTGGCGGGAGACCCGCCAGGAACAGGATGGCGGTAGGGGGTGTCAGAATCCCCATGGCGGCGGAGCGCGCTCCGCCGCCATGGAGGATTCTCAAGGGCAGCGGAAAACCGGCGGGAGACCGCCGGTTTTCCAAATCTGACCGCGGCCAAAGCGCCGCGGTCAGAATGCCCTGCGGGGCACCGCCGGCCTGTCGGCGGTGCTCCCGCCGACCCTGGCCCCGGCGGTCTCAGACCGCCGGGGTCAGAATCAGGGCCTAAGTGAGAAGGTATAAACTTTCACCAGGATGACCTGCCGAAAGTATACAATCCATGCTCCACTGTAGTCAGCATTAAATTACATCTAGCAAGCAGTGACTTCTGATTGGTTCTTTACTTTTTCTTGGCACTTTTTGCTCTCAAAACTTTAGAGAGTCCTATCTCTGGTTCCCCTTATTGGAGTGTAGTTGTTTTTCTGTCATGGATTGTGAGCTAGGCACACAGAAGTGTGGCTATATAGTCTGCAGCAATAGATTACAAACTACTCTCTGGTTATCATACCATTATGAAATAGTATTAATACTGTGATCCCTATCATGATGGACTTGAAGGTTGAACCATTAATAATTAGTAATTTTAGGAGGAGTTCACATTGGACCTGATGCTAAACATTTTGGGCCTCATTACGAGTTCGGCAGACGGTTTAGGCCATCCACCGAACTTCCGTAAGGGAGTTTGCCACCATTGAGGCTACCTCCCCGCCGGGCCCATTAAGAGTTTCCTGCTATGTCAGCCGTCGGAAACCTGATTTTTTGCACCCTCAGGCCTGGTGGGAAACACCCTACAGCATTGTTTCTGGCTTATAACCGAGCCGGCGGCAATGCTGTAGGATGCAGGGTGAACCAGCACCCTCACAATGTATACTGTAGGCAAAGCAGACAGTGAACATTGTGATGGTGCTAGCCAGGGAGCCCGCTGCACTGCCCACGCCAAGTGCCGCCATGAAATTACTGGCAAAGAACAAGGTCCTAAACCTCAGGGCAGGGCTGCCTGGCGGATTAGGACCGCACAACCGCAAGACCACCAGGATCTCTGATCCTTGCAGTGCTGGTGGTCTGACCACGGCACAACTACCAAGGTCATAATGTGGCGTTCGGACCGCAGCACTGGCAGCAGGCGGACCACCACTGCAAGTCTGGCAGTCTAGTGACCTCCAGACTCGTAATGACCCCCTTTGTCTCTGACTAGTTCTATTTAGAAAATTAAATGATTGATTAGTTAGACCGGAGGAAGTTCTGTCTGGAACCAAGCTCGTCAACTGTCAGAATAATAATTAATTTGAATATATAACCCTCCTATATGGGAAGAACACTGTTAATTAAAGATTGAATTTGAAATGAACTTTGATTTCTAAAGTGTATAATTCAAATAGACTTATTGAATTCTGATCTTCAATATATGGTATTACCTTACTGAATACGTACTAACCTTTGGAGATTGTGTCTTACACTCTCACTATGTGACTTAATTAAGTTTTAGAGTAGATGTTCCAATGGTGATCGCACCAGTGTGAGACATGGTGAATGGATATTGAGGGCAGTAATAAAAAGAGGGTTTGGTGCCACTGTTATTTAATTGATGACACAAACATTAACACACACACTCAAGGATACATACTGTTGCGCCGCTGCGCGCGGCACAAGCCGAACATTCGGCTCGGGCCGCAGCACGCGGTCTGAAGACGCACCACGTCCCCAGCCTACTAGGCACATTTTGAGGCCCCAAATTGGGCATGGGGCCTCGTTCTTTTTTAGTGCGACGCGCTTCCAGGCAGGTCTGACCTCCCCCACGCACCTGTTCTTCTTTTCTTCTTCTTTTCCTGTTGTTTTGTTGTGCCTTCCTTTATGTTTTTTCCTTTTCCCATATTACCCCTCTCTTCCCAGGATTCCTTGTTCCCTACTCTCTATGGCTCCGAGTCCAGTATGTTCTATGTGTTTTTACCTATCTAAGATGGTGTCCTTGTACTTCCTGTTGGTCGCTTCCTGTTTGTTGGTATTTAAGGGCTGTGATTCTTTCTCTCCTTGGCTGCAACACTTTCTGTTTGGATGGTGTCTTTGCTCCTGCTTCCTCGTATTCTATACTGGCTTTCATCTGTTCCAGTGTTTTTTCCTGTACTTTTGCTCCTGTATTTACCTATTCATTTTGTTCCTGTTTTAGGAACCTTTCCTTTTTGGAGGTTTTTTCCCCTTTCAGGGTTTTTTTCCCTCTGGCACTGCTTCTGAGGGACACGGCCTGCTCTTGGTGTTTCCATTGCCGGCAGCACCGTCGCTACCAAAAAGAGTCGCCCCTACCTGGGCCAAGGCCAAACATTCAGGAACAAGATCCTCCCCACTCGTTCTGCGGACTCCAGGTTAAAGTAGCACATAAGTTGTGACATATACATATCGATGTATCAAAGGTGTATGTCCGAAAAGAACCAGTAGATCAACTGCTCAAGAAGACTTGGGATCACTTCATCATTCCACAGATCACCTCCATAGCTCCCGAAGAGAGGATGGAAGTGCCTGACATCAAGGAGTGTAGTTGCATTTTATGACTAAGGGAACCTATCACTATCAAAGAAGTAGAATCAAACAGCCAGGCAAGAAGCAAAGCACTAGAGGACTGAGTAATAGATGAGGTGATTTCAGTCAAGTCCCATATAGAGAAAGACCTGACATCCAGATGGTCCATCATTAGGGCAAAGGACGAGATGTACTGCCTCAAGGGACGGTTGGGTCCAGATAATGGTAAGAGGTACAGGAATGTGCCTGTATAAGTACAAGGGTATTATGTCTATAATCTTTCTATGAGCATCGTTTTGGGCTCATGGAAACCAAGATAAAAGATCTAAAAAGTGCTATGTGTGGTTCTGTCTATTCAATCTGCAGAACAGTTTTGTCAGCGAAGACCCACCGATAAGAGAAATAAATAGTCTTGCTGTCATTTTTCCTATTATATTTTTCCCTATTTTTAGAAATAGGCTGTGGGTTTTGTATTGTGTAGAGTTCTGAATTTTTAATTGTTTTGTACCTGGTAAATACTCTACACAAATTCCCTGAAGCCTGTTCAAACTGTGTCATAATTAGCAAGAATTGAGCCCAGGTTTATTTATGGAACTTGTGTGTTGGACATAATAAGATTTTGGGCATATTACTTGAGAAGCACTCATATCCACGCTAACTAACAATCTGTTTTCTTGCAACATCTCCCTTAAGACATGAGGCCTTCATAAGAAGTGGTCTTCAAATTGCTAGTGACTTCATTATGTAAGAGAATGTGAAGGTTCTCCTTTTGTGTGTGGAAGAATGGGAGATAGCAGGTAGTGATGATGTTTTTGTGTTGTTGATGTAGGAGTCAGATGTTATTGATCTTGTCAGTGAAATTGTGATCAATAGTGTTGCACTCCACAACTGACTAATTGATGGGAGATTTGGAAGTTGAGTGATGCAAAGGCTGATGGTTTTTAAACCTTTTTTGCATCTGTTAGTTTTTTCTTTAGTGATTGTTTAGAGTTTGCAAGCACAAAAACATTTCTTGCCTTGTACCAAACCCAAGTCAGTAATTTTCACTGACCCTAGAATGGGCTGGAAACTAGATACCGATTTGATATCTGGAAAAGGTATTTGTGAGAGTCCCTTCCAACAAACCAAATCGGTATCAGATGTATCAATGGTTTGCAGTCAGAATTCCAGTCACAAAACATTGAAAGTGTACAAACTCCCAAGTTGGAGTGTGGGGTGGTAACTCATTCACAAATGGAATGGGTTTCCTTTGGATCCCTTACCCTTTGAGAAGTGTGGAAACAGATTCAGGGAAGTAGACAGTGCCAACTCTCAGATACATTTTTTAAAAAAGCAGCCCCATTTCCTTTAAGACAAGATTCTTGTTGGGTCTAGGACAGGACTATAAGTGTACCGGGTCCCTCTATGACTCAATGCTGGCAGTAATTAAAACGTGGCTTTGAAACGGGTCTCTACTGGGCTCTAGATTAATGTACTTAACTTTATAGGCAGAAACATGGATCGATTTCTCAACAAGAACTGCAAAAACATTATCTGTGGCGCTGCTAGGCTCTTTCCCTCAGTGGTAAGCCTTTTTTGACTATTTGAGATAGTTTGGGCTTAGGCCTACATAACTTCTTGTCCACATACACTATCCACAACAAAATGTGCCTTTTGTTCGCAATATCCTGGGGATCCTTTAGGTATCCAAGGTTTGTGTATTCCCTTGGACGGGACTGAGAAAATAGCCAGGATATAGCTAAATTTTGAGTTTTGGGGGAAAAATAGGAAAAACTTGCTCTGGGTTGTTTTTCATAAAAATGCATCAATAAACGGTTTGATGTGCTAAAGTCACCATCTTCCCAACTTTCAAAAATGTGCAGACCTGAATCAAAAAACCTAATTTTTCACTACAGTTTTGGCATTTTTCAAAGAGGTAGCCCATTCTTCCTATTTTTTAACCGTGCTTTTAACCTACTTCCAGTTTGTGGTGCAAACCAGTGTAAAATATATAGGTGACCAAGGAAGCTATATATATTTATGAAAAGTTGACACAATTCTGAATTCACTAAGGTGTCACATGTGTAGCAATGCTCAAGGTTTTCTGAAAGACACTAAGGCCCTCATTCTGACATTGGCGGTAAATACTACTTACCGCCATGCTGACTGCCGCCAACCTACCGCCGCCGCAGCAGATATCCGTTCGCCATATTATGACACATGCACACACTATTCAGCCACAGACACAAGTCTGCCACACCAAAGGTCAGTGATAAACTGGCGGTATCTAAACCCATACTGTTACGCCAACAGAACGATGCCCACCACATTATGACACACGAATCACCACGGTGGACATTCAATGGCGGTGAACTATTGGCAGTACATAGCGCTGCACTCAAAATACACACACACATACAAAACAACACTACATTGGTCAATTTAAATAACACACACCTGACACCCAAACACACACCACATCCACACCACTATAAAACACACACTCATATTACCCACAACCCCTTACAAATACAAACCATTGGCACGAGACTGACACCACGACTGCAGACAAAACCAGAGCTACACACCACCTTCACCTATACACCACCCATGCACCCCACATCACACACCCCAATACATCACCCTACACACCCTCACCTACACAACTCACACAACACCCATGGCACCACAAAGACACCACAGATTCTCAGAGGAGGAGCTAAGGGTCATGGTGGAGGAAATCAACTGGGTAGAGCCACAGCTATTTGGAGCACAGGTGCAGCAGATATCCATTGCTAGGAAGATGGAGCTATGGCAGAGGATCATGTACAGGGTCAATGCCGTGGGACAGTACCCCAGAACAAGGGACGACATCAGGAAGAGGTGGAACGACCTACGGGGGAAGGTGCGTTCCGTTGCAGCAAGACACCAAATCACTCTACAGAGGACTGGTGGTGGACCCCCACCTCCTCCCCCACAACTAACAACATGGGAGGAGCACGTCTTGGCAATCATGCATTCTGAGGGCCTGTCCAGAATAGCAGGATGACTGGACTCTGGTAAGTCAACTCTATACTACTATTAACCCCCTACCTGCATGCCATCACATACCCCCACCGCCACCCTCACTCCCTTCACTCCACCACCTCCCACACCCCCCAGCATCACATCTCACTCATCCCAATGCTAGCCCTGCATGCCATACCAATGCATGGACACTACTCACAGACCTGTATGGACACCTATCACTAAAGCATGCACACTAGAGAGAACTAAACATCCCACCATACACCAAGGTACACAAGTGAAAGCTGCCAGGGCAAATACAAACAAAGGCGGCAACCCACTGATGCACAATATGTCACACACAGAAACAATAATACAGCATTTACATCCCCATAGTTATCCCAGCCAATGTCAGCGGAGAAGAGGTACCAGCAATATCCAGTCCCCCAACTGAAGAGGCCCACAGTGATGACAGCAACTCTGGTCACCTGGATCTGGATGACCAACCAGGCCCATTAGTGCCTTCTGGACAGTCGGTTACCCAGGCACAGTCACACACCACCACAGAGCCTCCCCCATCTGGAAACACCACCACAGCACTCACCCAGCGTACCCATACCTCTGTCCCCAGGACACATCAATCAGTAGTGTGTCCACCACTGCAGGGACTCCAGGGCACACCTCATACCCAAGACCATCAGGGACCTGGGGTCAGTGGCAGTGGGCACACGGTTCAGGGGACAGAGGCACAGGACAACAGGGAAACAGGGAGGAGTGCTGTGCGCCAGGGGGACGACAGGCCCAGGGATCCTGGACAACTTGCAGGAGAACAGGCAGCTGCAGGAGGGACAGTGTCAGGAGATCAGGGAGGACTTGCAGGCCATCAACACCACCCTGGTCTCCATAGCAGGGGTGCTGGTAGACATGGGCAACATTATGAGGGAGGCAGTCTTACAACAGCGGGCCCCTCCCACTAGCCAGACATCTGAACTGCCTTCCACCTCCGCTGCGGCCAGTGGCAGGAGGCCCCGCTACAGGGCCAACAGGCCACCAGCACCCCTCACCCTGCAGAAGGTGAACCACCCTGCAAACATTCCCTGTGATCCAGGCAGAAGCCAGAGACTATTGCCAAGACCCCCACCAGGGAATAAGACTCTCCTGATTGCCACGCTTGTGTCCCACTCAGTCACCCTGTCCACCTTGAACTGCCATTGCTCTCCTTTCTTTGTCCCCTTGGACAATGCACCTGTGCTACAAATAGACTGAAATAATACCGAAGACTTTCCTCCATCACCACCTTATCCCAATGCACTTGCCCCCCTTCTTAGCACTTCAATAAACACCCTTTGAAAAAATACAAATATGGAGTATGTCAAACTTAAGTATGTATTCGTTTGACCAGGTTCAAAGATTGCAATTCAACTGTACAGTAATGTTCATATAGGAAAGACCTGTAGTTGGCTGCAGTGATCACACCAGGAGCGATAGTGAGGTACCAACATCTGCAAAATGAGTTGCCAAAGGGAACAGTAAGTGGGCAAAGAAGTGGGAAATAACAGCATGACAGTTGACAGTGCCAAAGAGAATCTAAATAATTACAATGAAATGTGAAGTTACACTGTCTTACCTGTGTGTCATTGGAAGTATTGTTGAATCACTGCTCTTCTATTTTTCTCATCCTCATCCTCTGCCTCCTCATCCTCACTGTCCACAGGGTCTACTGCTGCCACACGGCCATCTCCAGCCTCCTCCTCCTGCAGAAAAGGCACATGGCGTCTCAAGGCAAGGTTGTGCAACATGCAGCATGCCACGATTATCTGGCAGACCTACTTGGGTGAGTAGCACATTGATCCCCCAGTTAGATGGAGGCACCTGAACCTGGCCTTCAGGAGGCCAAAGGTCCATTCCCTTATCGTTCTTGTTCACCCATGTGCCTCATTGTAATGATCTTCTGCCCTTGTCCTTGTATTCCTCACAGGAGTCAGTAGCCATGATAGGTTGGGGTAACCTGAGTCACCTGCAAATATCGGGGGACAACATTTAGGCACACACTATCCTATTTGGCCCACACCATACACCAACATCTACTGGGTGGGAACCAGGGCTCACCTGTTAGCCGCACCCTGTGCCTCTGTAGTTGGGCCATCACATTAGGGATGCTGTTATTCCTCAAGATAAAGGCATTATGCACCGACCCAGAATACTTAGCATTGACATGGGGGATGTACTGGTCCTCCAAACACACCAACTGTACATTCATGGAGTGGAAACTCTTTTGATTTCTGAACACCTGTTCATTTTGCTGGGGGGGGGACAAATGCAATATGAGTTCCATCAATCGCCCCAGTTATGTTGGGGATATGTCCCATTGTATAGAAGTCAGCCTTCACTGTGGCCAAATCCTCCACCTGGGGGAAAACAATGTAGCTGCACATGTGTTTAATCAGGGCAGACAACACTCTTGTTAGCACTATTGAGAACATTGGTTGTGACATTCCTGCTGCCAAGCCCACTGTCACTTGGAAAGAACCAGTTACCAAGAAATGAAGCATAGATAGGACTTGTGTTGGAAAATGGGTTATAGGAAGGGCAGGTAAGTACTTACACTTAGCAATAGGCCACTAACCTCCACTTAGGTCCAGTTAGGTCTCGGTAAATTAAACCTAGTTCAACCCTTGGTAGCTTGGCAACGAGCGACAAGGCTTAACTTAGGAGAAAAAGCGTAAAGCATTCAAATATCACAAAACAGTAATTAAATAAAACACAGGAAACGGTTTAAAAATCAAAAATCTATTTATACAAATAGATTATATTTTTATCTTTAAAATGACACCAAAACAAATAAGATCGGATAAGGGGAACCGGAGATATGAATTGTTAAATAATGAATGCTTTCTAGCGCATAGAAGCAACAAGCGCTCAAAGGGTTTAAAAAGAAAGTCACACTGGAAAGTCCAGCGTTCAGTCCACCCACGAGGTAGCACTGTCACACTTTCAGAAGTGTTTCTTGAGTCAGGAAAGTGGTCCACAGCACCAGCCAAGGGTTCAGAGACTCTGGTTTGCCTCTTGGGGACTGGGACTACAACTCCCACAATGCACCTCTTCAATTTATGGAGTTGCTCCAAATGTCTCCAAACTTCTGGATCTTCTTTCAAAGGCCCTTTTTGGGTCCTTGAAATATCCACAACTTAATCCAAGGTTCCAGAAGCTCTGGGTTGCTCCTTGGGAGTTGGGACTACAATTCCCAGAATGCACCTGGTCAGAATCCTCCAATGGCCACTGGACGCTGGTCAGCTGGGCTCTGCTTGCAGGACTTGATGCAGGGGACTCTAGGCAGCTCCTTTGTACCTGTAGCAAACAGGGAGTCCCTCCTTGAACCAGTTGAAGCCAGGCAAAGTCCTTCTTGTGGTGAAGCCCAAGTGTGCAGCTGGTGCAGTCCTTCAGAGTGCAGGGTCCAGGTGCAGGCCAGGGGTCCAGCAGGGAAGTCCTTATTCTCCTGTAGTTCTTCCTTGTTGGAATCTGATGGGGATATGATGTGTGGGTGCCACGACTGCCAGTTTTATCCTTGCTCCTGGGTGAAAAACAGGGGGGTCCTGGTTCTCAAATCAGGGGCAGGGTCCTTCCTACTATGTTGACCACTTCCTGGGAAGTGTGGCAAAAATCAATCACAGGGAGCAACATTTCTCAAAAATCCATCATGGCTGAAAGTGATTTTTGGAGTTTACATCTGGCTGAGCCCACCCACTGGTGTGGCTAAAAATCCTAAACACACCCCTCTCCTGCCCTCTCCTAATCTAATCAGGGGGCACCTAATTGTCTGGGTTTGCAGGATGTGAGGGTGTTGCTGGGTTGCTCCGAATGTCCTTCTCTGCCTTTGCGGGCCAGTTTGGCAGCCCTCCCCCTTCGGCACATCTCTTTGTGCTGAGCAAGGCCACTTCACACCTCATCAAGGCAGCATGGCCAGGCTGTCAGAGGCTGGCCAATCAGAGCACAGCAGCAAAAACACTGTAGGGCTGAAGTTGGCAACTTTTCAGGTAAAGTTTAAAACTCTTTACCTGAACAAGTTATATTAAATCAAACAACTGGAAGTTCTGGGATTTATTATAACAATTAATTTGATACCAAACTTCTGGTATCTGTTACTTAAGGGTTTTTTAAAAATTAAAATAAAGTCTCCCCATTCTAGCCTATGGAGGTCATTCACTACAATGAGGGAAAAATGAATTTGGCTGTTTTACCACACCAGGGCTTATAAAACTATTTGTATAAGGTCCCTGCTTATAGTTACATGGTACCCAGCCCTCTGGGCACATAGGGCACACCTTATGGGTGACATATGTAGAAATAAGGTAGTTTAAGACTTTGAACTACTTTTAATTCCAAAGTCGAATTTGCATGTAACTTCAATTTAAAAGCAGCCAGCAAGGCAGGCCTGCCTTTAAAATGACACTGGGCACCTCAGCAGTGCATCTATGGGGACACTACCTATGCTGGGGTCCCTTAACCTCCATGCCCTACCATATACTAGGGACTTATAGGTAGGTTAATTTTGGCAATTATAATTAGCCTAATTTGCATATCCACTTTACACAGAGCACTGGCCCTGGGACTGCTAAGCAGTACCCAGGGCACAGCCAAGAGTCAGTAACCACCAACACCTGTCCAAAAACTTTGGGGGTGACCAGGGCAAAAAGGAAGACTTTCCTACAACTTGCACACGAGGGGGGATCCCGGTGGGGTGACGGATAGCAGATATCAGGTGAGGCTCCAGTTGGGCACACAGCTCTGTGATTTTGGCCCTGTCAAGCCTATAGGTGAGGATCATGTCCCTGTCCTCCATTGTTGCCAAGTCCACCAGGGGTCTGTACATGGGGATATGTCTCCATCTCCTATTCATCTGCAGCAGTTGCAGTCTAAGAGACAAAAGAGTGAGGAGCGGGGCACAAACTGAACATCGGAGCCACAACAGTACAATGCATGATGTTCATTTGTAATGGTTAAGTGGTATTTGTCCTGTATGTCCTATTTTTAACTGTGATGCAGTTATTACCCAGGGCCTGCTCCCCCTGAAATGGCATCCGCCTGTCCTGTGTGTAGAAACAGGTGGAAATGAGGTAATTCCGCTGATGTTGTGCGCCGCTGGGGTAGGCGGTTGGGAACCGCCGTGCTACTCCTCATTGATTAACATTGGGCCCTATGGGATACAGTGGACAATGGTGATGTACGCCGGTGGTGATGGTATGCACTGCCGCAGAAGTGACCGCCATTTTCTAACTGATCACTCACTTGCTACCAGACCTTCAGCAGGAGAGGACCTACACTGCATGTGCTGCTGTGACCTGTGTCTGAAACCTACCATGGCTAGTGTGACTGGGGAAAGGGCCCCTGCCTTCACCTCGGCGGAGTTGGAGCGACTGGTGGATGGGTTCCTACCCCAGTACCGACTGCCGTATGGGCTTCCAGACCAACAGGTGAGTACACTGTGAGCACAATGCATGTGGCATGAATGCATGGAGTAGTGTGTGTGAAGGCCTTGTGTAGGGGTAGTGGGTGGATGTCCCCTGGGCGGCATACAGCTTGTGTGCTGGGCCATGTGTGTGCAAATGGTGATGTGAAGGGGTATGGTGGGTCATAAGTGTAACAGGCAGGACGGTCTGACCGATACTATTTCATGTGTGTATTTCTCTGCAGGACAGCGCCCATCAAAAGAAGGGTATATGGCGTCCCATCACCAAGGTTGTGCGGGCCCTGGGGGTATACCGCAAGTGGAGCACCCACTGTCGGAAATGGTGGGAGGACCTGAGAGGCTGGGGACGGAAGACGGCGGAGGCCCAGCTGGGGATGGCCTCCCAACAAGGAAGGGTTGCCAGTCGAACCCTGGCCCCCCTGATAGCCCGCATACTGGCAGTGGCCTAACCGGAGCTGGATAGGCTCTTGAGGGCATCACAGCACCCACAAGGGGGTCAGTACAGTGACCATCATTACAACTTAGGCATGGTAGGGGGATACCCGGGTGGGGGAATGTGGGATGTGTGTCAGTGGGTGCCCCTAGGCCAGGTCTGACATTGCACAGTAGGTCTCATGTTGGCCAGGGTTCTGAAGTGATAATCCTGCTACCTAGCTCGTAGGCTTCCACAACTGATCAGGGTTGTGTGGGTCCCAGGTGTGCTGCATTTGGCGGTATGGGCCCCTCCCCATGCCTTGGTGGCTAGCATTATAACTAGTAGTGCAATGCATAGTGTGCAGGGCTGTTCCCTGTGTGTGAGGGTGGTGTGTACGCCAATGGTGGTGGTGGTGCAGCCACTGACCCAGTTTATCCTTTGCTTCTTCCCCCCTTTTTGTTTTGGACCCTGTACTTATGTGCATTAGCATCATCTGGCAGAGAAGCAGAGGGAGGGAGCTGCATCCCACAGGACCCAGGAGGCAGAGTCCACCGATGGTGAGGGCACCAGTTGGACAGAAGGCGAGGGGAGCACCACGGTGGAGACAGGAGGGGACAGTTCAAACACAGATACCTCCTCTGATGGAAGCTCCCTGGTGGTGGCGGACATCACTGTGCCCACCCCTGCTACAGGTACAGCCGCCACCCCCGTACCAGCACCGCCCTGCCACCAGCTCCTCAGCGAGTTGCCCGTGCCCACTCACCTAGGAGGGTGGGAATCTCCTTTGCCCCAGGCACCTCAGGCCCTGCCCCAGTTAGCCCTGCTGCCCTGAATGAGGAGGCTATTGACCTCCTGACATCCATCTCTGTAGGGCAGTCAACAATTGTGAATGCTATCCAGGGTCTGGCAGCCCAGATGCAACAGACTAATGCTTTCCTGGAGGGCATTCACACTGGCTTGGCGGCCTAACAGAGATCAATCCAGGCTCTGGCCTCCTCTCTGATGGCAGCCATTGTCCCTGTTTCTACCCCCCTACCTCCATCTTTCTCTTCCCAATCCCATTCCCCTCAACCCCAACCTACCACAAGCACACAGGTAGACGAGCATGCACACAAGACAACACACAAGAGTAGCACAGGCAAACACAAGCACCACACATCAACCCACAGGCACTCACACAAACACCCTCCAGACATACCAACATCCACAATTTCCACTGTCACCCCCTCCTCCTCCTTCTCCACCCCCCACTCAGTTGTATCTACACTCACACCTGCATGCACTATATCCTCATCCACTAGCAGCATCATCACCACACCTAGCAGAACACACACCTCACTGGCAGTCACCTCCACAACAGCCATGCACACATCCCTGTGTCCTCTCCCACTGTGTCTGTCACCCCCTCCCAAGGTACACAAAAGCAAGCACTCAGACACCCGACAGCCATCCACCTCACAACAGCTTCCAGCCCATGCACCTGCACCCAAACACAGGAGACAGACACCTCCTACAACCACTCCCTCTTCCTCCACTCCCAAACCGTCTCCCTCTTCCCACCCCAATGTCCCTAAGAAGTTATTCCTCTCTACCATTGACCTGTTCCCTACCCCTCCCCCCATCCTTCACGTCTGGCTAGGGTGGCAAAAACCAAACCCAGGCAAGCACCTCAGCCACCCAGTCCATGGGCCCAGTAGTCTCCACACCCACTCGTGGTGGGAAAGGATCAAGGGCACCAGTTAGACTCAAGGAAAGGGTGCCTGTCCCAGCTGTGGGCCGGAAGACAAAGGAACCTGCCCCAGCTGCTGCCAGGAAGGGCAAGGAGCTAGCCCCAGCTGCTGCCAGGAAGGGCAAGGAGCCAGCACCAGCAGGCAGGAAGGAGAAGGGGCCTGGTGCAGGGACTCAGACGGAGCCCCCACCGCCAACCATGGTTGTGCAGCCATCCGAGGCTGCAGGGGATGGGCAGGAGCTTCCCCCCACCACCACCAGCAGCAGCAGCTCACCACCAGTGAGCAGCCATTGGAGGCTGCAGGGGATGGGCAGGAGCTTCCCCCCACCACCACCAGCAGCAGCAGCACCACCACCATCAGTGGGCAGCCTTCTGAGGCTGCAGGGGATGGGCAGGAGCTTCCCCCCACCACCAGCAGCAGCACCACCACCACCACCACCAGTGGGCAGCCATCCGAGGCTGCAGGGGATGGGCTGGAGCCTCCCCCCACCAGCGGGTGCAGCAGCACCACCACCACCATTGAGCAGCCATCACAGCTGGTGGACGGTATGTAGTCCTGCATCCATGGGCTGCTGTGCGGCTGGCCCCCTGCAAATCCTGTTGGTATGACACCCACCTGAGAGACTGTGACCTTGCACTCCCCAGGATCAAGAGCACAGGGCACGATGCCCCCTCCAGAACCAGTGGGTAAGACACCCACCAACCCAAGCCTCCCCAGAATCAGAAGCACAGGGCACAACGCCCCATCCAGAACCAGTGGGAAAGACACCCACCAACCCCAACCTCCCCAGGATCAGAAGCACAGGACACAATGCCTCCTCTAGAACCACTGGGTAAGACACCCACCAACCCCAGCCTCCCCAGGATCAAGAGCACAGGGCACGATGCCCCCTCCAGAACCAGTGGGTAAGACAACCACCAACCCCAGCCTCCCCAGGATCAAGAGCACAGGGCACAATGCCCCCTCTAGAACCAGTGGGTAAGACACCCACCAACCCCAGCCTCCCAGGATCAAGAGCGCAGGGCACGATGCCCACTCCAGAACCATTGGGTAAGACACCCACCAACCCCAGCCTCCCCAGGATTAGAAGCACAGGGCACAATGCCCCCTCCAGAACCAGTGGGGAAGACACCCACCTGAGAGACTGTGGCCTTGCACTCCCCAGGACCAAGCACAGGGCATGTTGCCCCCTCCAGAGCATGTGGGCAAGTCACCCACTTGGAAGACTGTAGCCTTGTACTCCCCAGGACCAAGCACAGGGCATGTTGCCCCCTCTAGAGCATGTGGGCATGTCACCCAATTGAGAGACTGTGGCCTTGCACGCCCCAGGACCAAGCACAGGGCATGTTGCACCTTCCAGAGCATGTGGGCAAGTCACCCACTTGAGAGACTGTGGCCTTGCACTCCCCAGGACCAAGCACGTGGCATGTTGCCCCCTCCAGAACCTTGTTCCATCTGCCGGCTGATGTGCCCCCGTTCCTCATCCCCCTGAGGTGCCTGTCTATTTTCCAACTGATGCCACAGGAGTGTTCTCTCCTTGTTGGTGCAGGTGACAAGTGGGGCCTTGGACTTTGGCCTGTGGCCCTGTGGGCCATGCACAATGAGGACTGGGCAGTGTCCCTTGAACTGTACATATATATATATATATACCATTACATTACATTTTCGTATTTCTACTGTGTTGTTATTATTACACTCACTTTTGCACATTCCTATTGTTGTTGCATTATTCCTCAAGGGTACGGGGCAAATATGTTTTAATACTGCAGCTGTATGTGTGTATGATGTTAGGGGTGGGGGTGGGGGTGGTGGGGTGTTACGTATGTGTGTCACTTTCTTTTTCCTCCCCCAGTCCCCTGTGTGCTAGGTGGCTGTACTCACCGTGCTCGTCTTCGCCGTCGTTGGTATTCGTGGTGGAGCAGGACGGAGAAAATCATTGGAAATATTTGCATTTCAGGCTCCATGGAACGTGGTTCTTCCCTGGGTCTCCAAAGGTGAGTCCTTTCCCTTGTGTGCAGTGTTTCCACCATGCTTTTGATGTTGTTGGTACTGCCCCGGAAAAGGTGGCGGATTCCTGTCTCATAATATGGTGGGCGGAACATTGACTTCCACCTGGCTGTTGACGGCTACCGTTGTGGTGGCTGTTGTTTCCGCCCTGGCGGTCAGTGTGGTAAAGTGGCTGTCTATCTGAGTTCTCATCGCCATGGTCATAATTTGGTAGTGTTACCGCCACTTTATCACCGACCGCCAGGGTTGTAATGAGGGCCTAACTGTTTAAATAAAGAAATATTGAAAATTAGTAGGGAAATACAGCCATTTGTGACAATGTTTTCATCTGTAACTTTTTGTCACAATGTTCTGTTAACACAAGCAGTGTACTTTTATGTTTGCCAGACCCCTTTGGTTGTAGCGAGATCTTGGCAGAAATATTATTCTGCTTGTGGGTATCACGTAGTTTGGGAACACTGCGCTAAGTGTGTAACACAGAGTTCTAACTAAATTCCACCATCCAGCGCGTAGCATGATTATTTTTCCATTCGCACACGCAACTCTTGTTTTGGCTCACACAAGACTTGTTTTGGCTGCACTAGCAAGTATGGTGAGATTTGCCGTTTGCTAGTAGGTACACACAAGATTCATAGGCCACTTGTGCAGCTTCTGGTCACCACACAGCCTCCCGGAGCAATTTAGATGACGCTGGTGAGTGCGAGTGGCTGCAGCTGCTTCTCGAACAGATTTTCTACTCGAGAAGCAGCTTCATCTTGTTGAAAAGGCATTTATAAGTGAATATTCTACTCCACTGGACCGCTGGACCGTTCAGCTTACTTTTTAGCGTGAAAAGCATTTTTTATATTACTTTGTTTTTTCAACAGGAAGTGCCCCAAGACTCCAACTTCCTGTCAAGCAGCTCCTTCCATCACTTTGCCCATCTTCTGGTCACTTTTTACTTGGATTTCAAGGTAGAAGGATCACTCTCTCTGTTCACAATTCCTGTTGCATTCATACCACTGAATTTTAAGGACTTTGATTTTGTGATATCACGAGTACTTTGAAAAACCTTTGTATAAGGGTGTTGTTTGTTTGATAGAGTGAATGCAGCCAACTAGTGTGCTTTTTCCATAGGCCTGCATGTGTTCTTCTTCTTTGTTGTCCATGCCTCCTTGCTTGTTGTTTGACCATGTGGCTGGTGGGCATTTTGTGTGGCCAGCCAGTGTGCTTTTTCCATAGCCTGCATGTGTACTTTGTTGTCTGTGTCTGAGTCCTGGCTTGTTGTTTGACTATGTGGCCAACAGCCATTTTGTCTATCCAATCAGTGTTCTTTTGCCATAGGTCTGCATATGTTGTTTGTTCTCCAATGCCTCCTTGCTTGCTGTTGTTGATGTTCTTTGACCATGTGGCTGGTGGCCATTTTGTGTCAGCAGTAAGTGGGATTTTTCCAAAGACCTGTAAGCGTTCTTTGTTCTTCAATGCCTCCTTGGTTGCTGTTGTTTGACTAAGTGGCTGGTGGCCATTTTGTGAAGGCAGTCAGTGTGCTTTTGCCATGACCTGCATGTGTTCTTTGTTCTGAACATTCATCCTTGCTTGTTTTTGTTGGTTGACCATGGGGCTGGTGACATTTTGTGCAACCAGCCAGTGTAATCCTTTCTTTCAAGTTTCCAAAGCCATTTTCTAGCAAGATTAATAGGAGAGGGTTGTGCCTGTTTGTTTTGTTATTTGTTTTATTTTTTTCTGAAATCAGTTTAATATGCTATAGGATCATTGTAGTATATTTCTGCACAGTGTTTAATATTAAATGCATTTCTTTCCATTTATCATCCACAGCTCCTTGCCTTCCAAATACCAATAGGTTTCTCATAGTCCCATATTGTACCTTTTTTTTAACCTTTTTGTTAAATTGTTTTAATATTTTTGTTTATTTTGCAATGATATTTTTTTACATTTTCCCTGCAACAACTGCCTGCCTGCTATTGGTGCCTAGCGCACATCAGCATTAATTTTTTAAGAAATGTCATTACCCACTCATTTTTCCCTGGACCCCTGCCTACCTAAGGCCCACAGCCTTGCCCCTTGGGTGTGATACAGGGCTGAGGTCTCACTGCTAGGACTGCTGGATGTAACACAGATGGTACGCATGGGACCTGGGTGTGACATAGGGCCGGCATCACAATCTTATTTTTTAGGCTAAAAGGGTTTTCTTATCGCTAACAGTTTCTTAACACAGTTGGTATCTGAAAGAAGTGAGAGGTGTTCACTTAGACTGCTGGGCATCGCACAGATGGTACACCTGACCCCTGAGTGTCATATAGGGTGTGATTCAGACATTATGGAAACAGATTTGGTTCTGAAAGATTAGGTGTTGCTTGTGTTTGGCCAAAAGGGCCTGTGGTTGTTGAGTTATTCCTTTTCTCCACATAAGTTGCAATTATCTTTGTCCCAGAGCCAATATTGACAGACTATCAGGCTCACTTAGTCCTGTGTACCACATAGATCCTCCCGTGGTCACAGGCTAGCATGCACTAGGAGCAGGCTAAGGTATTTTTGACAAAGGCATACATTTTTCTGTGTCAGCTTTTTGTGCTGTATGAAGATGTTGTTATTTCTCACAATTGCTATTTAATACCAAGGTAAAGTTTTCTACTTGATGTCTAATTTCATGATGTTTTGTGATGTTTGAATTAACAATTGCTCTTTCTTCTAGGTTGTGACCCTTTATATGCATTGCTATTTGTGTTTTTGAAATGTTCATGTTGATTAATCTGTGAAAAAAAGCTGTGCTCGTAGTAAAGTAGTTAGAACTAGCAATTCCCATGGATATATATATATATACCCAAAACGGGAGTAGAACTTAAGGTTCCATAAAACCAGAAAAACTAAAAGTATATCTGTCCCCTACAAAACTGCAAAACTTATGGACTCACCATTAAAACACGTGCAAACCAGGTTTCCCACACAGGCTAAAAAACTGAACAAGTTTTGCCACAAATGGCACACACACACGCACACACAGAGTAAGGCACACTTGTTTCCCTGGTCAAAGGAGGATCCCTTTGACACTAACATAATTTAGCTCATGAGGACACATATACAGATCAAATATGTAGGGCAAAAGAAGGACAGGGGAGAACCACAATTAGAACTATGGGCCATCTTTGAGGAGACCCAGACTGATAATCCTATCCACAGTGAGCAAGCAAGGTACCTGCACCTCCCTCACCATGGAATGGAGGTGCTCTCCCTGATGCCTGCTATCATTACATTAGGTTACACCAACCTGGCAGTCGAGGGAGCCGGAAGGTCCCCTAATGAACAACAAACTGTTAGGTCCAGGCATGACAGTCTAACAGGCCAGCAAGCCCTGGCAATCCCAGCACCACCCCAGTCGAGCGCAAGAGCTCCCAGAAGTTTGACTCCCATCTGTCAAATTAAGCCAATCGAACCTCAGCAGCCCGGAGAACATGCTCCTTCACTGGTTCTGGTGAACACACCTGAGTGATAGGAAGATCGATAGTGGCTCTGGACAGTGACATAACTAGCAGGAATGAGGAAATGGGTCTCAGTCATCCAGGATCTGATTATGAGAGGGGAGCCACAGGGTTTGCTCAGGTAGCCAAAGCAATGACAGAAAGCAAGTTTGAAAAAAAAAGAACAGCACATAGCTCAGAATGAAGGAGGCAGCCTAGGTGGGATTTAGAGGATAGGCGGGAACTAACGAGGGAGAGAGAGAGAGATTGCACAATGAGAAAGTAGAGCAGCATGCCTCCACCTGAGGAGGGTGGGGATAGATACAAAGCACAATTCGGGGAAGAGTCCAAGGCAGAACTAGAGGCGAGGTTTTGGCAGGTATTCAAGCCTCACCAGATCATCAACATAGAGAGAGACTGACCAGAAAATAAGAGACCAATGCAGCCTGATACAAATTCATCTTAGACTCAGGAGAACCAAAATGGCACCTTTGTGTGTGCACGAGGGGAGCAGCGACGAAGACGTCCACTGCTCCTCCCAAACTTGTAGGACAGACAAACTGACCCCAAGAGAGATAGTTGGCCGAGAGGAAGGCAAGATCTTCCTGCTGCCTTTTTGTCACCTGCTAGCTCACTGGACAGAGGGAAGAGACCAGTTTGATCGACCCTGGCCAGAGAGAGATCCTTCGAAGCAGAGGACATGACCATTGCAGAAGATTGTTGGCACAGAGGGGAAGATCCCAGATGGAACTTCCCCTACAAACAGCATTGTCTAAGAAGATGGGAACACTTTGTTAGGGAGAAACCAGTGGGGCTACCCAAAGCCAAAAAGTACCCGCTACTGCAGAAGGGTACCTCAGGAAACATTTCTGTGCCACAGGCTCGGATGAATAAAGTAGGACTAAGGACCAAATTGTCACCATTGTTAGATGGGGCAGGGAAATGGATCTCATGTTTGGAGAAGAAGGCCTGGGAAATAAACCTACAGATAGGCAATGTCAAAAGTCTGCTAGATAGTCTTATCAGAGAGAAGGCTAACACTGTGCTCGCCAAAGCTCGCATCCTGGCAATCATGCTGACAAACACCATGCATGACAGGGCTGTACTTAATTCAAACAGGCACCATATATGGACAGCCCTAAGTGAAATGATCCCTGACTTTCCAGATGTAGGAGGGTTAATGGCAGAAACTATGAATCCTGGGGAGACCATAATAATTTTTTTAGATAGGATGAGGGCATGATCAGGACAAGAGACAGGACAGCCATTTACCGATATGGGCCCCCAGGTTGCATTCTTTTACAATGTCATCAAAATGGGGCTTCCCACAATAATACAAAGTGGATTGGACAGCCTAGTGGGACTAGACACCAAACTCAGAAGGGCGATACAAGCTCACATATTACACTATCACAAAAAGACAGAAGGAATGGACAGGGAAAGACATCAGCCAACTAAGCTAGTCCAACACAAATTGAAAAAGACCACCCTTGAGTGGGCTGCGTTGGCTGCAAGTGTGCAAATGGTATCAGTTCTGAAGGGAGCTCCAACGCAAGACCCCAGATAGCAGTCAATAGCAGAATACAGGGAGGTTGGCAGCAGCCAGACCTTAGAGAGTGGTACTATTCACACAGAATGGGCCACACGGTCCACAGATGACGGCTAAAGGTAGCTCACAAACAGAGGTTGATGAGCTGGGGCAGCCACCACAAAATCTCTAACCACAAAACCCAGGGAAACCCAAATGCACTTTTCACCCACAGGGAAGTCTATCCACCGCCTCACCACCGCAACATGGGTCAGGTAGTTGGACAAACACGTGGCAACATCAACTACAGAAAAGAAACCCAGACCAACAAGGACTGGGGCAACAACCACGGCAGGGAGGGGTAACGGTTTGAGGAAGTAATGCCTTTACACAAATGCAGAACCCAAATGTGCAGTAAGTTAAAACGCCCAATGGGAAGTATCCATTTCACGCACACCTCAAAATTCGCTGTACTAAAACTCAAAACAAAAGAAGGACCAACAAGGCAACATTAGGAATTCAAGAATTTACTTGCATTTGGGAAGCTAAGGGATGCTGTACATGTTTTGTCGATCGGGTACCCTCCCTAGAGTCCACCATTCAAGGTGCCTGCAGGAGCCTCGGCTCCACTCTGCTCCCCCAGGGAGGGGTGGGCTGGCCACACCCATGCGGGGGTCTGATGAGGAGGGGCAGGGCAGCCCCCAAAGCACTGCTTGAAAGCAGGCACCCAGGTCCCCGTGTCCAAAAGCCAACTTTGATGGACTCCAATCACCAAGTCATAAAGTCCCATTCTGGGGCACCCTGCCCAGGGGCAAAATTGCTTCATGGCGTGTAGTCCCAGCCAAATTGAGGCTCCCTTTTAGTTAAAAAATTAAGCTGTTCTCTAGTGTCGGGAGCCAGGGTTCCCATACAATTGGGATAGCGAAGATCCCATAATCTCCCCAGCACATGCAGAACATCTGACAGATTGGGAATTACCGCATGGTGATCTAAGCCTGCTCACCTGGTCATGCCCCTCCAAAATAACAAAATAAACATGTTGGTGATTAGAAGACCCTGGCCACACCCAGAAGCGCAGGTCCAAATATCCCAGGAAAGATGTGGTCAGAGGGAGAGGAGGCCTGAGGAAGGAAGTCCAAAAAGATCCATTACAGCTCAGAGCAAGAATGGAATGCAAAATATGCTCACCCCTGTATTAGGGCCAGCAATCAGCCAACACATTAGAATGGTGGTTCCCAACCTTTTGACTTCTGTGGACCCCCACTTTATTAGTACTGGAACCCAGGGACCTCCACTGTATTGGAATCCAGGGACCCCCCTCAATGAGTCATTACTGAAAGCTGGGGACTTAATCTATTAATATGATTACATTTTCTAAGCAGTCACGGACCCCCTGAGGAGGTTTTGTGGACCCACAGGAGTCCTCAGACTACAGGTTGGGAACCACTGTAGTAGAGCTTACACACACCATCTGGAGGAAGCAAAAATCTCAATCTCAGACACCGCAATATCAGAGGCATACGGGGGCCGCTGCCAGTTCATGACAGTTGAGATAACAGATCTTGTGAAGATCTAGGGAAACATCCAAAGACCAATAAAAAAAAACAAAGCTAGCCTAAAAGAATTCTCTAGAGAAAGGGTGTAGTCAAGGCACCTGGCACCACTAGAAAGAGTCATGTTGCATGCCACATGCTGGGACCAGAGGGGTATACATGTGACCTCAGGGCACAGTGTGACTGGCAAACAACACTCAGTTGTGATGCGCCTCCTCTTTGTACATTGCTCCATGCATGTGTGGGTCAAAAGACACCGCCCACTCTGATGGCACCCCCATGCAAACAATAGGAGGGATAGAATACTGGAGGACTGGTAATGCCCACAGAGCAATAGTTAATAACTGAAATCATCCACATGCTCCCAAGATCACTCTGTAAAAAATGCTTTACCACCGTACACCCAGTCATTCACAAAGGGGGGGGGGGAAGCCCAACAACCCATAAAATTAATGAGTCCATGAACAATAACCCACTTTTTTCAAAATAGATACCCCGAGTGGGGCCACCTTCTGGTACCTCACTAAAATTGCACGAATGAAGTGTAGAAGAAATACACCCCCAAAGAAAAGCATAGGAGCCTCTAAGAAATGATTGGCGATGACACACAAAATGCTGCAGTGTTTTCCAAAATAACAAACCAAACTTATAAAACAGGTCTGCAATCGAGCCTCCAAGTTCACCACTTTTCCGGGTGATGATTACATTTACAGCAACCACATTAATAATCCCAACAGGATCAAGAACTGCGAACTCCACTGTGAACCTTTAGTCTCAAACTGTCAAAACTAAGAAACCCCCCCATCACCAGAGGACTACAGACATCTCCCCTGGATTCACCCCAAGACCTGCAATGCTCAATAAGTTATTTATTGTTGCACATCTGTATGCCCTCCATTTACTATGGGTGTTGCTGCCTCTAATCATTGTCAAAGAACTGCCTAGTCAAATTGAGTCTACCCAGAAATTTCTACAACACTTGCGTAGGGACCTCTCCCATGTCGCTCATAGTTACACTGAACCCAACACCAGCATTCCACACGGCACATGCCATTAGCACATGACCACTGTGGGATCCAAGTAATCAGCAAGGTCATGTTACATCTGTTCACTGTTACCACATGCACTAGGCACCGACAGGCTTTACCTTTCCCAAGAGGTAGTCCCTGAAAAAGCAAATTGCCTTCTCTACCTATATATTATGTAGGATTAGGACCAAGATACAACCCAACAGAGTAGAACCCAATAGAGTAGTAATGAATGTGACCCAATACAAGACCTATCCCATAGCACTGTACCTATTGACCTAGCCTAGCGATATTCAAACTGAGCTAGTCAATATGCTCAGGAGAGGCACCATCAAGGAGGATACTGTTTGACCCCAAGGCTTTCAAGAAAAGAGATTCTTAGAGGTAGGAGAACCACCAAACCAACACATGAACACATCCACTCCCATTTCCATCTGTGGTTCTAGGGCAGGGGTATTCAAACTGGGGGGCAGGCCCCCCTTGGGGAGCCTCAAGTGATCCCAGGGCAGGCACCAAGCTCTGGTCAAAACAGTAATTACACAAATAACAGTGTTTTGTTTTAAGCAAAAACATGTTATTGCATTTTTAAAAAGGTAACAGTACTTAACTGTAATGTTTAAATAAATCTAGACATATTTAAGTGTTGCTATCTTTATATAATAATTGTAAAAACATTCTGAAGGGGGCCCCAATGATGTTTATTTTTCAACTGGGGGGGGCGGCATTGAAAAGTTTGGAGACCACTGTTCTAGGGTCACCCTTAGCGTACCTGGGACTGTCTTCTTGAAAAACAAATGGAACCCAGACATGGAGATCCAGTGTAGGGCCATCCACCTTAATGATATGAAGGGAAATGAGCATCTTATGGAAGGGTTAAATAACAGCATAGATACCCCATGTCAGGAAATCTTTGATAAGGAGGTGGCTAGATATACATGGTTAGAAGGGAAGGGGCAACCCCTAATTGTACAGAAACATACACTGTATTCCTTGTGGCACAGTCCTGCATATTTCAGACTTGTAATGGGGCATCTCCATGCTGATGGAAACATACTGTCAATGTGGTGAATTTGCCTACACTCAGCTCATCCCCGGATGCTATGGCCTCTGCTCCCTCGTCAGCATACACACCCCGACTCTGGTCATTCCTGAAGAAGATCTGTCAGAGTTGTACCAACACCCGCTAAAGAAGAAGCAGACTCTGCTGTATCAGGCTCAAGCAAAAAGAACTGCTCATTATTTTGGTTGGGCTAAGTACAAAGACATGCCAGAAGAATTCAAACTGTTCTCTGATGCACAAATATCAACTGGAGGGTCCATGCCCTGCTTCACAGAACAGATGAAATCGAACACCCTCTGATTCAAAATAACCGGGTGGGAAATGCTCAAATGATGAACAGCACTGAGTTCAGGCTTAATTAGATCAAGGAAGAACTGAGAGCCATCTGCCCGATGGTGATGCAACATCATTATGTTTTGGACTTAATGATTGTAATGGAGGGAGGGGTGTGTGCCAAGATTGGTGCATCCTGCTGCATGTTTATCTTAGGCAATGACATGATCAATATGACTCTCTGGCTCTTGCCATCCAAGCATTGCACTGTTTGCAATTAGACTTGTGTGAGAAGGGAATTGCCCCATAGCAGGAGTTGTTCATGAACTCGCACTCCTGGCTCCCTGTGTGTCTGGCCAGACTGTGCACATCATTGTTGCCTGTTTTTATATTATTATTGTTTTTGTGTGATTTCCTGCAAATGGGAGTTTCCTGCTGTAAAAATTCAGTCCTCAAATTGGGTAGAAGGCACGTAAGTAAAGAAGTAGCAATAGTTAAAGCTGAAGAACAAGAGCCCTCAATAATTTAATCCTCATGAAGCATGGGTTAGATAGTGTAGTTAAAAATACAAATGGAGGGGTAATGTTAATGTTGGAAAAGTCACTGTTGATGTAAACGATGCATTCACATATAAAAGCGAAATTGTGTCACTATTATTGAATTCATCCATCATGAACACTCCATCATCCCTGAAAAATATGTGCCAGGCAGGCTCTGATGCCTAGGCCTGAGGTTATTGATTGACAGGTCACAGGTGAGGTGGCTGTTATCAGGACCTTTTTTACAACTCCAAGACAATGACCCAGATTCTTTACATAAGAAGGAATGCTGAAATTGTTTTATGATGCCCAGAGAAAATTTATAAAACACTGCTCAGATCGATTTTACTTTGAGACCGTCCTCAGACCCCATTTCTTTAACTGTTATCCTGGCTGTAGTGTTTGATTAAATAAACTGTTCCTGTTTTTCCGAACTCCTCTTGTATTTTGTTTGTTAAGGTAAATTCACATTCGAGCAACAGCAATTTCCCACGATAGCGCACACTAGTCCAATAGTTTTTTGTTGTGGTCTTCTGGTCTCAGTCTTTCATAAGTCACCCACCATCTGTATTTTCTTTCAGTCTAGTTGCTTGTGATAAAGAAATTATCTTGCTGATGAATCTGACAATTGGAGTTCAGTGCACCTCACTGGAATAGGTGGATGTGTGACCTCGCTTTGTGATGTTTTCCCCAAGAAGAGAACACTAATGTCGCCACCATGAAAAAGGCCCTTTTAGGAATCCCTACCATAAGGTTTGGGAAGATTCTCGAGCTGTACCATCCCCTAATCAATTCAGGTAAGAAAGAACTAGAAGAACGTGTTAACTTAGTAGTTAAGTAGTTCTTTGGAACAAGAGATAAATTATATTTTTGTCTATGTTGGCAGACCCCAACTGAGAAAATAGTTTCAGGTCGTAAGACAAGGGCAGTTACTACACTAACTACTACTATAGTGTTTATTCAATTTGTGGCTGGTTACTGCAATAGATCATCAAGTAAAACAGATTTAAATTAACAAAGTTTCTGTTGCCAGACAGTGCCACTCATGTCTAACTGGACTGCAGGAAGAGATGAGTAACCTAGTGAAGAATATGGAAAAGGACTTCAGGTAGGGAAAGTCCAGAGGAGACTGTTGATGTATATGTCACAATTTGACATATTATGAAATGGCAGCTCCATGTTGAAGCCTGTTAAAACAAAAGAACACTCAACAATACTATAATAAATTATACTACGCTGACTAGCAATAGAAAGACCAATAATGAATGATGGCAAAGAAAAAAAGGAAAACCCATTAACATGCAAGAAACCAGGACAACAAAACTGGCTCTGAGCCTAGCTCAGAACTTGAAACAGTTTCAGAGGATGGTAGAGCTAGGTGTAGTGGCACAGAAGCATTGAAAGTCCTTGCATTGGTTGGCGAGTTATATGTTTTAAGAGTGGACCAAATTCAATCTCTAAGGCTGAGAATACAGATATTGCAGCCAGCCAGAGGAGGAAACAAAGGGAAAGCAGAAGATACAAAGACAAACAACATGGAAGAGGAAGTAACACATCAAACAGCCATGACAGTTTTCAACTTATCAGGTATGGAGTTGAGTGATAAGGAAAAATATACTCCATCAATGGGTTTGACATATTGCCCAATGAGGGGAGTGGACTACTGCCAAACATGTATTGATGTTTAGAACCATATAAGGAAAATCAACCTGGCCCATTTCCATTCACAGAAACCAAAGCTTCTAGACTCTTGGCATAATAGAACCCAAATCAGATCCACAGATCATAGAGTCCATGAATTTGCAAGTATATGAAGTGGAGAATATGCCATTCAAGCCACCTTCAACATTTATACCCACACTCCCGACGGATGCAATTGACACTTTCATTGAGGTTGTCACAGAGGATATAACCCCTTCTGTGCTGCGGACGTAATGGTTACATCCCGCGGCACAGTGCTCCTGTGCTCTAACCATTACGTCCTCGGCACGGAGCCCGGAGGGAGCCCCGTGGGGTTCCCCTCCATCCCCCCAAGGCGGGGATGGAAGGGGAAGACCTTCCCCTTTCACCCCCACCCCCCGTAATGACATAATTACCCACTGCCGGTCGCAATGGAAGCCATTTGCTTCCAGTGCGGCAAGAGAGAAACAGGTAAGTTTCTCCTCCGGCGGGTGGGGGGTTTGGGACAAAGAGGCACCCTCTTTGAGCATTCCTGCTGCCCGATCGCATTTATGATCGGGCAGCAGGAATGACCACTAGATGCCAGTGATTTTGTTTTTTTTTATTATGTTTAAAATGTTTACGTGTTTGGGCAAGGGTTGTTCCCTTTTGGGTACATGTTTATTGTGGCCATTTCTGCGCCCCTTGGGGGCAGATCGGCCTATTATTTTTAGGCCGATCTGCCCCCAAGGGGGGGCTGAATCCACTAGACGCCAGGGATTTTTTTTTTGTTGTATAAAATGTTTACGTCTTTGGGAGCGGCCCCTTGGGCAAGGGTCGCTCCGTTTTGGGGGCATGTTTATTGTGCCCATTTCTGCCCCCCTTGGGGGCAGATCAGCCTATTATTTTTATTTATTGTGAAATGTTTTGCGTTGGGGAGCGGCCCCTTGGGCAAGGGTCACTCCCATTTGGGGGCATGTTTCTTGTGGCCATTTCTGCCCCCAAGAGTGTGTAAAAAAGACGTCTATTTGAGAACTGCCCTGTAATTCACATGCTAGTATGGGCACCCCGTAATTCAGAGATGTGCAAATAACCACTGCTGCTCAACACCTTATCTTGTGCCCATTTTGGAAATACAAAGGTTTTCTTGATAGCTATTTTTTACTCTTTATATTTCAGCAAATGAATTGCTGTATTGTTAGGGTTTGTACACAGCAAAGAGCATGTCCCCTCTCACTGCACTATTGGGTTCTGAAATAGCTCCCTTTTAAACTTACTATTGAAAGCCTTTCTTGTTATCTCACCTTCCCCCCCCCTAGGCTTCTGTGTATGTTGTTTAATGTGCTATTTTGTTTACACATTGGGCCTTGCTTTTACCAAGGCTTCTTTAAAACACTCCTCCCTAGGCCATGTGTTAATCCAACTCATTTGCATAATAACTGAAACTCTGCACACCTTTCAAGAACATGTGCAGCATGTGAGGACCACACCCAGCTCTTCAAACCACACCCAGCTCTGCACACCTTCCAAGAACATGTGCAGCATGTGAGGACCACACCCAGCCCTTCAAACCACACCCAGCTCTTCGAACCACACCCAGCCCTGTCTATAAAAGGCATCCCCCGAGCCTCACCCAGTGCTTGTGCTCGTCTACCTCCCGCTTACCTGAGAACAGATCCCTCGGCGCTGGCACTCCTGCTCTTTACAGACTTTCTTTGACTTCAATGGGTGCAGCTGCTGGCTCTTCCTTCTTCCGGTTTCCGGTTCCTCCTTGCCTCAGCCTCTCTCCTACGAGTAACCTGCAAAAGAGAAAGAAGACAAGGTTAGACTGATCAGTATCTGTTGCCAGCAACAAGTAAGTGTAAAACTTTTATTACCTGAGGGAGCTTTGACGACAATTTCTGGATTCGTGTATAGACAGTTTGAGGCGAAGTGCCTTCCACGAGCATTGTGATTCAGGCTCTTTGTTGCAGGAGTATTTTGCGGAACTTTGTGAAGCGGACATTGTTTTTTTTCATGGAACTTTTGGGAATCGAACAGTGGAAACCATTGACAGCAAGGCAAACAGTAAATCAAGGACTTGCACAAATTACATGCTGTATTTTGATGTAAAAGTACAGTATTTGTTTTATAAAAGATTCTGGAAATATGGGAAAAGTGAGTCTGCTATTGGGAATTTAGGCTTTAGTTATATTATGATGAATGTTTGATATTGGTAATTCTGATAACGGTATTTGTTTAATGTTTTAGAAGCTTTACAGTAATAGAAAACACATCCCAGAGCAGTAACACATTCCAAACCTGGAAACTAGAGACCAGGATCCAAGAGGTACTTTTAGAAGAGAATTTCTAATAAATAAAGGGATAGTCAGGAACCCATTTAGGAATAGGTTGCACTTATCTGTTCTTTGTTTATGTTTCATTAGGCACCAGTTTCTACAGAAGTCAGAAAGGGCCGCAGATTTGTGCAGCACTTCAACAGTGGAAACGCAAGAACGGTGTTGTCTCTCTTTTTTATTTTATCCACTTCCCCCCTTCCCTTGAGCTTCTGTTCTCAGTGCACTGTTTTAAAAACTAGTGTGCTGGAACAAGCAGTTTCAGGGTGGGGTCGGATTGTCTTCAACCTCCATCAGAACTGAACAAGAACTCAGGTGAGCTGGGCTTTGACAGAAGCACAAGCCTTAAAAAATTTCAGTTCTGGTGGACGATGAATACCGGGGAAGAAATAGAGGGCATTGACGTCACGGATATGGCGCAGGCCCTAAATGAGGACTTGGCTGATAATGAATCAGTGTCTGGCATCTTGCAACATATGCAAGAGGAAATAGAGAGATTAAAGATGGAGAATACCTCTTTAAAACAGGATTTAAGCAGGTATAAATTTAGGGGATCTCAGTGGAACACCGCTTCTACGCCTTTGTTTAAAACCTCCTCAGAGACAGGGGCGCCATCAAAACATACAACTTTGCCTTCCCCAGTTGAGGTTACTGTTAATGTTCCTAATGTTGTGCCCTTAGCAGCACCTGAACGTTTTCATGGAGATAGTAACAAATTCCATGTTTTTATCAATCAATGTCAATTACACTTCATTTGTAAACCACAACAGTTCCCTACTGATGATACGAAAGTGGCATTCGTCTTGTCTTATTTGGGTGGCACAGCAGCCAATTGGTCAATTCCTTTCGTGGATAGAGATGATCCCATCCTCCATAATTGGAATCAATTTAAACGTACCATGACCAGCCTTTTTGCAAAACACACTTTCATGCAGGCAAGTCATAATGAGCTTTTAAATCTTAAACAAGGTAACAAGGATTTATTGACCTATCTCACTAGTTTTAATCGTTTATTCACCGAGACACAGTGGCCAGAAGAAAAGCATGTCTCCCTTTTTTATAAAGGTTTGAGAGACGAGTTAAAAGACGCGCTGGCTCATATCGTTGATTTGCCAAAAGACTATTCGGACTTTGTAGATTTAGTTGTGAAATTAGAACATAGACTAGGAGAAAGAAAGGGAGATAAATACAAACTGGAATCACGGTTAACTTTTATTAGACACGAGAAGAAAGACACAGATAATAAACTCCCTGAACCAGAGCCTATGCAAATAGGGACACTCAGAGGTCCACTCACATCAGAGGAAAAAGAAAGAAGGAGAAAATTTCAATTATGTTTATATTGTGGCAGGGCAGGTCACTTTGCCAGAGAATGTCCAGTAAAACCTAAAACTCCACGAAAGGGTGCTGTTTCCTCCACCTCCTCAACTGAATCGGGAAACGATTAAGCTCGACAAGGGGAGAGGTTACTTGTTCGAGAAAACATCTTAATCAAACCTCTAATGCTGCAGCCTTCAGGGTACCGCACATACCTAGACATTTCATAATTCAGGTCGTTTTAATTGTTACTACCCAAGTGAGGCATTCTCTCCCTGTCCTACTGGACTCAGGCGCGACAGGAAATTTTGTGGATAATAAGTTAGCTGAAACCTTAGGACTTCCTATGTGCCTAAAGCCTTGTCCAGAAGCAGTATGTGCAGTGGATGGGTCAGAATTGACCTCTGGATTAATCACAAAACAAACAAGTCCACTTGTTATGGTCTGTCAGAACGGGCACACAGAGGTGATTAGCTT